>NW_017619273.1:3899015-4424015 GCF_001879475.1 Ipomoea nil | reverse complement strand
ATCAGTGGGGTCCACTTCCGATTTGGGTCGGGTCAAAGTGGATTCGGGTCAAATTCCAACTAGAAATGAGATCGAAAAGGCTTGATTCAAGCCCGAGCTCGTGTGCGCGGGCACGAATGTAAACTCATCTGTTAGTGCCCGCATGTCGTCCGGAAACTTCTACTCTCTTCTTTAGCCAAAACGTGTTCATACTTTGCTTTGTTTGCCGGGTTCTTTGTTTGGATGCTTAAACAAAGAATCGTAGCACATTTTATCCTGGGAAACCTAGGCTACAACGCTCCTAGCACTTGTGGGAGGTAGCAAATAAGGTTTTAAGGAAAAGAACTTTGTGTTCAAACTCGTGCTAACCTCTACCCAGTTATTTCACCTTTTCCTTCCCAGTTTTTTCTGTTTTTCCATATAATATTAATCTTTCCGTAGGATTATTATTTTGGGATTTTCCCACCTTTTTACCCAACATATATATATATATATATATATAATGGGTTCCTGTGCGGTTGAACTTCTCAGGTGCGGTTGCTAAGGTGCATGATTTTCCTTCTTAAGGTGCGTTGTTTTTCCTTCTTAAGGTGTGTGATTTAAGTTGTATGCTTAAGGTACGTCAGTTGTGTGAAACTTAAAGTGCGCCATTTTAAAATCTTAAGTGCGTGATTTGTGTTCTTAAGATGCTTTATTTGTGTGCTTAAGGTGCGTGGTTTGTGTCTTAAGGTGTTTGTTTGTGTGCTTAAGGTGCGTGATTTGTGCACTTAAGGTATACCATTTTAATGTTTAAGGTGCGTCAACCGCACGAAAAACTGTATACGCACCTGAACCTTTCCATATATATACATTTTCTTGGTATCTCCACGCAAATTTCATGTCGTTGAATTCCGGCCAATATCAATCATTATTGCATGGACCATGGTCCACACAATTGTGTGGATCATTAATAAAAAGTATATTTTTAATATACTAAGGGTACATTATTTATGTACGTAAGGTACATTTTTTGTAAATACATTTTTAATATACTAATGGTATACTATTTTATATAATGTATTTTTAATACAAAAATAATATACTTTTAATATATTAAAAATGTATCTGATATTCATGGTCCACACAATAATTTTTCGGCCAATATCATACTAGTTACCCTAATGATTCAAATTGAATGAAAGTATTCAAGACATTTTGAATTAACTAACAAGCTTAAGTATCCGGATAGTGTAATATTTGTAGGCCGGCCTAATCCAAATTTAATAAGATCTGGCATATGAGTTATTATAATATGATAAATCAACAATGAGACTCAAGTGACAGAACTCATAATTCATGTAAATCTCAATAAGATAAGAGGTCTAGATTATGGTCCTAGTTGGTAAATGACTAGTATTAGTTGATTTGGTTAATTAGTGAGTATAACTAGTTAATAACATTAGTTGATTGTATAAAAATGTTTGGTAAATTAGTTGTTAGCTGATAGTTGTTTGATATAATTTCTTTTTCTCAAAAAGTTAATAGAAAAAAGTTGCTTTGAGTAGCTTTTTGAATTTTAGCATTTTAGAGTTACAAAAAGCTAATTAATCAAACGCTTATATTAATTTTTTTAACCAAATCAAATAAATAATAGTAATCAAATAAATCAAAATTGACTGATAAGCTAATATTTTACCAAAGAGGGCCTATCTCAAATTAATCTAATTAAACAAGTGCTATAGATTACTTATTGGGATGGTCATGGTGTGACAAAGCATTCAATTGATCATATTCAATATAATTCAAGATTTTTATATATATTCTAGATTTAGAGGGTCGTTATATTGTGCACCGCGGTGCATAATCGATTATGCACCGCGCGTCAGATTATACTGTATGTCTAAACCGATACTGGCTCACGTATTATCTTTATATTATCAAAATGAAACTACAGTTATATCAAAATGATACTGTAGTTGTGGTGAAATGAAACTACAGTATATATAAAATGAAACTGAATAACATTTCATATATTTGAGTGTATATTGTACAATGAAGCTGTAATTATATTCAAATGATCATGTAGTTGTGTTTTAATGAAATTATAGTGTATATAAAATAAAATTAAATAACATTTTCATATATTTGAGTGTATAAATATTGAATGAAACTGTAGTTATATTGAAATGAAACTGTAGTTGTGTTGAACTGAAACTGCAATGTATACAAAATGAAACTGAAGAATAGAGTTATTTTTTGCGAAAATTCTGTTTCTTTTCATTAAATAAAACGTCATCGTTTTGACAGTGTCAGTTTGGACACACTGTAATGTCTGACACCGCGGTGCACGATATAATTTGCCAGATTTAGATTGATGAGCCTATACTAGCCCGGAAAATCATGTAGTGTTAGGTTCATTCCATCACATCCCAAGCATGCATGAGCGTTAGAAGTGCTTAAATCCTGCATCACACAATCGAAAACCCTGCCCATTCAAAATGAATGAATTGATCTTGGAACCTCTCTATATAAAGCTCTACATCTCTGGCTTGGTTTTGTCATCTTCAATTCAACTAGCTAGCTGAGTACTACTGAACATTATGGCATCTTCAAAAAGTGTTTGCATGGCGGCTTTCATGCTTCTACTAATTTCATCATCCCTTATTAGCTCAGCCCTAAGTCGACCCCCTCCCACATTAAATGCCCATCATTTCAATCTCCATCCTTCAAGTAGTTTGGGTGAAGGAGTTGTTGATACTAAAAGTGATGAGCCTTTACATTCCCCCCTAAAGGGTGGGGAAGGAAACATGAAAGGAAGAAATGAAGGGAGCAGTGATGAAGATATGGTTGGTAACAATGATGAATATGACAGTGATGAAGATATGGTTGGTAACAGTGATGAAGATATTGTTTATGACAATGACAAGGACGACGACATAAAAAACGGTGATGAAGATATGGTTGGTAACAACAACGAAGATATTGTTTATGACAATGACAAGGACGACGACATAAAAAGCAAATGAGTGCAACCATGGCACCTCCCTTCATCCAACCAGCATGGGTTTGCTGCTAAATGTCTCCATTTGGCTATCTCAATTTAAGTGTTTTTACCTATTTTCTTACCAAAATAATATCCATGACTAGTAGATTGGATACAAGCTAGGATTAGTGGATGGTAATATGTATTTCTCCGCACTCAAATCCTTAATAATATAATAAGTTAAAATAATAGTGATGTTTTACTTTCTTTTTCTGTTTTTTTTTTTTTTTAAATACTTAAATTGGTAGAGATGTGATATTTTTCCAATTAAATCGGTAAGATGCATGTTATACACTAGTCTTTCTTTAAATTTATGATATACAAATCAAATTCAACGACCCTATTAGAGTAAATTTATTAAAGGGAAAATGAGACTTTTTTCCCCTGAGTTATATACTTATAGTCATTTTCCCCTCTCAATTATTTAGGTAAGCACATTAGCCCTCTCAATTATTCTAAAAGTGGTGGTTTTCTCCCCTGATATATTAAATTGACATTTCTACTCTTAAAGTAAACATTTTATTTATTTTACTTCTCCAACAAATTATCGCGTAACGTTGGGATGACCACGGTTCAGATCAAACTGAATCGGACACTATAGCAATTGAATTAAAAGTTTTCGGTTAGGATTCAGATCTAGAACCTAATATTTGGATTTCAATTTATTAAAATTATGAATAAAAAAAATTGAATCTTGAACCGTGAATCGGCGGTTCTGGATCCGGTTCGCGATTTTGAACCGTCTTTATTTTAAAATTTTATTTTTTATTTTAAAATAGTCTAAATTTAACAATAAATGTATTTTATTTTTCAATTCGGAACATGAATCGTCCGTTCCGGTTCGCGATTTTAATAAACTCTAAATATCAAATTTCGATTCTAAATTGTAATTGGAATATTTCGGTTTGGTTGCTATAGTGTTTGTTTGGTTTGAACCAAATTGTTGTCATAATTTGTTGGAGAAGGAAAATAAATGAACTATTTATTTTAAATATTTATTTTAAGGATAAATATGTCCATTTAACATTTCAAGGAAAAAACAGCCACTTGAATAATTCAGGGGGAGAAAGTGCTATAAGTATATAACTTAGGGGGAAGAAGTGCCATTTTCCCTTTATTAAATAATTGAGTTATTCAATTTATTATTCTGGTTGATTAAGAGATCGAAGTGTTATAATAATCTACTCTAACGAGACATTATGAAATTGCTCCCAAATCATTGTACTAGTAAAAGAAGTGGAGCATTCACCAAGTTGTAAATTGTAACTTGTAATTGTTATTATATGATAAGAGTAGTAGAAATAAGATTAGTAATTTGTAATTGTAATAAATTGATAAGGGGAATAGAAATAAGATTTGTAATTTGTAATTGTAATAATATGACAAGAGGAGTTGAAATAAGATTTGTAATTATTAATTGTCATAATAATGTGACAAAAGGAGTAGAAATAAGATTAGTAACCTGTAATTGTAATAATATGATAAGAGAATTGAAGTTGAAATAAGATTGGTAATATGTAATTGTAATAATATGACGAGCTGAAATAAGATTTGTAACTTAGAATTCTTTAATATGACCAGATGAGTCAAAATAAGATTTGTAATTTGTAATTGTAATAATATGACCAGCGTAGTCAAAATATTATTAAAATATTTTAATTCAAATTTATTTATTTATTTATTAAAGGAATAAGGGTCAAATAGGCCACTTAACTGAACACCAAAGTGCAATTAGACCATCAAACTAAAAAAATGCAATTAGGTCCCTCAACAACACAAATTCATGCAATTAGGTCCAAAATGACATGTTTACCTTAAACTTTGCTGACGTGGCAGTTATAGATTTAAAAAATAATTTTTAAAATAATTTTAAATAAAATAATTAATTTTAAAAAAAATCATCTCCGGCCGGCGAACTTCGTCTCCCTGGCCAGGAGACGAAGTTCCATGGCCGGAGACGTCTCCGGCCTCTGACCATGGAGACGAAGGCCGGAGGCCAGAGACGTCTTCGGCCATGGAGAAGAAGTTGGCCGGAGACGAATAGTCCCCGACCGTGTTTTTTTTTTTTTTTTAATAAATTATTCTATTTAAAATTATTTTAAAATTCGAAACCTCCACAGCAGGTAAATATGTCATTTTATAAGACCTAATTGCATGAATTTGTGTTGTTCAATGACCCAATTACATTTTTTTGAGTTTGATGGCTTAATTACACTTTCGTGTGTAGTTGAGTGGCCTATTTGACCCTTATTCTTTTATTAAAATATTAAAAAAAAAAAAAAAAAAAAAAAGCGAAGAAGAAGTAGCCACCGGCGAGGACAGCCATTGGTTATTGTCTCCCTTCTTCACGACGACGCCCATGGTCACCATCCTCGTTCTTGTGGTTTATCTTGTGAACCAAAGCTATCATGTAAACCTGTGTACCATTATGCACCGTTGATCTTTCTCGATCTTGTGGTTTATAATGATTTTGACCTGCTAAATATATATCATTGCACGAATGCACCACATCACTGCACCACTACACAACTGCACAACTACATCGGATGCACAACTGCACCACTCCTCAGATCTTGGCTTCCAATCTCACATCTCAACAATGCGTGGGGGTTCATAGGTTCACATGATAGCAATGGTTCACACTTGAAACGAAACCTATATATATGTTTAGGATCATGTGCGCACGCCACTTTCGGTGCAAAAAATGCGGTGAACCATGATTAATGACTCACTTAAAATAAATTCTATACGAAATGTGCACTTGAAAGCTCAAAATCATGCACTTGTACGTAGGTATAAAAATATGCACTTGAAGGTAAAAAATTTGCACTCGAAGGCAAATAGATGTGCAATTGATGCAATTTATGGTACCAAAAAGGGAGGTTATTCAACTTAAGTGTTATTAAACCAATTACCCGTATAAATCATTTGTAAATCTCAAAATTTTCATTAGAAATTTAGTTATATGTTATTGAAAAGAATGCACAAGATATAACAAATACTGCCAAGAATTGTGCACTACCTTGAAGACAAATAGTAAGACACACATACACTTGTAGGTATTAAATTGAGCACTTGAAGGCATACAAAGGATCACTAGAAGGTAAGGGAGGAAAAAAAAAAAGGACACTAAAAGGAAAATTTGAAAGAAATTAATTGTGCACTTTTAGAAATTAAAACATGCACTTGAAGGCTAAAAACATGCACTAGAATGAAAAAAAGGATTCAATGGAATACTAAGTATTATTTTATTTTTTTAACACAATAGTAAGACACACATGCACTTGTAGACATGAAATTGAGCACTTGAAAGCATATGGACGATCACTAGAAGGCAAGAAAAAAAAAAAGATACTAATTAAAAAAGAAAATTATTAGAAGAAAATTAATTGTGCACTCTTAGAAAGGAAAACATGCACTTGAATGCTACAAAAAGTGTACTTAAAGGCAAAAGTTTTGCAGTCAAATGCACAAAGATGTGCACTCAAAGGATAAACTAAGTACTGAAATAAAACAGATGCAATCGAAGAAGAGAAATGTGCACTTGAAGAAGGAAAAATGTGCACTCAGCTCGAAGAAGAAAAATGTGCAATCTGATACAAAATACAATCTGACTTACTTACTCAAAATTACAAATATACCACCACACGTTTTTTTTTTTAATTAATATTCAATCTAGGCTGTTGATTTAGACTGCATCTACGGTTAGTAATTGTGCGCATTTTTTACTTTAAGCTTTTTTATTTGAATATATATATATATATATATATATATATATATATATATACACACACACACTTTATTCAGTTGGTAGGTCCACGCAAATTTCATGTCGCTGAATTCCGTCCAATATCATACTAGTTACCTAATCATTCAAATTGAATGAAAGTATTCAAGCCATTTTGAATTAACTAACAAGCTAAGCATCCTGATATATAGTGTAATAGAGTTACACTCCCGTGCGAATGACTTGCCCAGGAGAGAAGTGAGAATGCATCTCATCTGTCCATGTGTCCAGATCTAATGGATGAGAAACACTGATTTTTTTAAAAAACGCGGTGGCATTTTCGTAAATAATTGAACATCGAAGTGCAAGTAAAATATATTACAAGTGCATGTAAAATGTATTATAGGTGCAAGTAAAAATTTACACTGAGCATCAATACTTAGTTGCACCTATAGTTCTATGTAGTTGCACATATAGTTCTAAGTAGTTGCACACGTAGTTATAAGTAGTTGCACCCAGTTGTATGAATGTTTGCGAGTGATTTTCAGGGATATTACTACCCGCTGAACTCAGATCAATGAATGTTAACAAGGCAAAATTACATGCACTTATAGGTGAAAGTATGTGCATCTATAGTTATAAGTAGTTGCACCTATAGTTATAAATAGTTGCACATAGAGTTATAAGCACATACAACTGCATGAATGTTTGCGGAAAGTGAATGCTAACAAGACAAAATTACATGCACTTATAGGTGAAAGTAGGTGCACTTGTAAGTGATTTTACTTGCACTTTGATGTTCAATTATTTACGAAAATGCCACCGCGTTTTTTTTTTAAGTTATTAGATCTGAACACGTGTCGCGTGCTGATTCGTTCGCATTTCCCTCCTGAACACTTATTTGCACCTGAGTGCATCCCTAGTGTAATATATATTTGTAGGCCGGCCTAATCCAAATTTAATAAGATCTTGCATATGAGTTATTATAATATGATATATCAACAATGAGACTCAAGTGACAGAAATCTAATTAATTCATGAAAATCTCAGTAAGATCAGAGAGATTATCTCAAATTAATATAAACACCAGCTGTATATCAGATTAGAGATTACATATTGGGATGGTCATGGTGTGACAAAGCATCCAATTGATCATATTCAATTCAAGATCGCGTATTTGTGCTCATCTATATGTCCTTTATTATCTTTGTTATTTTTATATATATTCTAGATTTAGATTGATGAGTCTATCCTAACCCGAAAAATCATATAGTGTTAGGTTTCATCACATCCCATGCAAGCATGCATGAGTGTTAGAAGTGCTTAATTCCTGCATTACACAATCCAAAACCCTGCCCATTCAAAATGAATGAATTAATTAACCTTGGAAGTTAATTAATTTGGAACCTCTCTATATAAAGCTCTACATCTCTGGCTTGGATTTATCATCTTCAATTCAACTAGCTAGCTGAGTACTACTGAACATTATGGCATCTTCAAAAAGTGTTTCCATGGCGGCTTTCATGCTTCTACTAATTTCATCATCCCTTATTAGCTCAGCCCTAAGTCGACCCCTTCCCTCTCCCACATTAAGTAGTTTGGGTGAAGGAGTTGTTGATACTAAAAGTGATGAGCCTTTACATTCCCCCCTAAAGGGTGGGGAAGGAAACATGAAAGTAAAAAATGAAGATATGGTTGGTAATAGTGATGAAGATGGCGGCGGTGATGAAGATTTGGTTGGTAACAGTCATGAAGATGGCGGTGGTGATGATGAAGATTTGGTTGGTAACAGTCATAAAGATGGCGGCGGTGATGAAGATTTGGTTGGTAACAGTCATGAAGATGGCGGTGGTGATGATGAAGATTTGGTTGGTCACAGTGATGAAGATGGCATTGGTAATAGTGATGAAGATTTGGTTCGTAGAAGTGATGAAGATATTATTTATGACAATGACAAGGACGACGACATAAAAAGCAGATGAGTGTAACCATGACACCTACCTTCATCCCATCAACATGGGTTGGCTGCTAAATGTCTCCATTTTGGCTACCTCAATTTAAGGAGTTTTACCAATTTTCTTACCAAAATAATATCCATGACTAGTAGATTGGATACAAGGATTAATGGTAATATGTATTTGTCCGCACTCAAATCCTTAATAATATAATAAGTTAGAATAAAAGTGTTTTTTACTTTCCTTTTCTGTTTTTTTTTTTTTAAATCCTTAAATTGGTAAAGAGGTGATCTTTTTTTTTTTTTTTTTCCAATTAAATCGGTAAGACGCATGTTCTACACTAGTCTTTCTTTAAATGTATAATATACAAATCAAACTCAACGACCCAATTAGAGTCTAAATCTTAATTATAATAAAGTAATATGGTCTTGTGAAAATTAAATGTTGATATTGATGATTAAATGTTGGTATTAATTACATGTTGGTATTATAGTTAAGATTTAGCAAGTTCCATATGGTCTTGTGAAAATTAAATGTTGATATTAATGGTTAAATGTTGGTATTAATTATATGTTGGTAATTTGGTATTATAGTTAAGATTTAGCAAGTTTAGTAAACACTTTTTATATGAGTGAAAAAAAATATGATATATAACAGGAAACAAGTGAAGAAAATGTTTAGTGCAATACAACAAAATCTGATACATTACCCATATAATTACATGGAAATAGTGAATTTTACAACAAAAAATAATAATATAGCATTAAAAATGATGCCAAACCAGATATCAAAGGGAAAACTACCCCTGAAAACTATTTATAAAATATCAAAGGGAAAAGAACACAAAAGTGAAGGACAAACCAGATAAAGAAAGTAAATGTTAACACTTGAAAATCATTTTTAACTCTAAAAAAATAATTGAAATCTTAACTATAATATAGCCATATGGTTTGATGAGCAATTATTGTTACAATTATTTTTTTAAATGGTGATGATGATTAATAGTCATTTATATTTATAAATAATTGTTTGGTCTTTAAAGGTCAATTGTATGTTGCTACATCTAGAGTTAGAAATCTCAAAGGTCTAAAAATTTTGATCCGTGGTGACTCTAAAATTGTAATTCAATTACTATTGTAGTTTACTAAGCTCTTAAAAATTTGTAATATTAAATACTATGTACTAAATTTTTAATATAATTTAAGATTTGTAGTAATCACCTACCTTAAATATTATTTTAATTGTAAATATATTTATGTTCATAATTTTATCATAGGAATTCACACATAATAGTTATTAAATAACAAAAATTTTATATATGAATAAAACTCATATAGGGTATATTTTTTTAACATATTTTCCGTGCATCGCATGGGACAAATACTAGTGTATTAAATAATTGAGTTATTCAATTTATTATTCTAGTTTATTAAGAGATGGAAGTGATATAATAATCTACTCTAACGAGACATTTTGAAATTGCTCCTAAATCATTGTACTAGTAAAAGAAGTGGACCATTCACCAGGTTAAATTGTAAATTTCGTACTCAACTACTCATACACAAGTTGCCTCCTGATTGGCTATGGCCTTATTTGGCAATTATCGATTAGCTGGTAACGGATTGTGTTAATGAATTTGAACAACGGATTGTAACAATAATTTTAAAAAAAATGTTTAATAAAATTAACTGTTTAATGTTAATGGTTAACATGTAAAATAACATATATGAACATTTTATAATAATTATAATAAATAAATAAATAAAAGCAAAACAACAACAATAATAAAGACGATCATGCCAAGACGTGCCATTAACCATAATTATGATTGACCAAAAATATTTGACGATCAGTGATTCTTTGAACGACTACAAGGTCGCCATCTCTAGCTGAGAAGGTAACCAAATGGTTGCCTTCTCCATGGAGAAGGAGACCATAGTGGTCGCCGTCTCACAAAGAAGGCAACCACTGGTCGCCATCTCTGTGAGAGGGCGACTAGTGGTCACCTTCTCTGTGAGACGGTGACCACTGGGTCACCTTCTTTGTGAGAGAAGGCGACCTAAGTGGCCTTTTCTATGATATGGCGACCATCGGGCATTCTTATGCGTCCTTCTTTGATTTTGTCGGAGTTAATTTTTGTAATCGATCGGAATATTGTCAAAATTTTTGAAAGTCCTAGTGACCTGTTATAACAGATTGTTAATCAATTTTTGGACTTCACTACATTAAAATAACATGTGGATGACTTTTATTACACTTTTTATTTTAATACATGCATATATGTATATCATCACGTGATTTTCATCTTTTGCCATCTTTAAATCAATGCATAATTTTAATTTAAAAGATATTATCATTAGTTAATTAATATAGTAATAGCTAAACAGTATATTTATTATTAAACTTATTGTGAAGAATTGTATAATTGTACTTTTTGTCTACTTATACAGGACTAGTGTATATATAATTGGTTGTGAGGACATCTTTCTTCCAATTAAATAACATGCATGTGGCTATGAATTTCCTTATAAGTGTACTATAATCTTGAGCAAAAATCAAGGCACAACTCTACTCTTATTTTAATTGACAATTGGATCTACAAACCCGTATCTTCTGGGTTATGAACTTATGATAAATGGGTCAAGTTCATATAATAATAATAGTTAATTTCTCAGCTAAATTGATCGGATTGTTGACTTGATAACCATAATGTTTCTTACGAAAATAAATTAAAACACACAAGTCAATCATGACTCTTCTTCCAAAAAGTTGAATTCCAAACCCCAGTGACTCAATGGCTTAGCAGACAAGGCCAAATGCCGGTGCGCATAAGGGATCTGCCTACTTTGGACATAATTTCCATATTGCCACTGTCGAAATTCGAACCTTGGTCTCTTCTCCTAAATACTGTCTATTGAACCAGTGAGCTAAGCTCGTGCGAGCAACTCAGTCATGTTAACACCAAAGTGAAAAAGGATGCACCAACCATTGTTCAGAGAAGCCTAAAGAAATCTTACTACTGCTATGAGGCTCTCAATGAGACCATGAAATGTTCATTTTACTCTTAATTTTTCTCAAGTTTCTGTCACATTTAACATTTTAACTGAAAAAAACTCAACACATTTTAATCATCAGCCTTACCAAATCACAAAAATTCCATTCCTGTTTTCATAAACCTCGCGATCTTTCACCCTTAGTCTCTGCTATGTAATACAGACAGGAATGATAATTGAAACCGCATCATATATATATAATGAAACACATAATTGCTTATTTTCTAAAGAGAGATGTTTCATTCAAAGATGTACAGAAGGGTACACTTACATCGAATCATTTCAGCGCCAAATTGCCAACGAGGGAAGGCAATGGTTTGCTCGTGTCTCACAGAGATTCTGCAGTTCTGCTGACTTCTCTAGAGATGAAACAGCGGTTTAGGAAGCTTAGCTTGGAACGTTCCCGTGGTTCAACTTTGCAAAAAACCTAATGAACACCGAGAGATGGCTCATGCCCCGTTTAAAATTGAGGTTCAAGGCCAAATGCAGTTAGCTAGCGAGCTCGCTCTCTCTGCAGGTCAGTTTACGTTCGTTACTCTAGCATTCCATCTCGGTCTCAGCAGCTACAGCTTCACTGTCAGTCATGCTCTCGTGCCTAAAAACGAAATCCGATGGGGGGTTATCAACCGAGAGTGTACCTTCGAGCACCTTAAGCACTTCGCTGATGGAAGGTCTAAGAAAGGGTTGAGTCTGCATGCACCAGAACGCTATCCGGACTACTCTTTCTAGCGCTTTCATATCCTCCTCACTCCCCACGGGGGGTGTTTCTTTTCGGGACAATTCGTCGAGGATTTCTTGTGGACTTTCCATCAGAACTTCTCGCTGGCATGTCACGATTTGTAATAGCATCTCTCCTAACATGTGTATATCCTTCTCTGATGGTGACTCGGAGGAGGAAGCTGATTCGTTCGACATTAATGTTTGAAGTCCGAAATCTGTAAGCTTGACCGAGAAGCTCTCACCGAGCAAAACATTCTCGAGCTTCAGGTTTCCGTGGGGTATGCACTGTGGACACTCTAGATGCAAATATGCGAGGGCTCGTGCCACTTCTAGAGCAATATTAAGCCTTTGATGCCATGACCATTTAGTCGGGTCCTTGTTTAAGTCCAAGAGCCACTTATCGAGAGAGCCATTTGGAACGAACTCGTAGATTAGGAGCTTGTGTTCGGGTTCATAGCAGAATCCTCTCAACGACGCGAGATTCCTATGGTGCATAGCGCCCAATGTAGAAACTGCAAGGCGGAACTCCTTCTCGGGCACAACTGTACCACTCAGTATCTTAGCAACAACTGGTATTCGATTCGGGAGGGTGCCCTTAAAGACAGAAGGGCCAAGCCGAACAGCAAACTCATCGGTTAGGTCCTTAATCTCCTCAAACGTTACCCGGACAACACCAGTGCAATGTGGGTTCATATGACCATCTTTCCTTAATCGAGTTAATCGAGTCTCGATTTTTCTTCTCTTAAACATAACCCATAACACTATCCCTTCCACGCCCAAAACAATCGAGACTGTCATTAATACTATAATGCCTACTCCCTCGATTAACCTCGTCCTGCTTTCTCCGCCTGCAAGTCTACTAGATGGCAACGAAACTGATTCCCCGTTGTAACGGTGATTAGCAGCACGAGCAGCAACCGCGAGTGGAACCTGACAGACCTTTAAGAAAGAAACCGAAGGGACAGAGGGATCAGTGTACCCGCTAACAAAACTGGTTCTTTTGATAGTGCAGACACCAGACCCGTCGTTTTTTGAAGTTGCAGCAACACAAGAAGTGTCGTTTGTGCAGTACTCTTTGCAAGCCTCCTCGCTCAAAATCATATTAACATCAAGCGGGGGATAAAGACCATAAAGAACCGTTTGCTTCATTACCATCATGCTAGTATGCAGTCTGCAATTCCCCAAATCAACCATTTTCTTGCACCCCGAGCTGCCCAAATCCACAGCAGAACCGCTGGTTCCCGAATCTAAAGAATCGGTATACAGGCAATTACAAGTCGGGCCCGAGGTGTTATACCCGCAAATACCATATAATCCACAGGAGCCAAACACATTACACTGGTTAATCACCGCCTGCCATCCTACTTTCCACGATCGAACTTCATCGTTCCATGAGTACATCCGCAAATTCCCATCTTGATCAATCCTAAGATGCCTCAAAGTCACGGAAGGATCTCCAAAATCCTTACTTGTGACAAACCACACAGCCTCGCTGCTATCCCCGTAAAGTCCAAGAACACCTGTAGACTCGAACCTTGCTTCCTCGACACTAGCTGAGGAACCGAAATGGCTCCTCCAATAGGTCACATTGTGTTCCCAGACAAGTGCGAGCTCCCCAGTTCGCCTAATCTCCAAACTATAGTAGCTCGAGACCGACTGGGTCGAAGGGGCTCTAAGGTTCTGAGGGAAATGGAGAGACTGCCCAGGAAGTAAGGTGTTAATTGGACTACTAAAGCTTCCCCAAACAACTTTATTATCATCATCCAAAAGCACCAAATTACCACTATCCAAAAGACTTGCTTTTTGGACACCCAAAGTAGAGGTATTACTGCTCCAAACAACAATTCCACTATGATTCTCAATCAGCTCCAGCCTTCCATCCATGGCAAGCCTAAAAGTGGAATTTCCAGAAACCCTAACACCCCCACCCACAGACCAAACAGGTACATTAACATCTTCTTGATCTCCTAAATTATACCTAACCCCAACAACAAACCCATCAACATCATCACCACCATACTTCTCCAAGAACCCAAATGCAAAAACCCCATTTTTAGATACCCAATTCTTGGTTCTATCAAACCCAGAGATTTCAAAGCCAAGAGGCACTGACACCATACTGGAATCCCCATCATCATCACCACAACATCCCAAAAATGCAGAGGAAAGTACAAGTATAAGAGCTAAAACATAACCAAAAGTTCCAAAAGAACAGAGCATTCTGCATCTCTTACCTAGAAAATTCTTGATGGGTACCTCAGAAACCGAAACCCCATTCATTTTAGCTCTAAGAAACATGTGGAAAATTGTGGGTATTTCCAACAAAAAGCTTACATTTTGAAAAAGATAAGGCAAATATGAAGTGAAGGGTGGAAGAACACACAGTGTGTTTTAAGGTGGGGGTTTAGTAATCAGTATCACTTTTCATGGGGTGAGAGAAAAGGGGGTAAGGCTGAGATCTTTACAAAAGGGAAAGAAACAAAGATTCAAATACTTTTTGAGGAAACCAAGATTCTCATAGGCCATAGTTTAGATTACTTTTCTTCCACTAAGCATAGTTTTAATAAGTGAATTAGTTTAGTGCACAAAGCTCAGTGGGAGGTTTTTGCAGTGTCTTTAGGTGACATTCAAGACTCCTAGTTGTGTAAGCCTGGTGTTCATTAGTTTTTGTATATTGCTCTTTGTATGTATTCATAGGAGTAATGATGGATGCCATCCACACATGTTGGCATAAGTGAGATTGGGGTCCATTGCTTCAAATTCACCCTATTTTGTCACTTTCATTAGCTGCAGCACCAAGGGTTATGTGGTCAAGAATTCATAAATTCAAGCTTCTGATGATATAAATTCCTCCATTTCTTTTTTTCAGAATAAAATATAATAATTAGAAAAACTAAACACCAAAATATGGTAGTATGGGAAGGTATGAATGTGTTTCAGTATATTGGATACAAGTATACAGCCTACCTCATCATCATACAGAAAAAGGTCATAGAAAAGAGGGGTGGGGAAATGTATGGGCAAGTTATAATGCTAACAGTCAAATCTACCACATTAAAGGGCAAAGGAAAAAGAAAGAAATTACTGCCTCAGGAAAATGGCTTTGGGCCCGCCACCGCACCGCCGGAGAAAATGACTTCGGAATGGGCGGTTGGATTTGGGAAATGCTGTACTCGTTTTGATTAAAAACGCTTGTTCCATTTAAAAAAATGTTGTACGACGTCGTTTTGATTAAAAACGCCTGTTCCATTTAAAAAAATATATATTCAGTTTCGATTCCCCTCAACAGTATTATTGTGGATATATAATTATGAATTATTGTTGATATATAGTTATGAATTATTGTGGGTATATAGTTATGAATTTGTGGATATATAGTTATGAATTTGTGGATATTTAGTTCATTCATTGTGAATTATTGGTTCATTCATTGTGGATATTTAGTTCATTCATTGTGGATATTTAGTTCATTCATTCATTCACTATGGATATATAGTTATGAACTTGTGGATATATAGTTATGAATTTGTGGATATATAATTCAAATTATGCACAAAAAAATACTATTGCCGAGAATCGAACCTGATTTTTTTTTTTAAGTGGGGCGCGCGCTTTTAGTCAAAACGACGTCGTTTTTGCAACGTATGGTGCACACGGCTGCACAGCATAATTTGCGGTACCTGGTAGGCGCAAGGCGAATTATAAGGCGTGCGTCCTGGCCCAAAACGACGTCGTTTCTCATGTTTTGAATGTACATATACTTTTTTGAAAGGATAATACACATAATCTAACATAATTATAGCCAGAAAACTAATCCAGGGAACTGGCCAAATGGTTTGCTCCATTCACATGGGTGGAGATCGAACCCCCAGGGACAGGGTGCTGAACCATCACGCCAACCATGTTGATTACATAATTTAACATAATACATAATACATATAAACTCTTAACTCTTAAAAAAAAACCATCAGTTTTGAATGTACATAATTGTATAACAGAATACACATACACTCCGTCGCATCAATTCTCCACACAACTTAACAAAACGACGTCGTTTTGGGATGGCGGGACGCACATTGCTATGTGTATCGTGGTGCACGGTATAACGATTGGGGGCCCAATCATTATGATGTGAATCAGGGTCCACACAACTATATGAATCATACTATTAAGGTAGAAGTGTCAAATAGGCCCATCTACTACTGCGATGTGCTCAACTTCCCCCACGAACTAAAATATAGTCTAATCAGCCACCCGTACCTTCTAAATTTGTTCGTTTAGCCTTTTCGCAAGTTGCTTCCCGGTTGCCTATCCAGCTGGTTGACATGGAAAATATTGTTAAACTGACATGGAATATATTAGCTCAAACCCTACACGTCATTCCTTCTCCTCAATTCACCAGATGTCCTCAAATTAGCTCTCCATTCTTCTATCTTCAATCGCGATTCTCCTGGGCTTCGTCAATAGAGCTGGGCTTCATTAACAAAGCTAGGCTTCGTCAAGCTTCAAGTGTATAATGTCATCATCTTCGGCTTCATCTAGCGTACGAACTAACTTGGAGTATGAGCCTCTTATGTACTGTAGGTGTGGATTGAATGCTCCAATCTGCACAACCTGAGATTTTGGGAAGAAATTTTATGGATGTCAAAGGTGGAAGGTGAGTTTATATCCTTAATTTTATAGATTATTGTTAATTTTGGAATGAGAAAATTTATTTTAAATTTGTTCAGGAGGGTCTTGGGTGCGGTTTTTTTCGTTTGGAAAGAAACTGAAAACGCATATGAAATGGAGGAATTGAAGAAATTGGTTGCAAACCTGCGGGCTGACTTGATGACTGAAATAGGTGTTCTACGTGCAATAATTGAGAGTGAATTGCAGCGGAGGAAATTGAAGGAGTAAAAAGCGGTAAAGAGAAAGTGATTTTTGATTTGTTTTTTAATTGTGTTAGTTTTAGTTAAGATTATGTTGTAGTGAATCTTGTAAATCCTAATTAAGATTATGCTGTAGTTAATCGAATGACATGATAATGAAATTATAACTCATGTGAATCATGGCTTGCAAAATATTTTGGTGTGAGTTAAAATCCTATATTTTTTTTTTCCGAAAGAAGGAGGAGTATATCCAGGATTAATAGCTAATCTTCACCGAAAATCCTATATTTTATAAAAACCTATTTTGGAATGAATTATAAACTTATATTATATTATACATATTATTTTACGGGAGTGAAGTAAATCTTACTTAGCGTTATTTTAATTCTGTCTGTTCCTTGTGTTTTATTCTTTAATTATTTTCAGGTAATCCTTCATGAGCACTAGTATGAGAACGAATTATCCACTAAAAGCATTAATTATTGGAGTTATTTAGTCAATTAGTTAGTTAGTTGGATTGGATTTGTTTATTTTATCATTTAGTACCCTGAAATTATTTTATCATATTGAAACTGTGATGGAAATAAAAGTTGGAAATTGTTTTTATTTGGTTTAGCCACTTTTGGGAAGAAAGGAACCTTCGTGATATGGAGAAAAATGAACTAATTCAATTCAAGTTTTTTTTTTGGCCCAATTATCAATTGGAAGATTTAGCTTGTATGAATTGTTATTGGTTTGATACTAATAACGACAGTAGTTTCAGTATTTTAAGGATCCACATGTATCTACTATTGAAAATTCGTGGATAGTATTACTATATACCATGTACCAGGGTATATGATAGAAAACAAATGCACACATGCTTTATCGTATACCTCATTCGAATCTCACTGAATAGAGGATACAACGTAACCATTAGACCTATAAATTATCAATGAATCCAAAGATATTCATTTCATTTTAGGTCTAATTGATTCACTTTTGTGAATACAAAAATGTACGAGATTCTTATCTGAATTCAAAATCCTAGTTTAGCCTTGCGTTTGGGTACAGGTAGGTACCTAGATGTGGCGGTAGCACTCATATTTTTCGTTTTGAGCGGTTTACGCTTTTGCAATTTTAATGGAGGTTATAATTTATTCTGGGTTTAAAAATGGGGGTGTTACAAAGTACTATCGGAGGTTAGGTTCGTTTCTGTTTTGGGTCACTTTGTGTTATAAAGTGATATAAGAGCTTAGGTTGCAAAATATTGGACATAGGAAATAGAATTGATTAGACTCTGATACAAAGTGTTATCAGAGCTTTTTTTTTTATGTTACATACCAATTCTAAATGAATATTCACACCAATAGTAGCACTACAGTAATGTGTGTACTATAAGACCTTTTACAATGACAATAAGAAAGAAGAATACATACAAATGTGATCATATGATATGTTTTCACTTTGAGATTGTGTGCATACATATATTCACATTGTTAAAGCTAAGCAATCCATTTTCACTTACAAAAACCGGGTAATATGCAGGGAGGACTAAGGCGCCTCAGCTTATAAGATCTCGAGTTTAGCCCACCAGAGCGGCGACAGCCTGGGAACTGCAGCCTTAGGGGAGATATCGAGGACTTTCCTTAGCTTCTCTATCACTTCCTTGATGGTTGGTCACTTACTGGTGTCTTTTCGAACGCATTCCTAGATTACCCCAAACACCACTGCTAGCTCATCCTCGTTGAAAGACTTCAACGTCGGTCAACCAATTGGCTGTAGTTCTAGCTGTTGCTCAGGTATTGCACAACCCAGTTGAAAAGAGGGCCTTGCTCTTCTGAGTAAGGTAGTTTTGCAGTAACTATTTCCAGTAACACAAGCCCAAACCTGTATAGTAGATGTTTGTTTCGGGGTCAGCAAGCGTCGACAGTTCAGAATTCTCTTCGTTTTCTCCTGATTTTGACTTGGTTGCCAGTTTTTCCCAAAAACTCACCTGCAATCTTAGAAGCATAATCATATGTCAAGTATATGATTTTGGAACTGATGTTTGAATGAGGCAACAATGAATTTAAAATGTGCATATACTAGATACAATATGTGGTCCCCCATTATAACTCTCATCCTTGTATTCCAGTCGAGATGTTCAACTTCTTGAACATGTAGATGTTCGAAAAGAGTTCCATTCGGATTTTAGATTGTCCTCCTCACAATAGCCAATGGGATTAACAAAATTCTTCTTGTATCAATCTTCTTCCTGAAGGCTATTTCTGCCCATATGAGCTAGTCTTTCATAGAATATATAGCGGTTGAAGCAACAACGATCTCAATTCCACTTGACAGAGTACCCTATAACAAATGCTTTCTGCAATTGTCCCCTCAATCTAGTCTTTGAAGGGCCAATGAACCTTGCTGCTCTACTTCTGCAAATGCAATGATTACTATAATAATGATGAGTAAGAGAACTCCACAAAAATGCCTACTATATACTTCCAGCTAAGTCGATATTTTCCAAAATCTGAAGCTTGAATATCAGTTTCTTCTTGATCAGCACCAAAGCCTCTTCCATTTTCTTATTGTTTAGTTCGAGGGGGTGATGCTGCAAGAGATGATGCGATATTCCCAGGCACAACTAGGAACATATCACTACTTATGCTGCTTGGCTGAGCAATAAGATTGCCTAATGGCGCCCCACCATTGGCAGGAGCAGCAACAATGTTACTTGATTCTTCAAGTAACTTGCGTCGTGTACTCGTGTGGGGTTATGTGGACTCTTTAGAGTGTGGATTATGTGCGGGCTAGGCGAACTTGGCAGATCATCCGAGTAGCCGCGGGTATTTTAGTGCAAAAATTCCTTTCCAAGATTGAAAACTAAGATCACATTGAGGTAACGTATCAGCACCACTTTTATAGATGTCAGCAAAAAATCGACTTTCCTCAATGAATTCTAGCTTACATGCCAGATGCAGTCCCCAAATTTTCTATTTACACAACCAGTTCCTAAAGCAAAATCATAAGTGAGGTTTGGGTCAAACTGAAATTGAATCAAAAAATTAGGTTTTCCAATCTCTGAAGGAATACTTCTTTCAAAGTTATTGTTACAAATTAAAGCAACAAGCTTCTTAGTAATTGCAGGCCTCCTATCTGTTCAGGAATAGTTAAGTGGTATCAGAGCTTAGGTGGTGAAATCTTCGACATAGGAAATAAAATTGATTAGGCTCTGATACAAAGTGGTATAACGGTACGAACCTTTCGAAGCCTAGGTTGTGAAAAATATTGGGCATATGAAATAGAATTAATTAGACTCTGAATCCTTTGATACAAAGTGATATCATAGCAGTAAGAACCTTTGGGAGTCTAGGTTAATGAAATCTTATGAAATAAAATCTAGGTTTAGGAATAAAATTGGTTAGAAATTTAAAATTTTGAAAGTGTTTGGAGGTGAGATATTGCATATTTATTTGATTATTGACATAATACTATGCTATTTGAAATTTGATGGATTATTGGTACTTTAAATTATAAATATTATAAAGTGTATTATAATTTATAAAGTCTATGTTAAATTTTGTCCGAAATTGGACCGTGTTTGGACTAGTTATGGACCTAGGTTGTACTCAAACCAGAGCCTGAATCAATTTTGTGCTGGGTTCCGAGCTATTTTTTTTTTAAAGAACTTGAACCGGCCTTCTATAATCCAGTTCAGATTTGGGTTAAACGCCACTCAAATCCGGTGAAACTAACTCATTTTGGTTTTTTTTTTTTTTTTTTGGCCTGATTTAAGACTAATTTGACCTTGAATCGGACCATGACAACCTCTAATCATGGTATGTGATATCTCACTCCGCCACAGTGAAATTTAGCGGCGGACCGGGCGGTAGAATAGTGAGCTAGTGAGCTCTTCTCCTCTCCGCCACTCCGGACTTCTCCGACGCTCCGCCGGTGAGTTCTCTTTTCTTATGTGCGTGTATAGTTTTATTAAGACAATTTGAAAAATCATTCTTCCTTTAAAATTGCTACGACCCAGACGCACCCTTTTCCTTACCATGTCACTTCTCTTCTGCCGCCTTCTTCAGTTCGATCATCGTGCGTCGTTAGGTCGTACGCTCCTCTCTCCTCCGCCCCTCAGTACCTGCCGCTTGCCGCCGTATTTCTCTCCATCCATATCTTCGCATCAACAGCGAGTGTCGAACTTCACCTCTTCTTCATAATCGCGAAGCTTAGGGTTTTCTGCCTGCTTTCCACACATTCATGTTCTGACTGCTTTCCAAGAACTTCGAGGTTTGATTCCTTGCTTGATTTCCTATTTTCATTGTTTTATTTCGTATAACGGAAAAAACAATATTCCTTTACTTGTCTTTTTTGTTTTTTCCCCTTCAAAATAATTGATTACGGTAATCTTTGCTTTTTAATGCCCAGTTTCTTACATTCATATTTTGCATCGTGTGAAGAAAAAAAAAATTATGTTTATTTCCCCGGAAAATTAATTTAGCTGTCAGTTGAATTTGAATGCTACGTCAGTTAAATTAGCTTTCACGAATTTAATAAAATACATACAAAAAAAAATAAATTCCTTTGTTTTATTATTCTTTCATTATATACATGCTATCCTGGGAGAAAATCTTGATTTTCATATTTTTGTTGTGCCCAAACACTTGTGTTTTAGCTTTGAATTTATGTCTTTCTTGTTGAGTAAGTATAAGCTGCAAACTGTTAATATTGCATTTGTGGAACAAACTTTTGAAATAGATAGACTTTAGCCCTCTGGAGGGGAGGTGAATGAGCTCAAAGCCTCAAACAGTTCCGGAATGGAGATTGATGGTTGTGGGGAACAGGAACTTGTGAATAAAGAGAATTTAATCTTTGCATATGGAGTACTATGCTTGGGATTAGTTTAGGGAACACTGGGTTTCCGTTATATTTGGTGTTCTCCCGTATTGGATTCCTCTTCGTTATTGGCTGTATGGCTTGCCTGTGATTCTGGTCCTTAGTACAAGAATGTTCTGGCTCTAATATTATATTGCACTTTTGAATTGAGCTCACTGAGCTTGGATACATCACTTTCAAGAGAAAATAGAAAAACAAACAGCACTCAAAAACTTAAAAGGGAAACTCTAGTCATGGTTTGAATTTCTGTATATTATTATTTTTTGTTTATTTAATTAACTTCTACGTGTCTATCAAAATAATAATGTAAATACTTGAAAAGAATTTTGATTTGCAGAAAATTACTGCCTCATAGTGCTAAAGGATGCAATTTTTGAAAGACATTGTACCAGCTGCATTGAACAATATAAACACAAAATTCATAGTTTTAGACAAAGGAAGAGTAGATGCACAACAAAAGACATGCTTGGCGTTAGTGGCTGATGAGACTGCAGCTGTTCATTTTCAGATGTGGGGTGATGAGTGTGATCAATTTGAGCCTGGTGATATTATTACTCTGTCAAGTGGCATATTCTCTTACAACCGCAATGCTCTTGTATTGAGGGCTGGCAAGAGAGGTAAGGCTGAAAAGGTGGGAGAGTTTACCATGGCCTTTGTGGAGACACCAAACATGAGTGAGATTCGTTGGGTCCCTGATCCCAATAACTCCAAGATATATGTGCAAGATGCTGTTCTTTCCCCCTATTCACGAATTTTCCCACCTACACGTTGATAGTCGAGAGCTCTTCGTGGGCTTTATTTGCATTTATGATCATTTCACTGAAAGGAGATTCCAGAATTAGTTATCTTTTGAACTCAATGGTTTGCTTTTTAAAATTAGGTTGTTACTCTTTTAAGAGTTTGTAAAAGCATGTCTTTTTTGCATTTTATGAAAGTTAGTGATGATTATTATGATATGTGAGAACATTTACAAGTCGTTAAGATTTGTGAATATGCTTGGCCAATTCTAGGTCTGGGAATCAACGTTTGTTTGCATAATCATATTTGTTAGGAAAGAGGAACAAAATTGAAGGGGGATGCTAATCGATGGCATTCATAATTTAATTTGCTTGGCAAGCTTGAAGCCACCTGACTGCTTCATTTAGAATTCTGACATAACCAAGCAAAATTCTTAGTTGCACCACTGATTTAGGAAACTTGTGCTAACCATCAATTACCCTCCAAGTTGCAGCTGATATTCTGAGATTTGTGGCACTGTATTGATTTGTAGTTGGAGCCAGTTTGCAATCATGGCGGGAAAATCTCAAAAACTATGATTAAATTTTCTTTCTCCAGAATTTTGAATGTTTAGAATTAAAGCAGATGTTTGGGTGTAAAACTTCCTTTGCCTAACATTCTACTCTATACTGTAATCTGTCACATTGCATGCATCATTTAGTGCTAGTATTGATATCCTTCACCTCAGTGGATAGCTAAGTTTTTGCATTTGAATATGATATCAATGGTTTCACTTTGCTTTGAGCTGAAGCTCTCTCTCTTATTTTTATTTGGAAGGGAATTTTAGTTCCTTTGCTTTTAAGTTTAAGTATGTTCATATGTCAGACAATTATCTAGTAATTATAGTATAGTGGCACAAAAAAAATACAAAAACAAGTACCACTGTCAGTAGTTCTGAGCCTGAGTTAACTCTTAAAAGTTATGTCTGCAGGTTACTTCCAGTATGGTTACCAATATTCGTTCATATGGCTGTCCTGCAACTTCCAAGCTTTTAGCTCATAAATACTCCAGACCCAGTGTTGAAGTTGTTTTCCTTGAGAAACCTTCATCACTCACTAGAATGATGGATTTTCAGTTATCATATTCTGCTTGTAACTGGGGACAACCTACTTCAATCAACAAGTATGGGTAAATTTCTCTCTCCTTCCTACCCTTCCCTTCTCAGAGAAAATCAACAATAATGTGACATATGTTACTAGTTACTAGAATTTGTTGGGAGTTGTGAATTTTTTCATTGTATCTTTCTGGTTGACCTTGAAACATGTTGCTTACTGATAAACTGAATCTATGGTGAAGTATACACTTCTTTTCTGTGAGTGATCATTTTGTATGGAATTGGCAACTGAAACTTGTCCAATCTCATCTGTTTAGGAGGATTGCATGGTTGGTTAGAAGTAGTGCAGATGGCAGAGGACTGAATTCTTCTCCCACCAATGACAACGGCAATAGAACTCGACTTATTAGGGCCATTGAATCTTTTCAAGTCAAACTGAATGCAAGAATAAAAGGGTTGATGACAAATCTTCCCATGAAGTTGCTACTTTTGTTAATTGGCTTTTATTCTGCAACGGCATTTGCCACAGTAATTGGGCAGACTGGTGACTGGGATGTTCTTTCTGCTGCACTGGCAGTGGTCGTAGTGGAGGGCATTGGGGCTCTCATGTACAAAACATTCTCTCCTTTTGTAGATAAGGTAAAGGATCTGATTACCATGCTCAATTATTGGAAGACTGGACTCACTCTTGGTCTTTTCTTGGATTCATTCAAGTATTAGGTGGAACAGAATTGACTAATGACTGTGTACATGAACTTTGGCATTCTGAAGATAAAATACTCACTTGAACAAGATCAAATGAAACGCTTTCCACACTTTTCCCCCTCATTCGGGATTGTAGAGGCATATTATGCTGCATCTTCTGTGGAAGATTTCTATTGTTCAGTGTCACAGTGTATCTCCTATTTCAGTACATCACTGTAAAGTGTAAACAAACAGTTAAGAGTTGTATGAATGCAAGCAGTTCCAATGATGTTTCACTTCTGAGATGCTGCCAGGTAAATTGATGACCCCACTCAGACCCAGTGGGCACACATGTATACTCAATCTTATTCAGCATGAGAAGCTTTCTGCAGGTTCTAAAGTGATTGTCCAGAAAAAAAAAAAAAAAAAAAACAACAACAACAACAAAAAATTCTCTTGCCTGTGCTCCCAACAAGGAGAGGCTGCTTACTCATGGAATGTTGTAAGCAGCATGACCTAGAGTAGTAGCAGCTAATCCTTTAATCTATCTTTTAAGTTGGGAATTTCTTGCAAAGATGAGATAGTTAACTTATAAGTTGCTGCTTGTATATCGCAAGAAATACATTGAGCCACTTCAGATGATTCATTTCATGCTGCCAAGGTAGATACGTGATTAAAAGTTTTGGTTATTCCTGAATTTAATTGCTACTGGTCTCTTCTAAGTTTGTGATTTTACAAATCCTTTTGCAGTTTCTTCAGTTTATTAGGCATCAATTATGGCTTTTGGAAGCAGCTTGGTGGTGGGCATTTGAGCCTATTTTAGCTTGGCATTGTTAAAGGTAAACTTTAGTTTGTCACTATGCTAGTTTATGCTTGGGTGTTATGGACATCTACATTAACAAATTCATTGCAAGGTGGTATCTGCAATATGGGTATCAAAATGAATTGTTTCCTATGAGACATTCAGTGCTTGATTCCAACCTGAGGAAGCTTGATGCATCATCCCCTCAAGAGGGATTTCTCTAGCAAAAATATTTCGTATTCCCACACGGCAGTAGCATTTAAATGGTCATTAATTGGCAAAATATGCTTAATGATATAATAATTATTACAGGAAATCTGGAATTGAACTTCATGTGTTCTGTTGTTGTATGAAGTTCTCTATTTTTTGGTATGTTTTTTGAGTTCTTGTCAATGTGTGAAATGTATTGTATTCATTTATACTCTGTTCATTAA
This sequence comes from Ipomoea nil, assembly GCF_001879475.1. Taxonomy (NCBI): domain Eukaryota; kingdom Viridiplantae; phylum Streptophyta; class Magnoliopsida; order Solanales; family Convolvulaceae; genus Ipomoea; species Ipomoea nil. The sequence continues at coordinate 4,398,071 of NW_017619273.1, read as the reverse complement.
GTTGAATTGTGTTCATTTTTTGTTTTTGTTTTTGTTTTTTTTTTTTGTTTTTTTGTTTTTTGTTTTTGTTTTTTTTTTTTGTTTTGTTGTTGTTGTTGTTTTTTGTTTTTTTTTTTTTTTTAAAGTAGTATACTTAAAAATAAACATTCAATACACTAAAAATAAGCGTTTAATATATTCTGTATTAGAAATGAACCTTATGTTTGGTGGGCTTATGCATTTTTGGAAGGCGAAGTTTTAATATACTAAAAATGAAGGGTATATATCAATAAGTAAAATTGCTTATATTTCCCTCCTTTAGAAGTAGTACATTTTCAATAATCAATTGATTTTGATTAAACTTGAGAACTAAAATAGAAAATGAGAGTTTAAAATTAGAAATAATCTAAAATAAATATTCATTGTAACTGAACTAATAAGTAATTATCATAGCAATCATTAGAACTCCTTATATTCATTGGTCACAAATTAGTTGATCTCAAGTTTTTTTTTTTTTTTTTTTTTTTTTTTTTAAATTTGAAGTTACTTGTAATCAAATACAAATAAGTAATGTCACATCTAGTGTTGTAAAAATCGGCCTAGGCGCCGACTAGGTGCTAGGCGTTCCTAAGCCGAGGTAATTTTAGCCCTATGTGACTTTTAGTTCACCGGTTGACTAGGCATCCTAGGCGCCGAGTTGGACACCTAACTAGTCTGAGTTGGGCGCCTAACTTGACCACACCAACTCGGCCGAGTTTGCGCTCAACTCGGTTGAATGATTTTTTATACTTGCTCGGTTACTCATCTTCTATATTCTCTAGCCATGTACTCAATTAATCATTTAATATATGCAGTTGACTAGTTTAGGGGATTATAACAGTCTAACAATTCTATTCCTAAGTAGAAAAAGTGGAGACAATATATTCATATTATTCGGCCGCCTAAGTGGCATCTAGCCACCTCCAGATGTCCGACTAGCGTCTAACGCCTCTTGCAACATTGGTCACATCATAGGGTAAATATTAGGAGGGTTATGTAGGGGCATGTAACATGAGTCTTCCATGAAGAGTAGTGCAAGTAGGTGGACATTATGGGATCATCAATAATGGTATGAAGGGAAGATGAGTCTACAGATCATGTAGAGTCATTAACACTCCATTATCCACTATGTGCAAAGGATGTAGACTACACAATAATCCTCTCTTTCAAGAAATCTACAAAATTAGGTAAGCAACCAAATCCGTACAATAATAATGCAACTCCAAATCCAAAAAAGATTAGGGGTTTTGCACTTTGATTTAGCACTGCCACTGCCAGCTCTCATTGCAATACTTCCCAAATATATAATTCAAGGTACCTTTGTATTCATCAAAATCTCTGCATTATATATGTTTGTGTAATGTTTCTTTGTTGCAAAGTCATGCAGTATTATTGATGTTATGGTCCCAATGCCAGATGCACAGATTTGAACACACATGACATCATCTCTGACTCTAATACCAAGTGTTATTATTAAGCGCTTATCACTAAAAGGAGTAAAAGCTATAGTTCAGAGCGAATACGCAGCTTTATTTCTTTATATACCGCTACATTTTTAGAGTCATGATGTTGGACTTAGTCCTCCACCAGCCTCCGCCCAACAATTCCTCTAGCCACCAATTGTTGGTTTTGATCCTTCATCCGCCTCCGCCCAACACGTACTTTCAATTAGTAAATTATATAGCTATTACAATTAATATATTATGTGTCCGCCGTTAATATATTATATACCTTCCGTTTATTTATAGGTCCATAATATGATGATAGAAAGTACATAATAGGTCAATTACAAGTACATAATTTTAACCTTCGTGGAGTAAGTAGAGTACATTGTCTGAATTGCTAGTTGAAAACACAATATAATCTTTCTAGATTTCATGAGCATATTTTATTAAGCTATAACTGTAGCACTTCCTAGGCCATAACAAATTATTTTAAGATTCTCTAATCTTCTTCTAATAATAAGAGTCAAAGATAACTCTAGGATGTAGCTTAATTATATGCTTTTACCCAAAAACATGAAAGAAAATTGAAAATCCAAAGAATTATACTCAGATCGCAATTGCCGTTAAGTCTTGTATCACATGTATGTATATCAGTATATGAAATCAATAATTTTACTCGAATTTAATCTATAATATTTATCAATTTATGTAATAAAGAAAAATGATAAATACATTAAAATACTTTAGAGATTGACACCAATCATTGGGAAACATAACTTTTACAAGCCAGAAGAGCAACAAATTAAATATAAATAGTCCATAATCCAAATTTTACCAATAAATAAGTAACAGAACATGGTGTCATTAAGAACAAATAAGCTAAGGAATTATTGGAACCACTTGCAAAAGTTTGAATTGGATGAATTGTATAATTTCTATATATTTATGAATATTGAGCTTCGGTTATTTGAATTGTTTTATATGATGCGATTGAGAGAGAATAGATTATGACTATGTTTGGTAACATAGTTAGCTTTTTATATTAATTTATTGTCTCAAAACGCTAAAAATTCAAAAAGATGTTTAAAACAGTTTTTTCGATTAGCTTTTTGAAAAAGTCATTTTGCATGTAATCAAGTATTGGCTAACAACTAATTTACCAAATATTTTTCTACACTCAAGCTAATATTATCAACTAATCAAAGTCACTAACTCAATCAGCTAACAGTTATTTACCAAACGCCTATGATTTTATTGAAATAATTATTTTGTAAAAGTTAATAATAAAAAAAAAATATTAAAACTGAAGCTTCTGCTTGGAATTGCCAGTTAGATTTGCTCCCCATAATGGACAAATTCATGAACTTAACCAACAATCCATGAAGTTATAATTGCTTATTTTGCAGATTATATTCTGATCTCATTCATGTTTTTTGTCTGTACTTTTAACAGTCCCATGTTTTTGATCCCTGACAGTATCACAGTACATCATGGTACTGCAAACCTGGCATGACCTCCCCTCCCTACATCACTCACATTTTAGGGTATCCACAATAATGAATGTATTTGTGGGATCTCCAAGAAAGAGTAAATACCCAAAATGGTCCTTCGACAATAGTTAAATTCATAAATTGGTCCTTGACTTTTAATTTCAACCAATTAAGTCCTTAACTTTGCAATTTTGACATGATTTGGTCCTCTATCTATTTGACCGTTTGTTGACCGTGATCGACGATCTCCAGAAGAACCCTCAGCTCTCGTCGGAGCACGTGGAGGCCTCCAGGATGACGTTGCACCAGTTCGGAAACACGTCGTCTTCTTCGCTCTGGTACGAACTCAACTACATTGAATCCAAAGGGAGGATGAAGAAAGGCGAGCGGATTTGGTAGATTGCTTTCAGAAGTGGATTCGAATTTAACAGTGCGGTTTGGAAATGCAATCGGAACCTTAAAAAATCGACTATGGATCATAAAAGTATATATCTATCTTCAAAAATCACAGCCAACAAACGGTCAAATAGACAGAGGACCAAATTGTGTTAAAATTACAAAGTTAAGGAGTTAATTGGTTGAAATTGAAAGTCGAGGATCAATTTGTGAATTTAGCTATAGTCGAGGGACCATTTGGGGTATTTACTCTCCAAGAAATGATATACCAATATTCATTTTTAAAAAAAAATATTCTTAATATACTGCCTTCACATTGTAAATATTTTTCAACATTATAAAGGAAAAATTGTTATATATGAACTCTCAATGAGTAAAATTTATGTGATGTGTTATGATTTTATTAACAGAATAAAATTAAAATAATAAAAACTGTGACATATTTTTGTTAAAAAAAAAAAAAAGAAAAACAAAAACAAAAAGAAGTGAGATTATATTACCCATAATTTTATTACTCAATTAATGGTGCATAAATAATTGTAAGTACGGAGAGTACCATTTTTGTTTATGTCAACTGTCAACCTTTTCAGATACAATAATAATTATAAAAACAAACAAACAAAGAAACATCATCCACAGCATTCATAAATCATTAATATATAAACTAATATTAATTATGGGTGTGTGTTGTGCATCTTGATCTAACTTATCATGTGCCCACAACTGCTAGCTTTCTTACATGTCCACTGCTAAATGCTTTCTAAAGAAACATGGAAGTACACTTCTTCCATTTTAATACTCCCATCCAATTTTCATCTGTCTCCACAGTTAGCTCTGTGTCATTTCTTTTGATTTTAAAAGAGTGTTGGTGAATGAGCCACAACTTCCTTTCATTACATCATCTTAAATAAATATTTTATATGTTCATATATATATATATATATATATATATATATATATATATATATATATATATATAATCGCACTCAGGTGCGAATGCTTCGCTCAAGCGCGAAATAGGAATGGATTCTGTCCGTCCACGTGTCCAGATCTAATGGATGAGAAACACTGATTTTTTTAAAAAGCGCGGTGGCATTTTCGTAAATAATTGAACATCGAAGTGCAAGTAAAATGTATTACAACTGCATGTAAAATGTATTGTAGGTGCAAGTAAAAATTTACTCTGAGCATCAATACTAAGTGCACTTATAGTTATAAGTAGTTGCACCTATAGTTCTAAGTAGTTGCACACATAGTTATAAGTAGTTGCACCTAGGTGCATGAATGTTTGCGGGTGGTTTTCAGGGGTATTACTACCCGCTGAACTCAGATCAATGAATGTTAACAAGGCAAAATTACATGCACTTATAGGTGAAAGTAGGTGCACCTATAGTTATAAGTAGTTGCACCTATAGTTATAAATAGTTGCTGCTATAGTTATAAGCACACCCAGGTGCATGAATGGTTGCGGGAAGTGAATGCTAGCAAGGCAAAATTACATGCACTTATAGGTGAAAGTAGGTGCACTTGTAAGTGATTTTACTTGCACTTCCATGTTCAATTATTTACGAAAATGTCATCGCATTTTTTTTAAAGTTATTAGATCTGGACACGTGTCGCGCGCTGATTCGTTCGCATATTCCTTACTGGGCACTTATTCGCACCTGAGTGCATCCCTATACATACATACATACATATATATATATATATATATATATATATATATATATATATCAAATGCAAATGCTTCTCCATGTAAAAAATGCGCAAGTTGCTGACTGTAGATATAGTCCAAATCAACAACCCAGATGGAATATTAATTAAAAAATGTGTGGTGGTATAATTGTAATTTTGAGTAAGTAAGCCAGCTTGTCTTTTATATACGAGTGCACATTTCTTCTTCTTCGAGTACACATGTTCCTTCTTCAAATGCATATTTCTATTCTTCGAGTGCATCTATTTTTTTTAGTACATAGTTGCTCCTTTGAGTGCACATCTTTGTGCCTTTTAGTGCAAAAATTTTGTCTTCAAGTGCACGTTTTGTAGCCTTCAAGTGCATGTTTTCCTTTTTAAGAGTGCACAATTAATTTTTTTTGAATTTTCACTTTTAGTGTCTTTTTTTCCGAGCCTTCTAGTGATCGATCCTCTTTGTGTATTCAAGTGCTCAATTTCATGCCTACAAGTGCATGTATGTCTTACTATTGTGTAAAAAGAAAAAATTAGCATTCCATTGAACCAATTTTTTCCTTCAAGTATACGTTTTGTAACGACCTTCAAGTGCACGCTTTCATTTCTAAGAGTGCACAATTAATTTTCTTCGAATTTTCTCTTTTAGTGTCTTTTTTTTTTCCTCCCTTGCCTTCTAGTGATCATCTTTATGTCTTCAAATGCTCAATTTCATGCCTACAAGTGTATGTGTGTCTTACTATTGTGTAAAAAAAAATACTTTCCATTTCAGTGAATCCTTCTAGTGTATGTTTTTAGTCTTCAAGTGCATGTTTTCAGCCTTCAAGTGCACGGTTTGTAGTCTTCAAGTGCATGTTTACCTACGAGTGCATATTTTTTGCCTTTGACTGCAGATGTTTTGCCTTCAAGTGCATATTTTTTTGAAAATAATAAGGGGTAATTTCATTAGAAGTAAGCCTCAATAATGTCAGGTGGGAAGAGATCCCAATACATAGCAGTAAGATGCTGGAATGTTGTAGATGCTAAAGTATATGTTAAATAATTATCTGATCTAGGTATAAATCTAAACGAACAGAAATCAAACAAAGATGTACCTGCTCTGCAGCTATCAATAGCATAGCCGATGTAGGAACGAACTGTAGATGGTGGGGAAGTAAGATAACGTTGTAGTGTCAGGCAATCTGTGTATTGCTCTATTGACCGCTCGCCCCAATCCTTTAACCACGATAAGGCTTCCTTGCATGCGAACGCCTCGGCCATAAGTGGTGAAAAGCAATCCGTGAACGGTGCACTGAACGCTGCAACATATCCTCCATTTATATTGAGGAAAATTGCTCCTACCGTTGCCTTGCCCGTGTCGTGGAGGAATCCAGCGTCGACACGGCAAACCCGCAGTGGTGGCATGACGTGCGTAACAGCAGGCGCGGCTAGCTGTCCATGTGGCAGTGGCGGTCTCTCGGTCGTAGCAGGCTGCTCCGGTGGCATTCAGGCGTCGTGAGTGAGCCGGGTTCGACGCCATGCTTGCATGGTGGCGGTGGCTGCCGCAAGTAATGTCCTCAGTCGCATAAGAAAAGCTTCTCAAACCGCTCCGTTCCGTGCTCTCCAAATATGATATAGAATTGCTGCTGCATATGTTATTCCATCAGAGTCTAGAACATTTAAAAGTTCTCTAAACCAAATATGAAAAATATTTGTCACAATATTGGGGGATTGGAAGGTTGGATTGTCCCCATATGGCCTTCAAGTGCATATTTTTTTGCCTTTAAGTGCATTTTTTGCCTTTAAGTGCACAATTTTAGGTCCGTATTTGTTATATCTTTTGCATTCTTTTCAATAACATATAACTAAATTTCTAATTAAATTTGTGAGATTTACAAACGATTTGTATGGGTAATTGCTTTAATAACACTTAAGTTGAATAACTTTTCTTTCTGATACCATAAATTACATCAATTGCACATCTATTTGCCTTCGAGTGCACATTTTTGTACCTTCAAGTGCATGATTTTGAGCTTTCAAATGCACATTTCGTATAGAATTTCTTTTAAGAGAGTCATTGCTCATGGTTAACCGCATTTTCGCACTGGAAGTAACCTTCGCACCCGATCCTAAACACACACACACACACACACACACACACACACACACACATATATATATATATATATATATATATATATATATATATATATATATATATATATATATATATATATATATATATATATATATATATATATATATTGTGAATTCACCTTTTGGTATGAAAAAAATGCACCACACAATGTTCAGAAATGTGTCACAATGAATTGCACCAATACACCACACCTAATGGTGAGTAACCGCACGTGAAGCACTGTCCGCACTGGAACCTGACCCTATATATATATATATATATATATATATATATATATATATATATATATATATATATATATATATATATATATATCGATACCTCTCGCACCGATATGCATAAAAAGGTTCTGGATGAAATTTTAAGTTTGTATGGACATTATGAGGACAATATCTTCAATACTCATAAATTTTTTAATAAAATTCATTCACCGTACCTTTGAGTAACGTTGTACTTAGTCCAAACGGTACCGATACTGATTGATGCTGGAAACTTTCTCCAAATATATAAATTAGATTTATAACAATAACATACTCTTGAGGATATAATAAGTATGGCATTGGTTTGTAAATATAAATCATATTAATTGAGCATGACTTACCTTTACAAAGATCGATATTTGTATGATGATATAGTAGAGATAGTAAATCGTATTGTGGCATTGATATATATGACTATATGTACATACCAAAAGACATACTAGATAAACTTTGTGTTTAGGTACAATTAGGGCTTGAGAATCGAAAATGTGATACTCAAATCTTACTTAAATTTGCTTCTAGCAATAGGTGGAAGTTCAATTCGTTTTCACTTTTCAATCACAAATATTAGAGATTTAGATTTGAGATGAGCTCTTTACGCGCAGAAGTGTATAATTTGATATTGAGTTTTGAAACTAGATTGATTTAACTTACATTCACATAGACTTGAGTTAGGTTTATAAAGTTTATGATATAGTCAGATATGTCGAGAAGTTTGAATTATTAAAAAGAAAAAAAGTTATTGAAAATATGATTGAAGGGTGGCTAGCTGGCAGGCTACTTGCTACACGGAATGATGGGGAAAATGTCTGGCAAGTGGGAACTGCATCACTCGGTTTCTCTGAAACTTATGCTTTGAATATTCATTTTCCAACCATAACACTTGGATCAGATCACTACATAAACCAAAACTAACTAATATATGCGTAATTTATAGGAATGGTTTATTTTATTCGGACTATTTTCTATAATATTTTCGAGAATTCAATTTTTGCTACATACAAAGTTCACTTTTAGGAAAAGATATTGCACATTTGGGAGCTTCACCTCCAACTGAGTTAGTTGAGTAGTGCAATCTCAGGTTACATATTTGACTCACAGTCTATTGACCTCTCAGTTGAAACACATTTAGAATCTTGTACTGAGCCTTAGAGATGGATTTTCATCATGTGCGCACCCTTGAATATTGGTCATGAATTTTCCTGTAAAAAAAAAATAAAAATAAGAAATATCACTCAACATTTCCCCTTTTTTATTTCATTTGGTTTCTTTATTCAATAAAATCAAAATATGTGACAAAAATTTAATTTTACAAGTTACACTCATCATTGTGACAACTATATTAGTTTTGGTAAGAAGTAGTTTTTGAAATTTAAATTTTGACTTCAAAATCACATAGTGACAACTGACAAGACAACTACAACAATATTGATAAGGTTACTAGAATTAAAAATAAGCAACTTATACAGAAAAATAATAATGGATATAGAGTTGCAGTCAAGCAAAATGAATCAAAGGGTTGAAAAAACAGCATACATATGCTGCAGCTCTGTCAAGTCTGCAAACACAAAAACTAGAATACTTCAAACACAGACTTTTACTACTTTCACTTCTCAACTTCAATTTGCATCTTATCTAAGCAAGTAGACTTTAGACCAAGTCATAATATTCAAAATACTTTTTATTGCAGAGTTTAATTGTCAATAAGAATATATATATATATATATATATATATATATATATATATATATATATATATATATATATATATATGTGTGTGTGTGTGTGTGTGTGTGTGTGTGTGTGTGTGTGTGTGTGTGTGTGTGTGTGTGTGTGAGACTCTTCTTTTCAGTTACAGAATGGTTTTGTCATGCTCAATTAATTAGGTCCTAAAATCCGGCCATGAACATATGGCCCTGTTTGGTAACATGACTTATTTGACCACTATTAGTTGTTTGACTTGGTTAAACAATCAACATGAGTGTTTGATTAATTAACTTTTTGTAACAGCTTATTGCTGCAAAATGCTAAAATTCAAAAAGCTGCTCAAAGCAGCTTTTTGAGAAAATCATTTTGCATGTAATCAACTATCAACTAAGAGCTAATTTACCAAACACTTTTCTACAATCAGCTAATGTTATCAACTAGTTAAAACCACAAACTCAATCATCTAACAGCTATTTACCAAACACCCCATAAAAAAAAGAAGTAAAAAGATTGTAATTCATCTAAACCTTCTCTGCAAAAGCCACAAAGAATGGATTTTCCATTTATCACCACATTACATGGGTACTAAAACTACCAAAAGGAAAAAAAAAAATAAAATTGTACAAGAATATATGCTACTGAATTGTATACAAAACTGTGAAAGAATTTCCTATGAAAAAATGTTAAAGAATAAACAAGTGATTTGTTAAATTACTGCAATCCCTTTACATGATGGAGAGGAAGGCCATCTAGAATGGAGACTCATTATCTGAGAAAGATCCATTTTTGGCAAGGGAGATAGGCTACAAGGCATGAGTGTTAGTCTGCTCAAGCTCATAGGAGGGGTATATGCCCTTGAAGGGGAGGAGTTGAGGCGTAAACGCCAAGTGCTTCTAGGCGACAAGCTTACTTGTCCTAAAGCGTGGGATTGCAGCTGAGACGGATAATCTCTCAGGCAACCAATCCGGGGTCCTGCCCCACTACTCCATCTGCACGATAATTGCTCCCCTAACTGATACGATTTCGCCTTATTGTGTGAGTTTATTCTCTCCAGGATTGATTCTTCCGTTATGCCTTCTTCTTCTTCTTCACATTTGTCGGTTTCAACTTCTCCACAAGAATTAGCATTGTTTAGTTGCTCAACGGGAAGGGATGATACTTCAACTTCACTCTTAAGTCTCTCCAAGAAATCGTCATTCCTGGGGATTTCAAGATTGGCCAATTTGCCACTGAAGTTGAGGTATAGTCTGGACTTTAGCAGTGGCAGTGGAGAAACATTCTCGTTTTCTTTCGACTCGATTATCCCTGAAGCTCCCGTGTCTTTAGTATCGTTGCCCTTCCCAGGAAGGTCATTTTCTGATGAGTTACTTCTCGGGTATACACCAGATTCTTCCTCGTCAACACAATCAAACTGAATTGACACGAAAGCAATACCAATCAACAAATTATAGCATTATAGAAAGAAATAAAGAAAGAAGATCGAGAACAGTTTCATACCTTAACATCACTCACATCAACACTATATTCCCCAAGAAAAGAAATGAAATCCTGGAAATTTTCTGGCGTGGGTCTATAATGTCCACTGTGTGGCCAGACAGCCTGTCGAAATTTTTCCCAATGAGCATATGATAATTGCCTTACTGCAAATACAATAATACTGGAAATCTGGAATTAAACAGACATTATCCCGATTCGAATTTACCTTCAATATTCCATCTTGGACAACTATCCTCCCAGCAGCCAGCGTGGCTCCCCCGGCCAAGAAACTCGAGTGCTGAAATTTGCCTTTCGTTTTCTTTCCCACATACAACGCTTTCGAGGTGCTGAGCACAAAGATCCACTTCGCACCATCTAAATCGTCGGTGTTGAGAAGCTCCCCGCTTTGCTTGTACAAGAGTTTCCCATCTTCAACTAACACTTCATAAGCCTTTCTCTCCATCTGTGGTGAACATTAAACAACCATATTAGAAGACGAAAAATAATAGAACGAAAAAGTAAACGCTACGAGAGAGATGACATACGGGCCCGAGGTACTTGATGCATTGATCCTGAAGTTTCCATCTCGGACATTTATCCACAAGATTGACCTCCTTACCCTCACCTAAATCTAGCCTGTATACAAAACATATATCCATAATAAGTAATATGAAAGCAATTCTTATGCTTTGTGGTAGAAAAGCAAGAATTTTACCAATAGAAGAAGGGTTCATTGCTTTCAGAATCCAGCCATTTAACATAGTAAAACTGTAGGTTGTGTCCATAACGATGCCTCGGATCAATCTGTACGTTTCACACAAAAATATTCGACAAATTAGCAACACTACAATATGGGGGGAAGGAAACGACGAAAGTAAGAATATAATATACCAACCGCTTCAAGCCAATGCTGTAAAGCAAGTTTCTGAGCCTTCTCATTTTTCGACAAGCCTTTGCCTACCTGCACGAATAAGAAACCGGTTGGCTAACATCTTAAAAATTATTCAAACTTGGAGAAGTAAAGATTATATAAGTTCGGGTTTACCTTGGCAGCTCGATTCTTGGCTCTAGACCATCGAGAAATGGCGGTCTCGTGCTTCTCAATCTCGAAAAATGAAATCGAACTATGCTTTAGTTCTGCAAAGTCGAGTAGCTTCCACCAGCTTTGCTCAATGAGCACTGCAGAATCAGCTAGCTTTCTTCGAGTTCGGAAGCTTTTGTACACTTTCTGCAACTTTAAAGCTGCATTATGTTTGGGATTAGTTTTAGTCTCCCCACAAAGTGTCACAGACTGGCTAAACTTATCCTCACAAGGAGCTTTATAACTATTATCACAGAACAATGCGAAATTATCACTCGTCGTAAAGCTAACAACTTGTTCCATCATCATCTTCCCAGAACCAAGTGATTGGAATATTGTTGGTTCTGAATCTTGGCCTTTAAAGCTCACGGATCGCACGGGCGTCCTAAGCTCATTATCCCCAAAGCTGATAGACTTCACAATGACAGATTCCAGGTTGTTGTCTAGGTCACTGTAAGTTGAAAGTGGGCATGAAAATGATACCCCCATTTTAGTTCTGAATGGATCTCTAGCTGAGACCTTGATTTCTGCACAAGATGAGTAATTAACAAAGAAATTAGAACTGAAAGATTCAAGAATTGCTCCAAACAACATAACATTCATTGAGCTGCATTATCAAGAAAAAGTAAAAGTAATAAAAACACCAAAACTCCAATGCTGCAAACACATCATTAAAACCCAATATTTTCACCAAGTAGAATTTTACACAGCAGAGCATTTGAAGAATTTTACAACCCAGAACAAATGGTCCATGAGAAAGAAAACCCACTCCCTAGAAAATCAAGAATCATGCTTGAAATTCTTGAATACCCATTCGATCAAATGGCATTTTCATCCTAATTCATAAACACATTATATGAACAGAATAGCCAAGAACTGCCCATACAACCAGCCAATCACATAAAACCTCTCGCATTCAACAACCCATTACCCGCCTCCATTAAAGAAAAAGAAAAAAACACAAAAACCCACCACTCCTAAGAGAACTACACAAAAACTTGGAGAACCCATTGTATCCAGTATCACAATTACCTAAAAGAAAGCTAAAGACCCTACCTTTATACAATGAAAAAGGCTGTTCTTCCCCTTTCTTTACTTTTCAGTTTCTGGGTTTTCTTCTGAGAGAGTTATAGACCTCATTCAACTGAGTGAATGTACGTTGGCTCCATTGACAGAGAGTAGGAGGAATATATAAATAGCAAGAATAGTGGCAAGAAGTAGAACGGGGAACAGGGGCTAGAGAAATGCGACGGCGAGGGGAAGCAAAGAAACACGTGGAATGGAAAATGGACTTTTGGAAACAAACCGACTTTTTAATGCTACTTTCGCTATGACCGCGTTATTAGAAGGAGAAAAATATGAAGGACCGTGTTTACTTATATACTTTCCTTAGGTTTAATAAAACCAAGATTTTAAACCAATGTATACGTAATGAGTTGTTATACCATGGACCAGGGTCTACCTGGTCCTAAACAACGTATAAATTATATATTTTTAATAATGAAGTTGCAAATTTTTAGAATATAAATTGTGTTTTTAAGTCAAAATACATAACTGCAAAAGAGAATTTGTGAATACAATACAGGGTCATCAAATCTTAATATGTTAATATTGTGTGACTGTAATATTTAAAAAAAAAATTAAAAATACAAAACAAGATAATCAATTACATATATGTTAACATTTTATGTTCATACTACACAAATTGTGAACATTTAGATCCGGACCCACGTTACAAGGTGGACCTGAATCTACAGAATAATATGCGGGGTCAGTCACCTTTCTTTAATCTTCTCACATTTTTTACTTTTAACATTTAAATATTAAATAATCAAAAAATTCAATTTTTTTCGGTGGACCGAGTTCAGTAAAAAAATGTTCAAAATACCATCATTTGTAGAAATAAAAACTTGTTGAAAGTGTGAAACGCCTAAAAAGTAAGGATATTTTAGGTATTTTAAAGTATATTTGATAAATTAAATAATTGATAGTTAAAAGTGAGAATATTACTATAATCGAATTCGATTATAGCAACATTTTTACTTTTAACCTTTAACTATTACAGTAATTTAATCAAATTTTATTTTTTGTAGTTGACCCAATCCAGTAAAAATATCACTTGTATAAATGAAACTTGGTGGAATATTAAAATAAAACAACAGTATTACAAAGGCTTTGAGTATATATTTGATCATATTAATAGTTAAGAATTAAAAATAAAAATATCACGATAATTAAATAATTGAAAGTGGTAATAATTTATCATAGGTAGCTCAAACTAATTTCACAAAAGTTATGGGGTTATACACTAATAAATTCATATAGCTTTAGCCCATTGAACAAAAATAGAAAATCATTGTTTGTTTTCTTAGTTCGACTCTTGTCAGTACTCTCTCGATGAAACTATGACTGTTAACGAATCAAACACAAATGATTAGAGGTTTTTGTGTTCATTTGTTAAGATTTTTAGAGTGTTCATGTTCATATTTGTGTCCGTTTATTAAGCGTTTGTTTTAGTGTTCATTTACGTTCGTGAACGTGTTCATTAATATTAATGAACACGTTCACGAGCACTAAACAAACAAACACATGTCTATGTTTATAATCATAATTTGTTCGTGAACAAGAAATAGTCTATGCTCATAAACAATAACGAAACAAACTACATATCGACCATAAAAATAATACAAATAAGTCCAAAAGTCACATCAAATATCAAAGTCAAAATACCAAGTCTAAAAAAACACACAAATTTCTTATATTCACAATACAAGCCAAAAGCATAAAAACATAATAAGAAATTTAGATTCCGTATCCCACAAAGCTAACCTTCAACTCCAATTTCAAAATCTAAATTGAATGAGATATGAGAAGAAGATAATGTAAGATTTTCCATAATAATATATAAGACTAGACTTATTAAGTGCTCTGGTTGGACTGAATAATTAGAAGTTGTTAGTCCATCAAACTATGTGCCTAATATAGTCCTGGATTGATGGGATACAGGATGATTAATGATATAACACATTCAGTTACGGTACTCATACTGCTCAATAGACACCAATACACCATATAGGGTTCTGAGTCAGGTATGAGGCAAACTATGGCTAACGGTCTACCGTTCAAGAGGTAATACAACGGGAACATCAACTGTGGTTCTGAGTCAGGTATGAGGCAAATAATGGCTAACGGTCTACCGTTAAGAGGCAACACAACAGGAACATCAACTGTGGTTGGAGATCAACACGGCTACGTTTCCGTTCTTATACGAGGTCAAATCTCTCGTATACTATTATTCAGTATAATTAGACTATTTAGGTCTAACAGATAATTCATAATTGGTAGGACCATAGGAGTTGTTGGAAAAATATAATTAAAAAAAAAAACAAAAGCTAAATTAAAGTAGTATCTTAAAAGTAAAATAAATAAATAAATTACACTTAAATTAGCATGTTCGTGAATAGTCTTAAACAAACACTAAACGTGCTTGTTCATAAACATTATTAAACGAACACTAAATGAGCATATTCATGAACATTATTAAACGAACACTAACGAACATGTTCACGAGATCTGAGCAAATGTTCAGACTCTGTTCGTTTATTAAATGAGCTCTAAAATTTGTTCATTTATGTTCATTTACTTGTTAGGAACAGATTTTTTGATGATACCAAATATGTTGGAAATTTTTATCACCATATTTTTGTTATCAGAAATAGGAATCTGAAAGGTAACTTAGAGAATCAACTTTACTAACTGGAAAGTTAATTAACCAGAAAGTAAACAAATTTGAAAAGTAGCCTTAGGATATTTCATCTCCGAAAGGTAACTTTAAAAATGAACCTTACTAACCGAGAAGTAAACTAATTCGAGAAGTAACTTTGAGAAGTCAAGAGAAGTTATCTTAGAGATGTTGAGCTAGAACAACAATCTTCGAGAAGTCAAGGAGATCCGAGATGACGAAGAGTTGAATACTCGAGAGGTTAAAGATCGAAGAGTTGAAGTTGCAAAGAGTTGAAGATATGAAGAGTTCAAGACCGGAAGGTTCTATATGGCCGAGAAGTGAAAGGGCCAACCTTAGCCGGATAGTAGGAGGCACGAAAAGTTAATTTAAGTGAGAAGTTAATTTTTGAATAATAAGGATTGACTAATGAAAGTCAAATCAGAGAGGTTGTTGAGGAAGAGATTCGAAAGGTTAACCACGAGAAGTCAAGGTTACCTTTTCGCATCTATTGTTCGAACATTCTTTGGACGAACAATAAAAACATCCTCAAATGCTCATGTGGGAGGTCGAGATCAAACCTCAGTGGAGGCGTTGTTGACTCTTTGTACTTCATTAGGTTGAGAAAATAGTATTAGAGTCAGTAGCATTCAAAAAAAAAAAAAAAAAAAAAAAAACGTGTGTGTGTGGGAAATGAAACACACACACACACACACACACACACACAAAAAGAGCTCAAACAATAATGTATATTATCAAATGAAACTATAGTAGAATTTAAATGATATTTTAGTATTGTTATAATGAAACTAGTACATTATCAAATGAAACTATAATAGAATTTAAATGATATTTTAGTATTGTTATAATGAAATTAAAAAACATTGTAAATTAGTAATATTGTCAAATAAAATTGAAGTGTAATTAAAATGATACATGATTTTCAAAAGAAAAATGATACATACTTCTTGATTCACGCTGCTACATAGACCATGGTCCACAACAAAATTTTTTGAATTAAACGGGCTGTGTGTGTACTGTGAGTCTCTGATCTCGATTTGGATTCTCAATCTCTTAATTAATTTTTTTATTTTGAAAATAATCTCTTAATTAATTAGTTCCCATAAATTGTATGCAATTGTATTATGGACCCAGGTCTATTTTGCATTGTGGATTCTGGTCGAAAATAACATTTATTTATATTATGTATTTGTAGTTGATAAATTGAAGTCACATAACATGTTAAATATAGACACATAACATGATAACGATAGACACATAATATTTTAACAATATATTATGTTTTATGTGTATGCAATTACCATGTTATATGCAATGCCTTTATTTTATTTACATATATAAATTGTTAATTTCAAGTATATAAAATATGTCAAATGCATACGCAAAATTTTTAAACCAAAATCTACAATGCGAAATGGACCATGGTATAACAATCGAAATTGCATATGGAAGGTTAGATACAGAAGAAGAACATGGTTATCATGGTTCTTTGTTTGTAATTAATGTAATTAAAGACGTTGCGGTACGGTTGAGTTATGGTGGCCTGGCCGGAGGACTTCTCTTGAAATTCTGAGTTCAGACCAAACCCCGGCCACAAGATCCAATTAAGTCAAATATTCCGATCCACAAAATTAAATTAAGAATAAAATGTTCCAACTAAGTCTTCCATGTCGTGAACTCCATGCCCGCACACGTACGGACTACCATTCTAACAACCATACAAACTCAAACTTTTCATAACTTTTGAATAAACAAACATTTTTTTTTCTAAATTAGCAAAAATTGGCCGGTGAAGGAAAGTTTAAGAACATGTTTAAAAGAGAAAATTTCAATTTTGGACATATGACTATACTAGGGGGCGTTTGGTTCACGAAATCTTGGATTACCCCAAGTAATAGGATTACTTCCCGGAAGGTAATGTGAGATTATCGGAATGTAAAATTACTTTATGTGTTTGGTTTGGATTGTGGAATATATTATTACATTGTTTGGTTAAGGGTTATATTTTAAGTTATATGGATCAATTTACAATAATGTCCTCAATAATATATATATATATATATATATAATATATATATATATATATATATATATATATATATATATATATATATATATAGAGAGAGAGAGAGAGAGAGAGAGAGAGAGAGAGAGAGAGAGGAAGGTTCAAGTGCGGCAGTGCACTTAGGTGCAGCGGTGCGGTTAATTGTAGGCCATTAGATTAGAAAAAACGAATCACATTCATCAAGGCTTTTCCGATATTTTCGTGCACGTTCTCACACTACGTGAACTGCAAGGTTAAAGTAGTCGTCGTTGGGCACCGGAATAGATCAAATCATAGTGTTGTGTGTTTTATGTTCGTTATTGGTGCATTATTAACCTTAGTGTGGTGTATTTGAGGATTCGTGTTGGTGTCAAGTTCAGGTGTGCCCGCGCCTTTTTATGCGGTCACTGCGGGCACACTAATAGTTATACAAATATACACCATCCATGTTAGAAAATGCACATAAAAAAAAAACATGCACATATTAGATATGCATCACCAGAACGCACCATTAGGTTTGAATAAAAGCATCACACAGTGTTCTGAAATACACCATTGGGGTGGTGAGTTATATGGTGTATTTTTTGGGTGTGTTGTGTGTTTTTTGGTGTATTCTGACAAGCGACCGATATAAATGACTACTACAATTACCATAACACCCCCACTTACCAGGACGCGCTTAAATTTTTAAATCTTCATAAATTAGTCGTTGCCGTTAGATTAAGCAGAATGGACGATGCTGATATGGCCGCACCGCCGCACCTAAAGTCACTGTCGCATTTGAGCGCTAATCTATATATATATATATATATATATATATATATATATATATATATATATATATATATATATATATATATATATATATATATATATATATATATATATAAGTGTGTATTTATTTATTTATTTTATTTATTTATATGTATGAACTAGTTTTTTACGCGCATTGCGCGATTGGGATAATGTCCAATGTTTTTTTATTTTTTTTAAATAAGTACTTTAAAGTATATTAAGGCAAGATTATATTGAAATTGTTCATGCATAGATAATTGAAGGTTGAATTTGCGTATTTAAATAGGTAATTCTTCTCCCAAAGGTTGAGTCCCCAACCCCAAGGGCCCCCCACACTCTGACCCGACAGAGCATTCTGGGAAGTTGTAAATCACGGTGACTCAATGGTTCAGCAGACAGGACCAAATGCCGGTGCGAACAAGGAATCTGCCCACTTTGGACATAATTCCCGCACTGCCGCCGCCGAGGTTCAAACATTGGTCTCTTCTCCCAAATACTGCCCACTAAACCATTGAGTTATGCCCGTGCGGGTTAAATAGGTAATTCTAAGTTTACAAATGCAAGATAATATAGTCAAGATTGATTATAATTGTCAATAAAATAATTGTATAGGTATGGTTGAAACCAAATACGGGACATAAGGGAGAACAAATAAAAATTAGGACATAAAATATTAAATATATACTAATATTGTTTGAGAAGATTTCGACATTAGGATTTGTGGTTAAGTTCTATTAAGACTTTAATATTAGAATTAGATTAATGGTGTAATTATAATTCTATATTAGACGTTAATATTAGAATTAGACTAACGGTGAATTAACGGTATTTAACGAAAAAAGTTAAATGGATAATCATATAATTAAGGATAAATTAGAAAAACTTTAAAAAAAAAAAATTAAAACCTGAACAATTTGAATCATTCATTAGATTTAATAATTTGGCGGTCATTTTTTCTACCCAATGTTAATAATTAAATAAATTTGTTGATCAAATCCGCTAATATAATCCGCTAACTGCTGATTGTCAAACAAGGACATTGCAAGGTAGTTCTCACTTCAATTTGTTGTGTGATTTGAATACTCTCTTTGTCACAAAATCTCTCAAGTAGTTAATATGGTTGGCTTTATTAATTATATATTTTTTTAATTTTTTCATGGTATTAATAAAATACTTGGTAAATAAATATATAGCATTATTTTGTATTATAACTTTGATATTTAATTAGAAAAATAGTGCACAAAAAAGATAATAGACAATGTAGTGAATATAATCAATTGATGAATTTGAATGTAAAAATTTTTACATTTGAGAAAAATAAAGACAATATAACTAATGAAAATATTTCTCTTAATTAATTTATTGATAATGAATAATTTTTTTTTACTGAATTAAGACATTGTAAGAACAATGTAGCGAATATAATCAATTAATAAATTTGAATATAAAGAATTTTTATATTGTAGAAAAATAAAGACAATATAACTAATACAATTGTTTCTCTTATTTAATTTATTGATAATGAATAATTTTTTTTTGAATAAAGGCATTGTGGACACATAATTCTAAATTAAAGAAATGCATATCTATAATTTTTTGTTGTAGCTACTATATTATTATTTATATAATTTAATAAGAGTAAAATAGAGTACTAATTATGCCAACTTTGATTGGGATGAGGTTCGAACCTAAGACCTTTTTTTTTTATTGAAATTAATGAGTAAGTTAACGGTGAACTAACGACAATTCTTAAAATTTTAACGGAATTAGTAACGATGTGTGGGTATTTTAGGAAATTTTAGTGTAAAATTTAAATCTTATCAATCTTTTAATCAATCTGAGCCATTCATTTGATTAAAATCTGTGACCGTCATTTTTTCTACCCATTATAGGCCTAACTCTCTTGGGCTCTTATTAGTATATATATATATATATATATAGATGTATATCAATGTTCAAATATTAGAAAACTAAATATATAAATATACACATGTATATTTTATTGTATAAAGATATTATTATTATTATTATTATTATTATTATTATTATTATAGTTATAGTTATAGTTATAGTTATAGTTATAGTTATAGTTATAGTTATAGTAATAGTAATAGTAATAGTAATAGTAATAGTAATAGTAATAGTAATAGTAATAGTAATTGTAATAGTAATAGTAATAATAATAATAATAATAATAATAATAATAATAATAATAAGAATAAGAATAAGAATAAGGATTAGTTAACAAGGGTAAAGTTGGAATAATTCAAGGTAATATGAGATTACTTAAGAAAATGGAGATAATCACATTACCTTCTAACATTACCGCCACATCAGCTTTCAGGTAATATAACATTACCAGGTAATCTTATAACTTGAACCAAACAAGGTAATATAATATTACCAGACTCAGATTACCTAGGTAATCAAAGATGACCTGAACCAAACGCCCCCTAGGGGCTTTGTTAATTTCAGCACCTGACTTTTAAAAGTGTTAATTTAGTACCTTGACTATGCAATTTTTTTTTATCAATTTTGGTCACTCCGATCAAATTACTGGCTAAATTTCGTCGAAAAATTTTAACAGTTAAAATAATGAGGATATTTTTTAGTAATTTCACATCTCTTCAATCATTTTCCCCGACACATTGTCATCCTTAATTAAAATTTTCACCATAAAATACAAATTTAGTCTCCGACACATTATCATCCTTAGTTAAAATTCCACCATAAAGTACAATTTTAATTTCCGACACATTGTCATCCTTAGTTAAAATTCCACCATACAGTTTTAATTCGCTACACTCCTTTTACCAATTAGACTGAAGAAAACTTTGAGTTAAAAGAAAAAGAATGAGTCATTTTCTTGCATTATTAATGGCTAGTCAGTATTCACCATATCGAAATGTTTGTATCGTTGAACTCAAGAAAACCAAAATTAAAATAAAAATACAGTGTAGAAAATTGAAATCTTCAGTCTGTCGTTACGTCGAAGTCAAAGTCCAGTATAAGCATGTTTTACCAAGACAACCTTAATCTGTTTACATATTTTACATGGGTGAACATCATTGATGACGTAAGTCGTGACCTACTTGGGTAACTAATGCCCCCTAGAAAACGGTTAGTCCTCAACCTCCATAAGCTATAATTTTATTGGACTCCAAGCTACTCTCTTTATCCAATAGTTATGATGTGCAACCGTGTTGCAAAACGACGTCGTTTTGACTAAAAACGCGCGTCCCATTTAAAAAAAAAAAAAAAAAAAACCAGTTTCGATTCCCCCTCAACAGCATTATTGTGGATATATAGTTATGAATTATTGTGGATAGGATATATTGTTATGAATTTATGGATATTTAGTTCATTCATTGTGGATATTTAGTTCATTCATTGTGGATGTTTAGTTAATTCATTGTGAATATTTAATTCATTCATTGTGGATATTTAGTTTATTCATTCTGGATTTTGTGTTATTCATTCACTGTGGATATATAATTATGAATTTGTGGATATATAATTATGAACTTGTGGATATATAATTCAAATTATGCACAAAAAAAATGTTATTTCCGAAAATCGAACCTAATTTTTTTTTTTAAAAGTGAAACGCGTGTTTTTAGTCAAAACGACGTTGTTTTTGCAACTGTGTGCACCATACGGTTGCACAACATAATTTGCGCTCTTTATCCGTACTATATAATTTATTGGACTTATTCCTGTCCATTATTATCAAATTTAATTAATGGCTTACAATATTATTTATTTTAATATTTATCTCACTATCTTTACCATCAAAAATTTTGTGGTATATAATTTAATGCTAGTGAGTAGTGAATTAACTTATATATTTGAAAATATATATTACTATACAAGTGCTATTAACATAAAGTCAATATTTTTTTATTTACAAAAAAAAAAAAAAAAAACCTAGCCACTACTCGAATGAGTGTTCTAAGTGAAGGTTGTACGTCTTGTGATCCTAATCGGCAAATGACCAAAATAAGATGAACCAACTTAAGTTGCCCACATGTGGTCCTTACATTGTTGTAAAAATCGCTCCTAGGCGGTGGCTGGGTGCCTAGAAAATTACCGTAATTGGTGATTTATGCGGGCGGCTGCCTAGGCGCCGCCTAGAAATTGACTCGGTCGCGGCCGACGATTAGCTATTGTTTCACTTTCAATGTGTTTTTATTCTCTCTCAAAACGATGTCACTTTGAACAAAAAAATCTAAATCTTTCAAATCGATCGCAACCCAAAAAATGTAAACAAAAAAATAAAAAAATCATCTACTTTAATATTGATACTTTGTAAGTTGTGACTTTGTAAAATTGTGTTTTGATTCTTTAATTCTTTATACAATTTACAATTTTATTTTTAGGTTAATATTTAATATTTTAGTATTAAATATTAAGGTATTAAATAGTTTATAATTATCAAATGTTAAAATAATTTTTTTTTTAAATTAAATAAAATAGGCGCCTAGGCACTAGGCTCTCCCGGGTGCCCGAGGAACGCCTAGCAGTTTTCGTAACCTTGGGCCCTTAAGTATTAATTTTTTCACATTTAGTTCATGACTATCAATTTTTTTGCACATTTGCTCCCTTTGATAAATTTCCTAGCCATTCTTAGCCAAAATCTCCTACATAACTATCATGTGAGTTATTTCATATTTGAATTTAGGCAAACAACATTAGTGAGAAAATTGATATGTAGGAGTGAAGAACCAAATGTGGCAAGAATTCAATAGTCATGCATTCAATGTTAAAAAAAATTGATAATCAATGACCAAATTTGAAAGAAGTACAATAATTGAGGGACCAAAAGTGAAGAAACTCATTATATTGTACGTTAAAGATATTAAGCGTAACAAATTAGTTCGGTTAATGGATAGCAATTTAATTTGCACATGTAAAATGAGAAAGAAAAGGTAATATAATCCATATTTTAAAGCTCCAAATGATGCTAATTTTTTTCAAAAATACATTACTTATTTTTTAAGATCGAGCATATAATAACTAATGTTAAAATACTTTGAGAATAAAAATTCAAAGTATATGGTTTATGGAAAAAAAAAAATCTATATTGGAATTAATACTTAATTAGAAAAGTATGAGTCTTGAAACCATAAAACATAATAAAATCATGATTGGGATGTTTGAGGAGAGGTCAGGTTGAACCAATTTATACTGCAAGAAATGAATATTAGAATTGATGGTTGGAAGAGTATCTAAAGGGAAAATGCCTGGTCTTTACCCAGTAAGAAACTGCAATCTATTTCTTTCAACTCTTTGAATGGAAGACCAGACCAAAGAGTCTTGGGACTCTTGGAATAATTGAGGTTAAGGCATTGCTGGTTTAGTGAAGTGAATGAATAATTACTTAAAATATTTATTTATTTTGTTAAATTTAGAAATTCTGTTATAATTGTAGAGTATAATGAAAAAATAATTAAAACCAATAAATCTCTTAACTTAATAATAAGGGTCATACTTGTGTGAGACCGTCTCACAGATCCTTATTCGTGAGTCAGGCCGGTCGAATAAACATTCAAATGTCATACTTATATGCTAAGTGTAATACTAATCAAGAATAAAAATTTTGTTACTTATAAGGGAAAATGTAATACTTTTGATGAAAAATGTAATACTTTTGCATTTTTATGTAAACACTAGTTTTTTACGCGCATTGTGCGATTGGGATAATGCCCAATGTTTTTTTTGTTTTGTTAAATAAGTACTTTAAAGTATATTAAGGCAGGATTATATTGAAATTGTTCATGCATAGATAATTGAAGGTTGAATTTGCGTATTTAAATAGGTAATTCTTCTCCCAAAGGTTGAGTCCCCAACCCCAAGGGCCACCCATACTCCGACCCGACAGAGCATTGTGGGAAGTTGTAAATCACGGTGACTCAATGGTTCAGCAGACAGGGCCAAATGCTGATACGCACAAGGAATCTGCCCACTTTGGACATAATTCCCGCACTGCCGCCGCCGAGATTCAAACATTGGTCTCTTCTCCCAAATACTACCCACTAAACCATTGAGCTAAGCCCGTGCGAGTTAAATAGGTAATTCTAAATTTACAAATGCAAGATAATATAGTCAAGATTGATTATAATTGTCAATAAAATAATTGTATAGGTATAGTTGAAACCAAATACGGGACATAAGGGAGAACAAATAAAAATTAGGACATAAAATATTAAATATATACTAATATTGTTTGAGGAAATTCCGACATTAGGATTTGTGGTTAAGTTCTATTAAGACTTTAATATTAGAATTAGATTAATGGTATAGTTATAATTCTATATTAGACTTTAATATTAGAATTAGACTAACGGTGAATTAACGGAAAAGTTAAATGGATAATCATATAACTAAGGATAAATTAGAAAATCTTAAAAGAAAAAAATTAAAACCTGAACAATATGAACCATTCATTTGATTTAATAATTTGGCTGTCATTTTTTCTACCCAATGTTAATAATTAAATAAATTCGCTGGTCAAATCCGCTAGTATAATCCGCTAACGCTAACCGCTAACTGCTGATTGTCAAACAAGGACATTGCGAGGTAGTTCTCACTTCAATTTGTTGTGTGATTTGAATACTCTCTTTGTCATAAAATCTCTCAAGTAGTTAATATGGTTGGCTTTATTAATTATATTTTTTAAATTTTTTCATGGTATTAATAAAATACTTGGTAAATAAATATATAGCATTATTTTGTATTATAACTTTGATATTCAATTAGAAAAATAGTGCACAAAAAAGATAATAGATAATGTAGTGAATATAATCAATTGATGAATTTGAATGTAAAAATTTTTACATTTGAGAAAAATAAAGACAATATAACTAATGAAAATATTTCTTTTAATTAATTTATTGATAATTAATAATTTCTTTTTCACTGAATAAAGACATTGTAAGGCGAATATAATCAATTAATAAATTTGAATATAAAGAATTTTTATATTGAAGAAAACTAAAGACAATATAACTAATAAAATTATTTCTCTTATTTAATTTATTAATAATGAATAATTTTTTTTTTGAATAAAGGCATTATGGACACATAATTTGAAATTAAAGAAATGCATATGTATTATTTTTTGTTGTAACTACTAAATTATTATTTATATAATTTAATAAGAGTAAAATAGAGTACTAATTATGCTAACTTTGATTGGGATGAGGTTCGAACCTAAGATTTTTTTTTTTTTTATTGAAATCAATGAGTAAGTTAACGGTGAACTAACGGCTATTCTTAACATTTTAACGGAATTAGTAATGGTGTGTGGGTATTTTAGAAAATTTTAGTGTAAAATTTAAATCTGATCAATCTTTTAATCTGTGACCGCCATTTTTTCTACCCATTATAGGCCTAACTCTCTTGGGCTCTTATTAGTATAGTAGATATTATATTTTCCATAAAAAAAAGTATTACACTTTCCATAATAAGTAATGTTGGCAAGTGCCCCTTAATTACTTATAAAGAAAAATATAATATTTTTGAGGGAAAATGTAATACTTTTACATCGAAATGTAAAAGTCAATGTTGCAAAAATCGCGCCTAAGAGGCCGCCGCGCGAAAAAGTTTCGGAAGGCATAACTTTTGACTCGGTTGTCCGAAAATTATTTCCTGTTTTCAAAATGGAAAAATGTGCTAGTAAATATGTTTTCTATTTTCGGTTCTCCAATTCTCCAAATTTCTAGAAAATTGGAGAAATTTTCCAGTTAGTAAACATGCACAATTTATTTTTTTACTTTTGATATTTTTTGTCACTTTTCTCTCCCTGCGGGCTTAGGGCTTATTGAGATGACCACTTGTAAGCTCCTAGGGCCACCTTCCCTACAGGAAAAAGGAGGAATTTGTTTTGCTACATTCCCTCTGTGCGTACCTGTTGGACCACCTTCCTTCCGTGCGGGCCCAACAAGGGTTTTTCACTGCCTTCCCTACATGCGCACCTGTTGGGACTGGCTTCCTTCAGTGCGCGCCCAACTAGGATTTTTCAATGTCTTCCCTACATGCAGGCCCAACTAGAATTTTTAATTGCCTTCCATATGTGCGGACCCAACTAGGATTTTTCACCACCTTCCCCATATGCGAACTCATTGGGCCGCCTTTCCTCCATGCGAGCCAAGCTAGGATTTTTCACTGTCTTCCTTACATGCGGACCCATTGGGCCGCCTTCCCTCCGTGCGGGTCCAAGTAAGATTTTTCACTGCCTTTAATCCATTGGGCCGCCTTCCCCTAGCACGGGCACAACTAGGATATTTCTCTGCCTTCCCTACATGTGGACCCGTTGGGTCTCCTTCTCTCAGTGCGAGCCCAACTTTGTCAAGCATGAGGGTGTCGCTGGTCTACTGATTTCACGGGGAAGCGAGCCAGGCCTTTAGGATTGAGACGTCCTGTGACACCCCAAAAATCCACATTCAACCCATGGATTAATTGAGTAATTAATCCTATTTTATTTGAGGAATTAATTCCTAAAATCCTGATTTTTAATACTCAAGGACTAGAATTTGACTAGTCAACCTTTAAGTTGTGTTGTACCTTGTGCTTTGAGGGGAGTTCCCTTGTTCCTTACACTTTCTAAGGGTTAGTAAGGGTATTCTTGTCTTTTCACCAAGAGTTAGTATTGTAACCTAACCTAGAAGACTTCTTCATTTCATTCCCTACAATTCTTAGAAAATAGTTCTACCTTCTCTCTAAAAAAGAAGTGTAGCTTATTCTCCAAGCCAAGTTGAGACCCTTGTCAAGATTCCAAGATTTGCTTCCAAGATTCAACCTTTCACCTATTTGGGCATCTAGGAGGGTAAGATCTAAGTTCATCTTGTGTTTTTGGTTCCATCTTAGTTGTCTTTTTCTTAAAGGTAGGATCTTTATGATCTTTTGGTTTAATCTTGAAGTGGGTTTGGAAAGTAAGCCTTGTGGAGAGCTTGTTGTGGTGTAAAGTGAAGTCTTTTGGTCTTCAAGAGGTAACCCATGCTCTACAAAACCTATTTTGCTTACCTATATGTGATTTCTTGGATTCTATTTGTGTTTTGCTATGAAATGTGAGGGTTTATGCATTTGTCTTGTGATATTGCATATCTAGAGCTTGTGTTTAGGGTTCATTTGTGCCATTGCTTGGCATTTTCCATAGTTCAAGTCATTTTGTTGTGTTTGGTGAGATTTGGCATGTTTTGGACTTGAATTTGTGTTTGGAGAAGAAAATCCCCAAAGGGATTATTTTGCCCAAGTAGATGTACCCGCGGGCGGAACGACGGGTCGAGCTCTACCCGCCGCCCACCCGCATGGAACATGTAGCCTCGTGGGTAGTGTACCCGCGGGCGGAACCACGGGTGGGAGCCTACCCGTGGGTCCACCCGCGGGGAACACAGTGGAGTTGAGATGGGATTTGTTCCCCGTGATTTGTTTGGCTCGGTATTTGATCTTTTGGCTTCCCGTTGTTCTTTTGTGGAACTATTTGAGCGTCTTCTTGATGTTTCGTACGTCTAGAACTATATGGTAGGTATCCATGTAGGACTTTGGTGTCTTGAATCGTGCTAAGTGTTCAACATTGTGTTTCGTTGGACCAAGAGGTGTCTTGTGTGTTCCTCGGAACTATCTTGAGTTTCCCCGTTGATAAGCATGCTAGTTTGTTATCTTAATGCTAGCGTGTGTGTGGTTTGTACCTTCCGTTTGGTTGATGATAACTTGTGTTATTCATCTTTGTTGTCGTTGGGCTGTGACCCGCTCCTTGATTGAGTATGTTTCATACCTTCGTTGTGATCCGTTGTTTGACTCTTGTTGAGTTGTGATGCGTGTGTGGCTCTACCTGGATTGCACGATTAGTGGTATGGGACACTAGTCACCAAGGTATTGCAACGGTCCTCGTGGTGGCCGTGACGTGATTATGGAGTTGTGGCCTGAGTGATGGGTCCACGTTTTTGGGGGATAACATGTGTTGCCGTGATTGGTGGTGTTCGTTGGTGGTTGTTGGTGGGGGACGACGGTCCCGGGGGAATAAGGTTGGACTAAGAAGTACAGGGGTTCCTGGAGGTAATGGTTGGAAAGAAGATACAAGGTTGGGGAAGCCATAAGGTTGGAACAGGGCATAAGGAAGGCATACCAACTCGTGATGGGTGATGTTGCGAGGGCTTGTAAAGCCGGCGTTGTGTGATCTTTTCTCGTGATGTGTGTAGTCACGGAGGCTTGTGTTGTTGTGGCATGTGTTGCCGTTGGGTGAGTCTTTATCCTTGCGTGTGGTTAACCTTTGTGGTTTGGGATGTGTTCCCGTGTTATCCTTGAGAGTGATGAGTCTTGTGTTGACAGTTGATCTTGGTTTTGACTTATATATATGTATTCCGTTTCGAAAATGGTTTTTTTATGACTTATATCTATCTATTTATGATACTTAACGGTATTGGTGGGTTACCAGCATTATTCGCTGACCGGGCGTCGTCCCAATGTTTATCTTTGTATCTTTCAGGTGATGTTTAGACGAGCGCGATGTCTAGAGCCTGGTAGCTTAGCACCTTTATCCTTGCTTTTGTGGCCTGTGCGCCAATGTAGTTAGACTGATGTTTTGGGATAGATGTACACACTTGCAGATTGTTTGCCGTAGCGTTTACCGTGTTTGGTAGACGTGGCGTGACACCCCGTTGGATTTCTTTTTATCCAGTTTCGTTTTTATCTTCCGCTGTGCTAGTTTTGTCGCTTAATCTACATGTGTTAAGGCTTTTATATAGGTCTTGTTTGGGGGGGTGTTACACGTCCCTTGCGCCGATCGAATAATCTGCTCACGAAGCTCCCTGGAGCATTGGTTTCTTGAATTGACCATGTCGGTATTACTAGGTCGGATATTGTTTCATAGTCAGATATAAGTTGTGAGTTTCAAAATTGGGTTAGAGCTAAATACACATACTTTTTGTAATATTTCCCACAGACGACACCAATGATGGTTTATAATGGACCGACCCACCATAAAGACCACATTGATCTCGAGTAATATGCACGAAAAACATATTGGATTGATAGGGCCCAAAAGGCCAAAAACCTTAAAATAATACAAACGAGCTGCATGTGTACTAAATAAATAAAGGGGATAAATTTGGCCCAATAGGCCCAACTACCAAGCCCAATCACAGGGAGGACTACCGCTGCTAACTAGTGGATCGCAAAGACATCTGACGTATTGTGTTGTTGATTGAGGGAGAAGTCAAGAGAGAAGAATAGCTGATGATGATCTTGGTTTGTAACAGACACCCCTCGCCTTTTATACTACTGCCTGCGCCGCATGTCGTAGATAAGTTTGCGGACCGCAATGCTCTACCCTCATCTGTCATACGCGTGACCCACCAGGTGATGTGCTTTCCCTCAAAATTTATCCCCGTGCACCACGTCGTAAACCACGTTTAGGGTCCTCGCCACCTGCAACGCTAATTGCCTGAAGGTTGCGCGCATGAACGTAGCCCCACCCTGCCCTGAGCGGTCCGCCCGAGGTCCACCGCAAGAGCGGTCCATTCGGCCCCCCACGGGTCTACTACTCGCCGATGAACCGAGCTCTACCACCGTGGTTGCCAACCGATGCCCCCACGAATACACGATTCAGGCTGATCGCTCTGTCCCGCCCCTTGTTTTCTCGAATCATGCTCCTTATCGCGTTGTTAAATGCACCCAGCTTAGCCCTCTTTTTAGAAAAAATGCCAACTTTCACTTTTTTAATTGAATTCCCTTTAGTCAAGCCCACCTCTCACTTTAATTATCCTTTAGACCGTACATCGGGACCCATCACTAATAATAATTAACAAATTAAATCTATTATAACTTGTAATTAAAAGTGTCATTTAATTTCCCTATAACTAATATAAGGAATTTAGAACTTTCTTAAATTAATTAAGAACATTAGATTGTGGTGGGTTAACACATTCAAATAATATTCAATACCAGAAAACCGAGTTGGAAAAGGTATACACGCTGTAGATGTTTGGAAAAAGAAAAAAAAAAAAAGATAAGTTTTTTGGATGTATACTATACGTAATTAATTAATTAAGTTGATTTATGTTTTCACTAATCGCACGTTGGTTGACCAGTCTTTTTTTGTACGGATATATGCTTTCCATCTCCGATCCAAACAAATAGTGAAGTAAAAAGGATTACAACAGCGACTCAATCAACAGCCTTAACTTTATACACTTGAAGAAATTTAAATTGCGCCTGCATGCATGGCGTGTTTTAATTTGTTATACAAAGATGAAACAAGGCTTCCAGTAACTTTGATTTGTAGAATATGTCAAACTTAGTGCTTTTTTCACCGGCGTTTTATGTGTCTGATTCAATTAACAAGACTTAACTAAAATTATTTTTAATTTAATTTTTCATAATATTAAATTTACTATCAATATATAAAATTTATATATTTAGAAATTACATTAAAAGTATTATTAAACACAAAACATCAATTTTAAAAATAATTTAAAATATAATTACACAAAGAAGAAACAATTGATTTGACTAATGAATAATAAACCTGACAAATCAAATTAAACAGAGACAGTATAACGGAATGAAAATTGATTTATTTGTTATTTCGTTTAATTTGATTTTCTACTTTTGAGAATGAATTAGTCATTTTGTAAAGCAAATAATTAACCATTTCAAGTGAGGCTTGATATTTACAACTCTTCTCCCCAGCCCTCCCCCCATACACCCCATTGTTATACCATGGATCAGGGTTCATATTGCATTGTGAATCTTAATATAAAAATTATGTACCTTCAGTTAACCTATTCTGTACCTACAGTTAACAATTTCTGTATATATAAACAAATAATTGACACATAGTATGATAGCTACAGGTACAGAACTATCAACTGCAGGTACAGAATGTGTCTTATGTATCTATAGATATAGAATCTGACTTGATAATTGCTGACACATAATATGATAACTACAGGTAAAGAAACTAGCAACTGTAAATATATAATGCATGGTTGCAATAGGCGCTAGTCGGGCGGTAGAGTAGCGCCTAGCGCCTAGACGGCCTAGACGGTCGCCTAGACGGCTAACTAGAAAAAAGAAAAACAGTGCACATGTGTATGTGCATATACGTCAGTCATACATACATACATACATACATACATACATACATACATACATACATACATACATACATACATACATACATATATATATATATATATATATATATATATATATATATATATATATATATATATATATATATATATATATATATATATATGAAAAACATTAACAAGGCCGAGTCGGCTAGGTTAACTCGGCTAACTCGATTGAAATGGACGAGTTAACTCGGCCGAATTCGGCCGAGTTAGGCGCTAGGCGGCCGGCCGCCTAGGCGAGAGCCTAGTGTAGAAATCACCACAGCCTAGGGGTGCCTAGGCGGGATTTTTACAACCCTTTAGAATGTATTAATTATAGATACAGAATCTAGAGGTTATTTTTGGACCAGAGTCTACAATGCAAGGTAGACCCTTGTCCATGATGATATAACAATTGCAAACTCATCCTAACCATTAATTTAAGGATGACTGACAACTATAAAACAATGAAAAAGCCAAGCACCGTATGTTCAGATGACATGTAGTGATCTCTCCCATGTGAGAGGTCATGAGATCGAGCTTCAAGGGAGGTGTAGTTGTTGACTCTTTGTGTTTCATTAGGTTTAGAAACACACACACACATTGAATTGGGCTAGTCCTGTACGAACATGGATTATTGTGAGTGTTGTACGTAACTTGATCCTTTTGATATATATACTTCTTCCATGCATTAAATCAAGAGTTAATGAACGATTTGGTCCCTCAATTATTAGCGAACTGTCAATGTAGTCCCTCAATTGCTTATTCATCGATTTGGTCCCCGAAAACAATTATTTTTAGTAGATTTAGTCCCTTCGGCCGTCGATTTGGTCCCCAAAAACAATTATTTTTAGTTGATTTAGTCCCTCCGACCATCTACGGAAGACGACCTGAGGGACTAAATCGACTAAAAATAATTGTGTTCGGGGACCAAATCGATAAATAAGTAATTAAGGGACTACATTGACAGTTCGCTAATAATTGAGGGACCAAATTGTTCATTAACTCTTAAATCAATCAGAAATTGGATAAGATACTTCCGTTAATTCTGAATTTATTCCATCTGCAAACGAAATAGTAAAATAGAATTCTTAATTATTTGATTACTCTTATTTTATTCTTTATGAAATAGTATTCATATTTATTTAATTTCTATTTTGCGAATCAACCATATTATAGTGTGTACCTGATCATCAATGCTAGCTCCTCCACCACATATAGTTCGTATTTCGAAGTATTTAAACAAGATCATCAATTACTTTCATTTCAATTCTTTGTCTTTAAATTCACATCTTCAGCGACAATGTGATGGTTATGGTTTATGGTTTAAAGTAGCATATTTTTACAATTTTATCGTTTAATTAGGATTGTGCCATGCTTACAAATGTAACAGGATAATTGTTTTTTTTTTTTTTTTTTTT
This sequence comes from Ipomoea nil, assembly GCF_001879475.1. NCBI lineage: Eukaryota > Viridiplantae > Streptophyta > Magnoliopsida > Solanales > Convolvulaceae > Ipomoea > Ipomoea nil. The sequence continues at coordinate 4,365,255 of NW_017619273.1, read as the reverse complement.
TTTTTTTTTAATTTGATGCTACTGACTCTATTATATTGTAGTATCTGTTCAAACACAAAGAGTCACAAAAAGTCAACAATGCCTCCACAGACTTGATCTCATGACCTCTCACATGAGAGAGGTCACTACATGCTATCTGAGCATAAGGCGTTTGGTACATGATATTGATATATATGCTTTAAGTATAAGCATTTTTTAGATCCTTATAGCTTTATTTATTTTTATTAGGAAGAGAATACCCTATATACACACTACTTGCCTTAATTGAGGTTCAAACCTTTCACCTCCCACTTAGGGGAGTAACTGAGTACCAGTGGACCACAAGCCACTTGGTTATATAGTCTTATTACTTAGCTTGTAAACGTCTTGCTAGAGTTAGAAATATCTTTCAACTAAATCATTTCGTGTAACTCTTGTGAATATGTCTTGCAACTTTAATGAGGTAAATTAAGTGAGTAAAATAAATAAAAGTTAAGAATGTCTAATACTTACCAATTAGGTATTGACTAAGTTTTTGGTTGGGAGAGCAGTGAAACTATAATGGTTAAAATAATGATGGAGAAATTGAAGTGATTCGAACACTTTAATTACACTATTTGACCTTTATCTCATTAATGTAGTCAAAATTTATATAGTTGGTCCATTTGTTTTCCCAACTGCACCTTAAATTGTTTGATACTAATTTAGTATAAAATTTCAACTTCAAACTTATTAAAAATAAATTTTTGTAAAATTTTGTAACTTCTAAAAAAAAAAAAAAAAAAAAAAAACTAAAAGAGAATAACTAAATTACTATATATGGATTTAACAACCCTTACAAGGACTTTGGCAAGAAGTGACTTCATACTTCTACGAAGAGTCTAAAAAATTTTAAAACAATTATGAATATGATCGAAATAATTATCGTTGACGTAAGTGTTAGCTTCACAATGTAAATTGCAAATTGTTTAGTAATTTTGAGTAGAGCTAATTCCACCAAAAGTCCATTGTTTTTTTGTGGTAATTTTAAATTTAGTCTGAGACTATTGTTTTTGTCATTTAACATTCCAGACTATTATTTTTTGGATACTTTTAGTCATTCTCATGAGTTTCTCTATTTTTAGTAAGGGCATTTTTATCTCTTTATGTTTTTCTTTCGTTATTTTTCTTATTTTTAGTAAAGTCCTAAATCAATTAAATCAGTTGAAATCTAAAAAATAACGAAAGAAAAATATAAAGAGACATAAATACACTTACTAAAAATAGATAAAGTCCTAAGAAGGACTAAAAGTGTCTAAAAAATAATAGTGTGAGATGTTAAATGACGAAAATGATAGTCTAAGACTAAATTTGAAATTGCCACTAAAGATAAAGAACCTGGTTGAATTAACTCTTTGAGTACTACTAACTCGAGCTCAAATCCATGACCTCTCATCTAGAAATGTCAATTTATGTCATTAGACCACAAGATCATTGGCAATTTGCATCATTTATTTACTTTTTAGATAATTATATTGCATGTGTCATTTTTAAAAACAACAAATTGAAAACCCAAAAAGTTGGTGGGCCAAAAATGACCCACAAAAATTCAAGAATCACATCCCAACGTGAAAAATAACTCCATAAAAGTTGAGTCATGAGTGTGCGGCTAATAGGTAATCATGTGAAATCGATCTTCCGTACAGACTATGTAGGTAGGTAGACTTATTTTATAAACATTACCTGAAAGAAAATCATAGGTATATTTTTAACAATGGTTATATCGTGGACCAAACTATTGGCGAGGGTCCAATATTTAGAATTTATGTTCATAATACATAAAATTCATATTTATAATACATATATATATAAATATGATATAATGAATATGAATTCTGTGTATCATGAACATGAATTTTGTACATTATAAACATGAATTCTGTGTGTTCTAAGTGAAACTCATATATAACTAACAAAGAATCACAAAAAATGACTTATCAATTATTTGACCAATTCAGCATGAGTTGCCTCCACTCTAATGTTTTTGTTTTTTTTTTTTTTGGGAGGGGGGATTAATGTCCCATCACGAGCACCTCCACCGCTTTTGCCTTGAAGCCTTGTGGATCGAAGACGTAAATCACAGAATGTGCAATGCAATAGTAACAAATCAAACCCATAACCTCATGAGAGCACCGCCCTCAATAGGCTCACCCTTTGTCACTATGTCATATAACCCGGGGCACCTCAACTAGGGATGACAATTTTCTCCATTTTCGACGGATACGAGTATGGAAAATTTTTTCGAAAATCGAGGACGGGGACGAAGATACCCCTCCCCATCCCCGAATATAATATTATATATATATATATATATATATATATATATATATATATATATATATATATATATATATATATATATATATATATATATATATATATAAACACACACATATATACATATACATATATACATTAATTTTTTAAATTAAGACTTAAATTTTTAATTTTTAAAATTAAAACTTACACTAATTTAAGATTTTAACTAAAAGTTGATAAGGTCTCGATCTAATTTCCATGAGAATAAGAAAATCAATGATGAAGACGAGAACAGGAACGAGGTCAGAGTTTCTGGAACAGGGACGGAGAGTATCGGCCCGTTGCCATCCCTAACCTCAACTCGAATGTCTTATGTGTACATAATAAAGTGGAAAATCGAAGATGCCTAAAAACTTCATGAATTGAAACTTTTTGTTTTAGAATGTCAAAACAAAACTCTCATTTTGTTTTGATTTGCGGCTTAAGATAAAGGTTTAGTTTTCGTGTGAATCTGTAAGCCGAAAAGAAATGCCCAAACTTGTGTTTCATGGCCGACTAAATCATTGGGTCAAACTACCTATTAATACCTTTAATATTGCTGATGTCATGTGTAATGCCTCCCTCTAGTTTCCGACTCTTTTAGACTCCCATAAACATACTGCGATGATGTCATCCCACCCTACTTTAGTATACAATCACTTTGATACCACATTACGAAATTTGATTAAAATCATCTTAGAATAAAGAGATAAAAAATTTTGTTTATATTTGTAAAAGAATTCTATACAAATTAATATAAACTTTTAAATTTTTAAATTTATATTAGTTGAAAATTTTAATAATAAAGACTAATATAATGGTTTGAGTATGTCAGCTATATATATAACCTAGGATGATTTATCTACTTGTGGTTCTTTATTGACTAAAGTCACAAGGCGGGAATGCACACCCTCAAATAGTAGCTGCGAATTTCCCTTGCCATTCAAAATGTGTTTTTATTTTAAAACAAAACTTAAATATGTTAATTTTAAAAAAAATTACAAGTACAAATAAATTAAAAATTTAGAGATAGCACCGAAAATGATTCAAGTATGTCATAATTTTCAAATTCATCAACTACCAATTAATTCAAAATGGTCCATCGACTATGCAAAAGTTGACTCAATTTAATCTTTGGCATGAGCAATGAAGGACTAAAATGAATAAAATTTTGCATAGTTAAGAGACCATTTTGTGTAAAATAATAATCAAGAACCAATTTTAAAATTATGACATAATTAAAAGATCACTTTGGGTATTAACTCAAAAGTACTTGAAGATTTTGCTGATTGGGTTGCTTCTATCGATAATTGAAAAATTGGGGGTCTGAATGATGGTTATGCAAAGGTTGACATCCACATGATATGTTATTGCCCTCAACTAGTGACCCTGTTGCTATAATTGTACAAATTACACTTCCTATGTTTATGAAGGGCAGTTGTGATTTCAGTTATCTCCAAGGTCGTCCTATACTAGCACCAACCCTTGATGTGGTTAACTCTATTAATGAATATATGAGTGCATTGCATACTTCTGATACCTATGTTGCGACACTGTGTACAAAGCTGATTTGAGCAATGAAATCCTTGCAGATGTCGACACACCAAAGTTTTTAAATGGTATAAGAGTTTCAAGTGTACCGAGCCATTCATTTACGTTAAAGATTGGGTCATCGGTAATGTTGTTGAGAAACATTGACCATTCACTTGGTTTATGCAATGGTACTAGATTGGTTATCACGAAGTTATCAAATCATGTTATTGAAACCAAGATAATGTCCGGTGACAATGAAGGAACAAAAGTCTTGGTTCCTCGCATGATTAAGACAATTCCCTCCGATACTGTCATATGCAATGATTATTAATAAAAGTCAAGGTCAAACGCTAACACATGTGGGATTGCTACTAAAGAAATCAGTCTTTGTCCATGGTCAATTGTACGTTGTTGCTTCTTGAATTAGCAATCCAAAAGGTCTCAAATATTAATTTGTAGTGACTCAAATAGAATTTGTACATCAATGACTATCATTGTGTACCATGAAATTTTCAATAATTTATAATTTTTAATTAGTTAGTATTTAACTTTTAATCAACATGTTTATTTCATATAATTCTCTTTTATTTATATATATCCATGATCATTATATCTACCAAACTTATATATCTAAAATCAACATATATACATCTTTCTTACAAAATTTAATTTCATCACAATAATACTTCTTAGCATCTCAACATAATAATGATATTTATAATATTTAATCCGTGCATCACACGAGTATCATGCTAGTTTATAAACATTTGAATTGTTATTATTATTACAATTTTCGAACAATATAGTTTAATTTCATTGACCTTGTTAGTGTTGCATGTCATAGCTTTGTCTACATTTTGTTGTTCTTTAAATCCCTTGTATATGTAGGAAACAAGGTTGGAAAAACTCAATAATAATCCTATGAAAAGGATTATTATTTTATGGAAAAAAATTGGGAAGAACGAATGGATATCTGGTGGGTACGGTGTAGGTGGTTAGCACGAGTCGAGGGAAACACTCTTTCCTTAAAATCTTATTTGCTACCTCCCAAAAGTGCTAGGAGTGTTGTAACCTAGGTTTCCCAGGATAAAACGTACTACGATTATGTGTTTAAGCACCCAAACTACGATTCTGTGTTTAAGCACCTAAACGAAAAACCCAACGAATAAGAGCAAAGCAAGAACACAGCAGGCAAGAAAACAAGCGAAGAACCCAACGAATAAGAGAGGCAAGAAAACAATATTTTGTTGTTGTTCTGAAAAAGTTATGCTCTACAGCCAGGAATACGAGAGGAGATTATCGTTCGTCGTTAACAATTATGGTTCGAAAACAATATTTTGTTGTTGTTCTGAAAAAGTTATGCTCTACAGCCAGGAATACGAGAGGAGATTATCGTTCGTCGTTAACAATTATGGTTCGAGTTATGCTCTACCACTACTTGAGCCAAGAATATGAGAGGACGAATCGTCGTTAACAATTATAGTTAGTTACAAGAATCGAGCCTCGTGTTGCGTTGTTAACAATTATGGTTAGTTACAAGAATCAAGCCTCGTGTTGATAGGTGTCGAACTAAACTCGTTCTATGCCTCAATTTGGCATAACTTCCAACTTTACGTAAGAAAGAACCTCTATACTATACAATTCAATAAGCCTTAGAAAGACTCTTGTATAAATAGTGGTGCAAACGCACTTTCCAAACCAATGTGGGACAAAAGCTTCTTCTTTTTTCCTTGATTTTTCCAACCCAAATGAGTCTACTTTGAGAATCAATTTCTCATTCACCCATTATCCGTTTTGAGCGTACAATATATCAATCTCTTCGTCTCATTATGAAGAACTCAAATCTACTTTGATCCTGACCCAAATCAAAAGTGAACCTCACTAATAATTGTACTACAAAATAGCCACTTATAATGTTATTTTAAACTATTTTTTCCAACAGTATCCACATAACAAGAATAACACCCTTCAATCTTTCACAGAAAAAATAACATTAAATTGTAGTGCATCAGAAATTGTAATTACTTATTGAAGATGAGATTAGATTTTTATATAAAATAAAATAGCTTCTTCTTGGATTCTATCATCTCTATATTCCAATTAAGCTCTATGCATCTTTTGTAATTGCTGAGAGTCAAACTTGTAACATTGTGATTACCAAATAAATAATGTAATCAACTTGGATAATGTTGCCTCATTTTCCTAGACATTTTGATAATTTTGTTCTTGGTGTTATAGGTAAATGCATCTAATTATTTTGGATAAACTAATAAGTGAATAAAATAGTTTAATTAATGAATCGAATCAAAGTTAAATATCTTGATACCCGACTCGAACATTTTCTAGACTTATCATTTTTTTATACAACAACAATAATAATAATAATAATAGAGCAATGTTATAAACTCCTTTTTTCTTACCTATTTTTCCTCTCGAGGTGCCATATTATGATTGGTAATTAAATTTATTTATAATTGGTGGTCATGTTAAAATTTTACTTGTATTCCAGCAGAGTAAATAGCCTGCATTGAGTACAACATGTTTTAAGAATAATCTTCTGGAATTTTGTTTTGGTTTTTGTTTTTTTGTTTTTTTGTTTTTTTTTTTTGGTTTTGTTTTTTCTTGTTTTTTTTCTTGTTTTTGTTTTTTTTTTTTGTTTTGTTTTTGATTTTTGTTTTTGTTTTGTTTTGTTTTTTGTTTTTTTTTTTTTTTGGTTTTTGTTTTTGTTTTGTTTTGTTTTTTTTTTTTTTTGTTTTTGTAAATTATAGGTAGTAAGACTATAATATATATGGAATAATTGGTTGCTGTTCCTAAACGGTTTATATATATATGTGTGTGTGTGTGTGTGTGTGTGTGTGTGTTTGTGTGTGTATGTATGTATATAATAATAATAATAATAATAATAATAATAATAATAATAATAATAATAATAATAATAATAATAATAATAATAATAATAATAATAATAATAATAATAATAATAATGAGGTTGTTTTTGTTGTCTAATATGTTGGCAACTGATTGAAGTCTTTCCTGAAAAATTTAAATATTTGTCCAAGATTGAGAAACTAATAACACGTAGTTGGGATAGTATATAGGTTACCTAGTACTGTTTATAACAGTTTAGTTCAAAGAAGTGTTTCCCAAATTTTTGAGATCAAGAATCTAATTACGTACAATTGTTGTTGTACGTATTCAAAAAAAAATTCTGAAATTTTTTAAAATAATCATATGTAAATTTTGTCTGGCTAATATGTCAATGAAAAAGAGACTCCTCTGAACTATGATATGCATTTAGGATAGTATATAGGTTACCTCCATCCAGATGACCTTGAGATTGGTTTACATTTGATGCTAACTGAAGTGCTAGCTCTGAATATGGTACTACATCTGGTTCGTCAATCCCATGCTCAACATATATGTCGGCCACCTTCTTATATCTACGTGCTAACGTACGTCATAGCTCCAAGGTGTGGGTGTCATTAAAGAATGGCCTAAGCTTCTCCATCATCGGCTCCATACTTGTAAGATAGACTTTCGATCTTACCATATCTCTCATGTGCTATGAATTGAACTTCATCAAGTGAGGCACACAAATAAGATCGGGGGGTTAGTTGTTACTTCATCAACATCTCCATTCATATACAGTAGTGTTGGATCTCGCATAAAACTACCCCATGACGAATTCTTAAATCTACTATGTCATACATTCTGAAAATGGTAAAATAGAATAATTTTATTAGTAGTTAAGTTTAAACAACACATTCCAATACATATATTTGGAATAAGCTTGTTCCCCCTTCCATTTGATATGAAGAGGCCAGAAGCATATATCTGCCATTACTGCAATTCAAGCAAAAAGACATTTTGTGGTGTTTACATGCATCTCAGTGTTTATACACTTACTTGTAACTCCTTTAGCTTTAATTAAGCTCTGGAAATTGTAAGTGTTCATGCTGTTGAAAGAACTCCTTCAATGAGTGAGTTAAATGAAATACTAATTGATGTACTTTGTATTACACTTTCATTTACTTGCTGACGTGAAGAAGACTGATGTACTTTGTCATACTAATTGATCAATTTAACTCAAGCAGAACAATTTTCATTGTTGATCTTATGAATTCTAAGCCTGGAAATTGAGCAAATACCAATTTTAGTCCCACAAATATTAGCAAAATGACAGTTTTGATTCACATGTTTAATTTTTATTAATTTTCATCCACAATTATTCTTTTAGTACCAATTTTCATCAACGACTATTGTTTTAATGCCAAAATTCATCACGTCGGTAACTCATCATTTTAAGACATGCCGAAATCTAAAATTTTAAGTGTTTTTCGTCATTTTCAACTTTAAATCCCAATTTAAGCATGAATAAAGGGATTTAAAACCTAAGATCAATCCCAATTCACAGTTCTTCTCATCATCTTACCTTAATTTGAGGATGAGAATTGTGAATTGAGATCGATCTTAGAGCTTAAATCTCTTTATTTGTGCTCAAATTGTGATCTTAATTTGAAAAGGACAAAAATACCCTTAATAATGTCATATTTCAGCATGTTTTAAACGATGGGGTGACCGGCGTGATGAATTTTGATACTAAAGTAATAGTTATGGATGAAAATTGGTATTAAAATAATAGTCGTGGATGAAAATTGGTAGGAAATTAAACATGTAGACCAAAACTGTCATTTTGTTAATACTCGTGAGACCAAAATCAGTATTTGCTACCTGGAAATTGTATGTCTTAAGATTAAACTCAAAATTTTTGGGATTTGATTGGCAGTCAACAAATGGAGGCTTGTAATTCGGAAGCTGGAATTGAGCTTTTGGGTTTTTTTTTTTTAATTAATTAATTTATTTAAAAAATATTTTTGTTAAATAAAAGGGTATCGGCGACTATTCCATCTTAGGAACAGTAGTGGATGCCCTTTTTTCTTAAAAGAAAATCCGCAACTGTTTTTGTACAACAGTTGCGAAAAGCCCTTTACAACAGTAACAAATTAATTGTTATGTACTAATGCATAATGGTTATTATTATAATTAAGTAGCCAAAGAAATTGCGAAAACCATATCAAGTGCATATTAAAACCAAAGAAAATTATAAAGGAAAAAGATGTTACAGAGCTTGAAATGCAATGTATTAATGGAATTTGCATATTGGTTATTTACACAATCATATAACTAGAAGGCCTAATTATTGAGGAATGTGAGTTACACTTTATTTTGGAAACTCCCAATCTCTAATCAACTGGGGAATCAACACTCGGAATACACAATTGAAATCAACCAGGGAATCAACACTCGGAATACATTTGGAATAAGCTTGTTAGTTCTTTGTGCACATAAAATTAGTAATACATTATACTCCTAGTATAGTGGGACATAGGATCTAATACATGCACATTCTACTACATAAAATTAGTAATACAAAATGTAGTGAAGATAAAGCACTCTCACATATTTAAAATGGAGTATAAATCAGTTCATTGTGCTCATAGAACTACACTCTAGGTAATGACTTCTACACTAATAGTGTGCTCTGTTCGTCTGTTGGAAGTGCAAATTCTAGACCATATAAGCATATAAAAATCATAAATCAAAACCATAAAGGTCTCCTACCAACTACATCCATAAAGGCATAAAGAAATCAGCAATCAAAATCATAAAGCCATAAGGGCATAAAGAAATCAGAAATCAAAACCATAAAGATATCTTACCAACTACCTCCAACGACTAATATTTTCACTAAAAGACAATAGTAGTACATAATAAAAGTATTAATTAGGACCACAACAATAAAAATGTCTCTTATCAACATTACATATTTACATGGACCACAACCCCAAACAAATGTCTATAAAAATAAGTCAAAAAGTTCACTATCCACACATTTATGTGTGCATTGGTTAGAAATCCATATCTCAACAGTAGGGCATATACCTTTCCGCTACCCACCGTTCAGCTTCTCTAGAGGGCTATGGCTTTCCAGAACCCACTGTTCTTCGACTTTGATGCCTGAACCCAAAAGAACAAGGATACAAGTGAGTAACAAGAATACATGTAAGTGTTCTCAAAAGTAGTGAAGAAGAAAAATGAGTTGACTACTCATAAGTGTTCAAAAATAGCGCAAACAACCGCGAAAGAGAGAAAAATCGCAAAATAGAGAAGAAATTACCAATTTAGCGTGGAGTTTTCAGGAGAAAATTGAAGGTGAGCCGGAGAGAATCGTTCAAATCAAGACGAGAAACTTGCTCAAAAAAGGGAGAAGAGAAGAAATAAGGTTTTACAATTTCATTTTGAATTTGATCAGTCCACGAAGAGAAGAAATGCTTACCTATATTTGGTGAATTATAATAATAAAATATAAAATAAAATAAACACATGGCATTCCAATGCGTGCAAATAAGTTGTTAACCTGTTAAAAATGTCAATGACTCTTTTTTACATGATTCGTTGATGATTTTAGAGCTTATTGAATTCAGTTATTTAATAATTCTTTCAAACTTTTACTTCTATAACCAGTTGAGCTGCCCATGCAGATACGGTCACTTAATTATTATTCACCAAATAGTTGAATGACTTATTTGTACTTTTTCCATACATTTAACATGAGATAGTATCACATAGACTTATTCTATTTGAAATTATAGAGACGTGAATGTAATTTCACTAAACCTAATGGGAGCTTTATGTTATTATCAGTTTTTATTTCACATCGGTTTTCATTTTCCAGAAAAAAATTCCATTTGCATCATCGAATTCGACTGGGCGACTGCCTGAGCTTCTCACCGTTCTACGAATCGAAGACGAAACCCCAAATTCCGCCATCACGAAGCATACCTGTTAGCTCTATCTCTGTCTCTTTCTATCTATCTACCTGGGTATACTTATATGTCTGTGATTGGATCTTGTTCATTTGTTATATGTCAGAAATTGGACTTGTATTTACCAATATTATTGTTTGAGTGAATATTTTGAACAAGGCCCCAATTTTTCTGTTCGACTTTTCAATTTTGGAGTTTTGAATAGTTTCACTAATGTTTTTTTCATTGTATCGGATTTGTGGTTCTACTCGACTTTGTAGGTTATACTTTGGGTTTTGTGGTGATCTGGATCCGCGAAAATGGTTTCCTTTGAGATGAACGATCGCAAAAGTGAGTTGATTGGTTGAACTTCATTGGTTTCCTCTTGGATTAATGTTTTTAATTAATAAACGAATAAATCTTCTATGTTGGAGAAAGAGCAATTTCTTTTGGTTTAGTTTGATGTTTGTCTAAAATTTTCATGCACAAATATTTCTCTATGTCTCTGGTGAAATTTGGATTTAGATAATAGAAAGCTTTTGGCCCTGTTTGGTGAATGGCCGTTAGCTGTTAGCTGATTGGGTTGATTAGGTTAATTAGAGGGTATAACTAGTTGATAACATTAGCTGATTATAGAAAGGTGTTTTGGTAAATTAGCTATTAGCTGATAGCTGTTTGGTATAATTTCTTTTCTAAAAAAGCTAATTGAAAAAGTTGTTTTGAGTAGCTTTTGAATTTTAGCATTGCGGAGTATAAAAAGCTAATTAATCAAACACTTATATTAATTTTTAAACCAAATCAAACAACTAATAATAATCAAATAAGCCAAAATTGGCCTGTAGGCTAACTATTTTACCAATGGCCTTTGTTTTGACCATTATCAGGAAATTCTGTGTTTTTAATTTAATTCTTGTAGGCATGGATGTTTATAGGTTTAAGTGTATCATAGACTTAATGAAGCTTTCTCGAATTTTAATCTTCATAGAAAGAAAATGACATGTTTACATTTCACAGAAAGAAACAGAGTAATACTTTGAAAAGGTGACTTATTTATAATCTTGAGAAATTGCATTGCAAGTTTCCATTTAGGATTTACTCTTCATCAGTTAGTTAATTTATTTGTTCCCCTGTTTTCAATTCTTCAAATTTGCAGTTATGTTTATTACTGCTGAGTTTAAGTGTGCACTGGTTAATCCAAATAAATTTTGGGTTATGAAATGAAGAGAGAAATTTATGTTTTCAAATGCTATGATCACACTAACAAGCTTGTGATGCCTTAATGAAACAGAGATTGGGCTAGGGTTGACTGGATTTGGAGTATTTTTCTCATTCTTGGGAATCATTTTCTTCTTTGATAAGGGATTAATTGCCATGGGAAATGTACGTGGCCACACTATATTTATTTTTCAGGCTTTTATTTCCATATGCTGCTTCCTTGTTCATGTTGTTGACCTGTTATTGTTTTACTGAATCAGATCCTCTTCTTCTCAGGGGTGGCCTTAACCATTGGTCTTAAATCATCCATGCAGTTTTTCATGAAACGTACTAACTATAAGGTTAATACTTGTTTCTTTTGATGTTCTTCTCCTCACCATTCCCTTCAATTCATTCTTCCACATCTCCCTCCCCTCACATTGGTTGAATCTTTGTAACTTTGTATTGTTTCTCATTTTTCATTTTGTTTATTTATTTGTTCACTTCATTTTAAAATTTATTAGTTGACCTTGTTCTTTTGTTCATTGTGTAGGGAACTATGTCATTTGGTGCAGGCTTTTTCCTGGTTGTTATTGGGTGGCCTATATTGGGGATGATTCTTGAAGCATATGGATTTATTATACTCTTCAGGTTAGTGGGGGTGTCTGTTTCCCTAAATTTAATGGTGTGTATTTGCTTTTTCCTGGTTAAGTCATTAGTGGGTTGCTGACAAAATTATTTATGGCTTTTATGCAGTGGGTTCTGGCCAACGTTGGCAGTTTTCCTGCAGAAGATACCTATTCTTGGGTGGTTACTTCAACACCCCTTTGTCAGATCGGTATGGTTTTCTATATCTTGTCATTAGCTGTTGCATGTGCGGATCTATTTGTGAAATTGATGTGCAAGAAATTCGAATTAGTTTTACCATTTTTATTTTATTTTATTTTATTTTTTTGCCATTTTAATAGTTCAACTTAATGATCAACTGGTTGGGTAGATACTGTTTGAATGGAATACTTCTATTGTGTCTATAAAACTCTAAACTTTTAATTTTCATGGTAGATAAGGTCATTGTTGGAATGATCTGGTTAAACATCTAGGTTTCTGCACTACTGTTATTGATAGAAAAACATAAAGTAAATCAGGACTATCGGATAGTTTTAGAACTGACAAATGATTTTTAAGGCTATATGACTTTCTCCTACATCTTTGTCTTAATTGAATCCCTGATTTGCCTGTATCCTTGCTGAAAGGCTTTATTTTCATTGGAAGGAGTGGAGATATGTAGGGGAATAGGAATATTTCAGTGCACTCCACTTGGTGTATGGATTATGATGATGAATAAGAGTTGACATTTGAAAAGAAAATTAAATTCCTTCTTGATTCCTTTTTTTCTTCTTCTGGGGAGAGGGGAGGGGAGTGGGGGAAGAATGCCTGGTTGACATCATAGCACTCTATCAGAGCTTGCCCAAAACCATTAACGGATTAAACCCAACCGAAATTTTATAAATTGATCAAATGATGAGTCTGGATGGTAGAGAGTATATTATTTTAAAGATTCAATACGAGTATTCTAATTATCAGCAGTATATTTGTGGCACATTGAAATACCATTAAATCTCTTATTAGAAACAGAACCTCTTTATTGAGAAAACTTGTTTTGAAACTGCACAGAGTGAGTGGATCTAAGCTACTATCCTTTACAAATACTCCCCTCATGTTTCCTCTTTAGTTGATTCCATAATGTTGTCCTCTTTCCTAAAATAAACACCAGAAAAAATTTCTACATGCATTTCCCTTCTAGTAAACGTCAATATCCACCTTTTATGGGCAAAATATGAACAATATGGTACTTTTCCCTCACAATCTTTTACATTTGTGTTTGCTACAACCATTGCGGGACAATGGGAGTTCATGGCATAATCTTCATCAATCATGTTACATGCTATACATGTGAAGTTTTCTTCTTTTATTCTCTAATCTATTCAATGTTGTAAAATCACTAGGCACCATGACACATACAAACGAAACAAGCAATCAAAAATAAAATAAAAAACAGCCGCTTAGTTGGCTAACCACATAAAAGGCCGGTTTTCCCATTCTTCCCTTCGGCCTAGGGGCACCGAGTGCCTAGGCCAAATTTATTTTCATATAGACATTTGAGGCATGGTGCGCTACTGTGATATGGATGCAATGCATAATAGATGTGTCAGTTTTTTCTTAACTCAAATACGTAAGCGCAACATTTCAGGTTTGGTGAATATTATAAGCATGATTGATTGCAAATTCTACCTAAAGAACTTATTACGATTGTGAAATCATAATTTGGTGACTGTTGAGTAATCCATTCATTCCTTGTGCAGATCTTTGACCGTTACAGGGGAAAACGTGTACCTGTATAATTTTAGTACAGAAATGTGCAAGGAAGCAATACTTGTCGACCCTCTTGTAAGAATATGGAACTTGTTTCTAATCTCCAAGAAGAAGCTTTCATCAGGAGACTAGAGCGCATAGTCTTTGGAATGTAATGTAAAATTCTTCGGCGCTTTTCAGGATGAACACAGAATTTTTTTTTGTTCACAGTTGATAATATGGGTTACTTAAGTGCCTTATTGCACCTCTTTTTGGCCTAAGCCTTTCTATTTGTGGATATTGTTCTTTTCTGGAGTGGAGGTGACAATTATGTTTCCACTAGGCTCTGTTTAGTATGTTAAATGTTAATCTTGGAATGGAATAAATCATCGGAATTTATCTTAATCAAAGCTATGGTCCATTTGGTTGGAGCATTGGAATTGAAATTAAAATTTAAATATTTAGTATTTGAAATTGGTTGTTTGAAAACAAATATTCGGTGATTGAAATTTGTTGCTTGGTAGGGGACAGGAATTTGGGCAAATTATTGTGGACTATATAGTTCACAAAACGAAAAAAAAAATACATTTTTAATATATTTAAAATACATTATTCGTGTATTGAATGTACAGTATACAAAATAATGTAACTTTAATACTCAAATAATGAACTTCTCTTGAATATAATGTTAATTTTTAATATACTAAAAGTATATTATTTGTGTACTGAATGTACATTATTTGATAGTATGATTCACAATTGTATAAATCATGGTCCACACAATAAGAGTTTATTACCGAAATGGTGCATGTGACGACCGAAATAATTCCTTGATTATAGTAAAAGAGTTTTTTTTTTTGCACTTTTGGTCCCACGACTACGGTGTCACTAACAACTTTGATCCACGACTTTTAAAATTTGTAGAATTGGTCCACGACTATGACTTTCTTAGCAAATTTGGTCATTTCGGTGCATTTTCTTTTCATTTTTTGCCAAAAAACTTTACTCCCAATTTTAACATGGGTAATATATATTGTCTTTTCCATCTCACAAATTAATTAAATAAATAAATAAATAAATAATTGATTAATTAAACACAGCCAGTGACACGGTGAAATTGAAAGTGAAATTGGAATTTTTAATTATTTATAATCACCGTACTCTGCATTTTGGTCTGCGTATTTCTCGGTCTGCATCGATGGATATTCACGCCTATTTTGACTCAAACTGGGCTGGCGATCCGAATGATCGCAAGTCTACTAGTGGTTTTGTTGTGTTCTTGGGGAATAATCTTATATCTTGGGTCTGTCGGAAGCAGCGAACAGTGGCACGTTTTTCAACTAAAGCAGAATAAAAGGGTCTGGCTAATGTATCTACTGAGATTACATGGCTTGTTTCTCTGCTACACGAGATCGGCATCCCACCTGCGTCTCCTCATCGACTATGGTGTGATAATTTGGGAGCTACTTACTTATGTGCCAATCCAGTGTTTCATGCCCGCACGAAGCACATTGAGATTGATTATCATTTTGTTCGCGATAGAGTAGCCAAAAAGGAGTTGGAGGTGCACTTTATTTCAACCAAGGATCAACTAGTAGATATCTTCACCAAGTCTCTTTCGTCTATCCGTTTTAATTTTCTCCGTGACAAGCTCAATGTTTTGGCTAGCCAACCTTGTGCTTTAGGGGGGGGGGGGGGGGGGTATTCGGACTATGTTATCCATATTAGACTAGGACTATATTATTCGTGTTAGACTAGGATTCTATCTAGTACCTATATATTCGCTCTCTGTACCCTCAAACATTATGATTGAATACAACACAATTATATTCTCATCATATTAACCCCTGTTCACTGTTATTCAACAAACACAGAACCTAACTTCTTTTGCAACACTCACCATTGAAGGGATATTCTACAGGTATGAATGTAAATCTCCTATCATTACATAATTAATATATAAATAATATAATACTTCTTCATATGCATTATGATTAATTCTGTGTTTCTCAATTATATTCCTCCAAAATCTATGCATTTTAGTTACTCCTTACTCCCTAATCTATGATTTTTCACTTTAAGTTATGGGGTCTATGAGTTTCGAATATCCCGGCCCATTAATTGAAAAAATCATACTCAAATAAAATAAGGGTTTCATTCAATTATTTCTTCTCAAGCACTACTATTAGTAGCCATTCTCATTTCACCTTACTACCAAACATGCTAAATAGTTTCACCAAAACTTATTACTATTACCAAGTATTTGATACTCATTCCGATTCCGATTTCTATGTGCGATTATTTATTTATTCCAGATCAGCCTTTGGCATTTGAAATGTTGACAATTTGCAATGTTTTCAAATGTCCGATAGATCCTTACACAACCTCCACCGACAAGGTGGTGCCCTGGTAATTAATTAATTTATTTTTTAATTAAAAAGACTTGTGTGAGAGAAATCGGGTCGAGTCAAGTCTATATATATATATATATATATATATATATATATATATATATATAAAAGTAATACTTATACTGAAAAATGTAATATTAATTAGGAATAAAATATTTTTTTACGTATAAAGGAAAACGTAATTCTTTTGAAGATAAATGTAATAATTTTACATTTTGATCTAAAAGTATTATTTTTTATAAATAAAAAATATTACAATTTTCCTTATAAGTAATATAATGTTCGCAAGGGTTTGTTATTTATAGAGACAAATGTAATACTTTTAAATCAAAATGTAAAACTATTTCATTTTTTTTTCAAAACTATTACATTTTCCTATATAAGTAATAAACATTGTAATATTTTATTTCTGATTTAGTATTAGATATTTCAGTATAAATATTACATTTTATCTTGACTCGACCTATCTCACGGACAAGGATCCGTAAGATGGTCTCACATAATTTTTTGCCATAAAAAAAATATTTAAAGTGGGTGTAGAGCAACTGAATTGAAATTGTAGGCTTATTCAGAAAATTCGTGTTAAATTATTATTGTGATAATATAGCAGTATGACATACTTATAGAAGTAGGAGAATATTTTAGGGATGGTGATCTGATAATCTAAACTACCATGAATATGGTTTGAAAAATCATGTTTATGAGAAAAGAATAATATCAAGTTCAATTCCTAGTACATATTTGAATATAAGTAGATACCAAAGCAATAATTGACGACCTTCTCCAAAAAAATAATAATAATAATAAATAAAAAAATAACTGACCGAAATTATGTATGAACGTGTAAAATATTCAACCATATCTATTTTGCCAGAGCAGCAGTTCAAATATTGGGTTCAATTATTCGTTAGAATTGTTTCTGTCAGTATAGTCTCATGGTGGCAATCAAATCGACAGAAGTTGTGAGGCTATCATTATCTTGCAGGCCAGATTTAGAAATTTTTTCCGGTGGGGTGAAAGATTAATACGAAATAGATAGTTTTTAAAAAAAAAAATTCTTGAATAGTCATAAATATTATATTGTTGAATATGAACAAAAAATTTGAACACATTAAAATCATAACAAAAATATTTATATCAAAATATGAAGCATAATTAGTTTGATAAAATGATTCAAATAGAAAACACATTATAAATTATGCATTTCCCTGTTAATATAAAAGAATGCTAGCTTACACATATTATATTTTAAAGAATAACAATAAAAATATCACTATTAATATTTCTAAAAAGCCCAAAAAAGTGTTAAAATCAAGTGGGGGTAGTGAGATGAACCTTTGACCTTTCCTAAGTTAAAATCATAGCTTGCCATCCCACCTAACTCAATTTTTAGTTACAAGTATATATATAATTTATTTATATCTAATCATGTAATATATATATATATATATATATATATATATATATATATATATATATATATATATATATACACACACACACACACACAAGGGGTACTATTATGGGGGTGGAGAGGGGAGCAGCTGCCCCCACAGTAGTTCCGCCCCTGCATCCTTACAATACTCTCACTTTTAAAAATAAGTCTTACTTTTCACATCATCAAATTTACAATTCTTTTACTATTTTCTATACATCTTTACAATACTCTATCACTTTTAAAAGTGGTCTTATTTTCATATTATATTATAAATATAATAATAAAATAATATTAAAATAACTAAAAAAAAAAACCTTTTGCTTGCTAAAATAGCAAGCTTTGAAGCGACATTGGATAAAAAATTATAACTAAACAAAAATAAAAAATTCACATCGTCTAACACATCATCTTGAAAAAGCTCATCTTTCAGGAATGAGGACAATATATGTTGAGTTTTATTACATTTAGTCTTATTTTTATTCTCTCACTTTTACTCAATGATATAACAATTGATTATTAGTTATCTTCATTCTCTGGGCCCAAGAAAAATGTCAGCATCAAATTTATAATTTGTGAGATGGAGTAAAAATTGTGAGTACAAGTTGTATTATTAATAAAAAATTATATTTAATGACTTAGTCCTAAATGTCTTTTTGTACTTAATTGGGTTATCAATTTTGATGATTTTAATCTAATTGAGCCATCGACATCTTTTTGTCCTTAATTGAGTTTTGAACTTTAATAATTTTACCTAATTGAATCATTACCTATTGGAATCAAAGACCAAATTAAGAAAAACAATTATAGTAAATGACTAAATTAGATATTAACTCTGACTTTTTCTACCTAAGTATTGTAAATTAGTATTGAGAAGTTTAAAATATCAAAGGGAACCTTTGAGATTTGTTGCTGCCCAAGATTGAATTGGGGACCTTTAGTGTGTAAGACTAATGTGATACCCACTACACCACAACAACATCTTTCAATTTGTAGCATTAAGAAAATTATATTTAAATGTTGTTTGGTTCGTGCAAAGATGCATACAAGAAATAGTATTTAAATTCCATGGGAAGTGAACAAAAAGACAGATTTCATGTTTTATTTTCTGTGAAAGAAATTAATGAGAAAATATATTTTATTATTTAGTTAGTTTTTTAAAAAAAAAAAAAAAATTGTTATGTACGGAGTAATAATTAGTATTCCATTCGTTCCATTTTATGTATCTAATTGGGTTAATAATTAACGCTTGAATGAAGTAATTTTGAATTCAATTTTTCATAACATTAAGTTTAATATTAGTATATAAAAGTTATATATTTAGAAACTACATGAAAGGTACTATAAAATACAAAAAATTAAATTTAAAAATAAATAAAAAGTAATAAAGAAAATAAGTAAATGAGAAAGAGTTAGTTTGACCAATGAATAGTAAACATGACAGATAAAATGTGATAGAGTAAGATCGAGTTAGATAAAATGGAAAACAAAGAGAATGAAAACTGAAAAATTAATTAGAAAATAGAAAACAGAAAACAGTTTTCTGTTAGTAAACGGACCCTAAATATCCCAACAACAACAACAACAATTATTATTATTACTAGTTTTTTACGCGCATTGCGCGATTGAGATAATGCCCAATGTTTTTTTTTTTTTTTAAAAATAAGTACTATAAAGTATATCAAGGTAACTACTTTAGGTCATTTTACATGTTAATCTAAACAGTTAATTTTTTGAAATATCTTTTTACCAACCGTTGATATAATTCGCTGGTCAAATCCGCTAATATAATCCGTTAACGCTAACCGCTAATTTCTAATTGTCAAACAAGGACATTGCGAGGTAGTTCTCACTTTAATTTGTTGTGTGATTTTAATACTCTCTTTGTCAATAAATCCCTCAAGTAGTTAATATGATTGGCTTTATTAATTTTTTTTTAATTTTTTTTATATATTTAAGTACTATAAAATATATCAATGCAAGATTATATTAGAATTGTTCATGCATAGATAATTAAATGTTGAATTTGCGTATTTAAATAGGTAATTCTAAGTTTACAAATGCAAGATAATATAGTCAAGATTAATTATAATTGGGAGAAGATTAATTATAATTGTCAATAAAATAGTTGTATGCGTATGGTTGAAACCAAATATGGGAAATAAGGGAGAGCAAATAAAAATTAGGACATAAAATATTAAATATATACTAATATTGAAGGGCTAACTGCTGATTGCTAAAACATGACATTGCAAGATAGTTTCCCACCTCAATTTGTTGTGTGATTTGAATACTCTTTTTGTCAATAGATCCCCAAGTAGTTAATATGATTGGCTTAATTATACTTTTTTTAAAAATTTTGTTATAACAATTATTATTATTATTATTATTATTATTATTATTATTATTATTATTATTATTATTATGAAATATATGTATACCCTTAGGTCATTTTACATGTTAATCTAAACGGCTAATTTTTTCAAATATCTTTTTATCAACCGTTAATATAATTCGCTGGTCAAATTCGCTAACGTTATCCGCTAACTGCTGATTATCAAACAAGGACATTGCGATGTATTTCTCACTTCAATTTGTTGTGTGATTTGAATACTCTCTTTGTCAACAAATCTCTCAAGTAGTTAATATGACTGACTTTATTAATTATATTTTTTAAAATTTTTAATTTTTTCATGGTATTAATAAAATATTTGGTAAATAAATATATAGCATTATTTGGTATTATAACTTTGATATTTAATTAAAAAATAGTGCACAAAAAAGATAATAGCCAATGTAGTGAATATAATTAATTGATTAATTTGAATGTAAAGAATTTTTACATTGGAAAAAAATAAAGACAATATAACTAATGAAATTATTTCTCATATTTAATTTATTTTGATAATGAATAATTTTTTTGAATAAAGACATAGTACACACATAATTCTAAATTAAAGAAATGCATATGTATTATTTTTTGTTGTATCTACTAAATTATTAATTAATTTAATAAAAGTAAATTAGAGTACTAATTATGCCAACTTTAATTTGATTGGGATGGGGTTCGAACCTGAGACCTTTCTTATTAAAATCAATGAGTAAGTTAACGGTGAACTAATAGAAACTAACGGAAAAGATAATATTTAACGAAAAAGTTAACGGATAATCATATTCATTAAGGATAAATTAGGAAATCTCAAGGAAAAATTAAAATCTGATCAATCTGAACCATTCATTTTATTAAAAAACTTGACCGCCATTTTTTCTACCCATTATAGGTCTAACTCTCTTGGGCTCTTATTAGTATATATATATAGTAGATTATTATTATTATTATTATTATTATTATTATTATTATTATTATTATTATTGTTGTTGTTGTTGTTGTTGTTGTTGTTGTTGTTGTTGTTGTAATTATTATTATTATTATTAATGATATATGAGGGTAATACTATCTCAACATATTTACTCTACTACTAGCAAAAGAAAGCTCTACTCAACACGTGCTAATTAAGTAGTGGAGGAAGAAAAGATGAGCTCTACTACAAGCACTAAAGGCAATGAGCTCTACTACTAACAATGGGCAACAAGTTCTACAAAGAGCAAATGGGGAAATGAGCTCTAATTTGCTAATATTGAATAGAGAAGAAGGGAGGTCTACTACTAGAGCCAAGAAATAAGCTCTACTACCAGAGCCCAGGCAACAAAGTCTCTACTACTAGAGCTCAAGCAAAGTTACTACTACAAGCTCTACTACACGAGCTCAAGTACTAGCTCTACTACCAAGCTCTATTACCCGACTATATAAACAAGCACCACTACAACAGTTCTACTACAAGCTCTACGGTTAGAGCTCAACATTGTTTCTAAAAATAGAGCTCAACCAATGGCTCTAATACAAGCACTACCATGAGCTCTATCAAGGCCCTGACCTGCAGCATTATCCACCTCCCCCAACAACAAGGGGAGGAAACACAGGGTTTTCTCGCTGAAGTATAAGTGGGCTGAAGTATAAGTGGCGTCTCATGGTCTCAAACACTTGGAGTTCGCAATTTAAGAAGCACGATTATCCAGCCCTGACCGCAAGTTTGACCAATTACGTCGAGATGATTTCGTGCAAATTTTATGTCTACCGTGTGTTCCGCACACCCGAGGACTACGCAACGGCCAACCTTCAAGAGCCTTAGTACGATCTTGAGAAGAAATACGTGTCCGAGACGAAGGAGGTCACCGTTACGTACAGTTCCTCATCGGGAGGTCGACCCAGTCGCAGGAGGTTTTCTGCCTATACTCTTACTACCAAAGTTTCATAACACTTTTATTTCGATTACTAACTTTCTATGCTCGGTTTCGCAGATATGGGCCTGAACGAATCCTTTGAGGTCGCGACTACAACTCCTCGAGCACCTTAGGCCAAGATCATCTTCGGGGCGAAGAAGGTTCGCACCCCTGAGTTCGCACCCGCCGTTCCAACCGGCCTACTATTAACCATAATCGTGCCCACGGGTTCAGCCTTCGACCGCCCGTGGCCAAAACTTACTCTAAGAGGGGTAAGGAATTGGCGGTGGACTCGGGAGAAGTGGCTCGAGCTAAATGGGAGAAGCAGGCAAGATCCCCCAATCACACGGCGATTATCGACGCTCTGCTCTTTAGTAGCCCCCCTGGCAACCCTTCTCGACCGGATCAACGCGGTCTTGCTGGCTACCAAGGAAACAACCGAGTGGACTACCAACAAACTTGGGAAAAGATGAGCTCGGGATTTTATTCACATATTATCCTCCCGGTTTTCGTTTCGTAAATAAATTTGTGTTTCCGAGACCCTCTACCACACGAATATAGACAGTGCGAAGAAGGCTATCGCTCGTTGGGACGCTAAAATCCGTGGGCTCGAGGAATCAATCGAGGCAGCAATCAAAAGGGCTGAGGTGGCCGAGCAGAAGATTTCCTCCACTGTTAGATTACAAGGCCTCACCGGCCTTCCTTATTGACGCGGTTTTAGAACCCGGGCTCCTAGCCTCTCGTATCTTCAATGACCCAGCCATTACCGAGCTATTCTTTCGAGCTTTGCTGGGCACTAAATCTGGGAAAGACTCGTACGGGAATATGTCCGCTAGGGCTTTCTTTGCGGAAAGAGGAAGATGCGGGCGGACGTCCAAGATGCCCTCGCCGAGTCGTTGGAGGATGATGATCTTGCGGCAGTTCTCAGCGTCTTACCCGAGGAAGTGGCCGATCCCAGGCCCGCACCATATACTTAGTCGGCCCCCACCGAGCCACCCACATCCCAGCTAGAGACCGAGAGAGAGAATACTCCTTCTATGGAGTACGTGATGATGATTGCCAGCTCGACCCCGTTGTGTCGAGCATTTTTAAATCTATTTCGAAGCGAACTATGAGAGCTCGGCCCCATGTGTGCAGAGCATATAACTTGTACCCTTAGGGCTTTTATTTAATCTTTTGCTTAAACTGCCCCTTGCAACTTCTTTTTCAAAATTGCGGTAACTCTGAGAAAAATGACAAAAGTTGTTACACAAGAAGACAAACAGTACATTTGCAGCACGTTGGAGATAGTGATAGATTTGGATACCTGTCGCACTAGGGGTAACAAACAGATTCAAAGATTCCTGGATGATTAACAACCTCCCCCCCCCCCCCCCAACACCTCTGTCAATAAGTGAAGGTCTCCGAAGCTCTAAAAAGGTATCTCATAGCTTGTTGCTAAGTTTTTTTTTTTTTTTTTTCTGTGAAAAGTTTCTAAATACCATTGAAGCGTAGTGCAATAAAAGTTAGAGAGAGACGAAGCTTCAAAGTTCAAATCTAGTACAACCTAAGCTTCACAGTGAACTTCTACGTTCATAGTTGTTGGGCGTCGGCCAGGTTGGCCGAGTTCAGCCCATGCTCGATTCGAGACGTGGCGTTATGGCTTACCATGGAGAGATGTGGTTAAATCGTTAATGTCCACCTAGTTATCACCAATTGGTTTTAAGTAGGATATGACAACCAGATAGCCAAAGAACTCTGTATTTAAGCGTGTTTGACTTACAATAGTCATAGGATGGGTGACCCCTTGGGAAGTAAGCATAATGCAGCGTTGAGATCTATCACTCAAGGCGATTTTGAAGCTGACCCTTGGAGTGAAGATCAGGTGTTGAAGAACGGAAGGGACATCCTAGATACACTGTGTGGCTTTTTCACTTGTATTTGTAGCCAGAATACTAGTGAAAACCTCCTTAGACATTAAGGAGAAGAGTGGTGTATGCAATTGTTGAACCACTATAAAAATCTCTCTCTCAACTCTTCAATTTTCTACATTTTCGTTCCAGGGGTGATCGAACAGTTAGCACACAGACACATCACGTTTTCGCCCAAGTTGTTTTCTTACAAAATCGCATTACAGACTTTAGACTTTCGCTGCCTATCACCTTGTTTTCAAGCTGGCGATACACGCTGTTTTAAAATTATTTTTAAGTTAATTTTTTTAAAAAAAAAAGTCTATTAACACCCCCGCCCCCCCCCCCCCCCCCCCCCCCCGTGACACCCAGTATTTTTCATTTTCGGAAATTATATCCCCTAACTATTCTTGTAAGGGATTTATCCTATATATAATAAAGCTATATGGTCTTGTGAAAATTAAATGGTGATAATCAACATTTAATTTTCACAAGACCATAATAATATTGTTAATTATAATAACAATAACAATAATAATAATAATTGCAATAATAATAATGATAATAATTTTCATTGACAATTTCTAATATATATATATATATATATATATGTGTGTGTGTGTGTGTGTGTGTGTGTGTGTGTGTGTGTGTGTGTGTGTGTGTAGATATATATATATATATATATATATATATATATATATATATATATATATATATATTTATTTATTTATTTATTTATTTATATTTCAATTTCTACTGGCAAATTATTGTGTGAACTATGGTCCACATAATTGTATGGATCATGAATATCAAATACATTTTTAATATATTAAAATTACATTATTTTTATATTGAAAGTACCTTACATACATATATAATGTACCCTTAGTATATTTAAAATATACTTTTTATTGCATGCAACCCCAAAGTTCATAAGTTTGAAATTAATATATGGCATAGCTAGGCGGCCTAATATTTAAGATTGTTGATGTGCATATTGAGGACTACGGAGACAAAGATGTGTTATTCGTTGATTCATCGGATATTGTCCAACAACACTCTCCAACTTAATTGACGTGAAGTGGCTTAGTAATATTAAGATTATATTCTCGAATTGTTAGTTCTCATCTTTTATTGATTACACACTTAATTCAATAGTATTTGGAAGAAAAAATCAATGTTCGAACTAGGATTGTGATTTTGGTCTTAAAAGGTCAATTGTATGTTGCTACATCTAGAGTTAGAAATCTCAAAGGTCTAAAAATTTTGATCCGTGGTGACTCTAAAATTGTAATTCAATTACTATTGTAGTTTACTAAGTTCTTAAAAATTTGTATGTACTAAATTTTTAATATAGTTTAAGATTTGTAGTAATCACCCACCTTAAATATGATTTTAATTGTAAATATATTTATGTTCATAATTTTATCATAGGAATTCACACGTAATAATTATTAAATAACAAAAATTTTATATATTAATAAACCTCATATAGGGTATATTTTTATAACATATTTTCCGTGCATCGCACGGGACAAATACTAGTTATTTCTAGTAGCCCAAATTCTTCAAATGAATAGTTCATAGTCTATATGTATTTATTTAAAAGCCCAATTTCCTTCACAATAAATAAATCCCTAGCTTATTCTTTGTAGATATATTTAATTAGTTTTGTTTGCCCAATTTCCATAAAATAAAGCATTATATTCTTATATAATATAATAGCCCATGAACCATATATTATAACCCATCTATACATCTTCCTAACCTAATACATACATTCCATATATCTATCATCTTATCCTCGTCATTCCTACATAAAATATCCTAGAGATTGTCTTTCTCCCCACTCCACTCTCACCTCACTCATCATACGCCATTTCAACTTCTTCCTCATTCAAAGATTGGTCTTCATTTCACCTTCAAGAATCAAAGCAAGATTCCTCTTTTAGTGTTCTTAGAGAAAGATCATGGTAAGACTTCACCCTTTCTTGCATCTTCTTCATTTGGATTGCTACCTTTATGAACCTCATCTTCATTTCCATGGTGGGTTTTTGGGGTTTCTAGATGATCAAGATGGAGATAAGTTGCTAGGTTGATGCTTGGTATTTGAGGATTGATTTGCTAAGCTTAAATGGTAAATTTCATGTCCATCAAAACCTATTTCCAACTTATATAAATGTTCTTGGAAATCTCTGACTATATTCTTGATATGAGCCTTGTTCTTGAGTGTTCTTGATGTTAATCTTGAGCTATGATGTCTATCTTTGATCCCCTATGATTTATCGTAATTCTAGTTTTGTTGGTATGGATTTCTTGTTGAGTTTTAGCATTGGATTTGATGGAATAGCCTTGCTGTTGTTGCTTCTGCTTCGTACTAGTTCTGTTCTGATTTTGACCTTGCAGGCATGAGATGCCCGTGAGGGACACCCCACAAGGTATCTTGCAGGGGTGTGTGGCGGGAATCCTTTGCTCGGTGCACACACCCGTTTTCTTCGTGCGGTAGAGTGTGGCGGGCTTCTTTTTCCCGTGGCATATGATCGTTGGGTCCGGTACATTTCTAAAATGCACCCTTTGATTTTCAGCGCATTCTTGTTTGGTCTTTGATGCATTGTAACTCTTTCCCGGTACCTTGTGAACTCTTTGACCTCCTATTGAATTGTAATTCCTTCATGAATCCTTGTTCCTTTATATCAATTGATTGTTGAGTGACTTGATGGTATATATTTCCTTGAATATATATATATATATATATATAGTATATTTGGATTGGTGGAATTGGAGAGCTTCAGCTCCACTTTGATTGGCGGAAGAAGCTTAATCTTCATTTGGTGGATAAGGTTGGACTGGTGTACATGTTGGACTCTTGGTGTAAAGGTTGGATTAGAGTTTGGTTGGATATTGATTGATATTGATTTGATATTGAGCATTTGGCTATTGTTATATAAACTCGGTTATATATATACTACAGTAACTTGTTGATGTGTTGACTCTTGGAATTGTATCTTGTTTACGCTTTGGTATTGATATCTTGAATCTAAGTTGAGTTGAGTTGATTCCCTATTGACTTTCTTGAATTGAATTCATTTGAGTATTCTATTGAATGAGTCTAGCTAGTGCCCCTAGAATTGCGTTGTTGATTGAGTATCAGTCTTTGGAATCCTTCAGCTGAGTTCTTTATGGTATGATATATATATATATATATATATATATATATATATATATATATATATATATATATATATATATATATATATATATATATATATATATATATATATATATATAGTCATACCGTTGCAAAACCTATTTTGAGTATAAAAGTATATGTACGTGTTGGAGTGGTTTTACTTAGCATCTCTCGCTAATTGTTTTAAAATCATTTCAGGTTGGCTTAGAGATCTTTCCCGAGAGCGCTGTCTAGAATGGATGGTTTAGTTGATTGGAATAGAACCTAGATTGTTCTATAGTTAATTCATTTGTACCTTCTAAAGGGTTTGTAGTTAGAACCTTTGTAAGCCTGTGCGTTTGGGTTTAGAGTAACCTAAGCGTGACATAACACCCCATTGAGTTTAAAGTATTGAATTCGCTTCCGCATTTTCTTTGAGTTTTCTGTATGTAGAATTTGGGGGTGTTACACCCACCCCCCTCTAGACTTTTTGCCAAACTTGGGCTCAAGATAACGCGGAGTTTACAAAATTTGAGAAAATGTCTTTACCTTATGATTCATGGCATCGTAATTTGGAGAATGTGGCAGCTTTTAGACGACTACCACTTGCATGAGTGATAATGGACATATAGTTGAATTTTAATCTACACTTAACCTCCTTCATCTATATAAGGAGAAATCCAAGCTTAAAACTAAGTGTTGATTTTTACAAGCAAGTTCCTTAGAACAAAAAGCGATAGATTTAAAGCTCTCAAGCAATATTCAGTACATGTTCTATGCCAAACAGAGTCATCTAGATTCTAAAAGTCCAACCTCAAACAAAAACAATCTCTTTTGGAAGATCAACTTCCAATGTGATTTTGTGGTTGGCCCTTGGCATAGTTTGATTATGCAATGTAGAGAGTAGGTCAATGAAGAGCTCGTGACTTGTTCAAATGGCTGTCATTGAAGGAAGCAAGTAGCATAAGTTGTGAAAGTAGTCACTTGCATTTGTATCAAAATACATAGTGAAATCTTTCTTTTTAGCTTCTCTTATCTTGCCAACCATTCATGATTCACACACTACACTTAAGCGTTCAAAACAAACTAAGCTACAAAACAAAACTTGGCAAGTTATGACTTCCGCTACAAAAACTCTTGCATTTTCAAAATGTTTAATTCACTTGAAAGTTTATTCTCCACTCCTTCTAGACTTTTACTTTAATTTGTCCATGACCAACAGTTCTTTATTTAGATCTTTAGAAATTTAGTCCCTCAATTGTTTCAAACCTTGTCAATTAATTTGGTCATTCAATTACATTGTCATTAAACTTGTGTTCATTTTAAGGTTTTTTTTTTTTTTTTTTTTTTTTTTTTTTTTTTTTTTTTTCACGCGCAACTCTCAATTTTACTCAGAATAAATTTTTTGAATTTCTATCTCACGCTCAGTTATATATCTCTCTCTCCCTCTAAGAGGTGTCAAATGGGTTGGTTAGCTCGTCATCTTTCTAGTTATTATTTGAACTAGACTAGGGTAGTTCGATTAAAATATTGGTTGGATCCGGTCGGACTAGACTAAACAATAACAATCTTGACCTAACCCAACTAATAGCGCAAAAGATATAATAAAAATTATGTAAGCTTGTTTCTTCAATTTCACTAGCTGGGATTTATTGCATTTATCAATGACTGATTAAAATACGAATTGGATTGGACAGAACCAAATAATAAAATTACTTAACCCTGTCCAACACCCAAAATATTTGTAAAAAATTAATTTTTTATTCAATTTTTTTTAGCACAGAGTTATTATATTTGTCAATGTCAAAGTAAATATAAGTCAAAATGAGCCGAGCTGAAAAGTAAAAATCTTAAACCGACATGGCCCACGTCCCAAAAAAAGAAGTAAATATTGTTTTCAATTTCTTTAATTCATAATTAATATATTTATTATTTTTATTATAATGAGGTAAAAGTTATAAATTATTTATTTACATATTTTTATTATAATTATTATTAATCTTTATAAGCATTATAAATTTTAATTTATAATGTTATTTTAATATAAATAATTATTATTGTAATTAAAATTATTAATATTTTATTAAAAATAACTTAGTAATTGATTTATGCTCATATTTTCAAAAATGAATCAAATAGAGAAGAATACAATTTTTAACTTTTACCAAACAAAAAAAATATTGTTTTCTACTTTTAGCCAAATACCAAAAAATGATTTTCTTTTTTTTAAATGAATCATTTAAAAAAAAAAAACAAAATTTTTATATTTCCAAAAAGACCATAAAAGTACAATTAAAAAAATAATTGCAGTCTAGTACAACAATAATTGAAACTCACAGTCAACATTCGTAATTTGGAGATTTGAAAATATGAAAATTTGTGGTTTACACTCGCTCTAAGGAAAATTATTATGTGGACCGGATCTATCTTGTAAAGTGGACCTGAGTTTAAAAATACATAATTTATATATTGAAAGTTCACAATTTTTACATATTGTATGTTCACAATTTGCATATTTAATGTTCACAATTATATATACTAAATGTTCTGAATTTATATATTAAATGTTGACAATTTAAATTGTAAACATTCAGTATATAAATTGTAAAAATTCAGTATATAAATGGTGTATTTTGACTCGCACCTTGCAAGGTGGACCCAGGTCCATGGTATAAGTATTGTACATTTGTACCCTAAAAGATCTATAAAAGGGAACGATGAATGGGATGATAATGTCAGCAACAACGTAACCTCAAATATAATATCTCAACAACGAAAACCAATCGTTATACCCTGCACCACAGTGCACATAGCACTGTGCATCCCGCGTCTCCCAAAATGACGGCATTTTGTTAATGTATGTGGGGAGTCGACGCGATATAGCGTATATGTATTATGTTATATAATTATGTACATTATGTTATACAATTATGTACATTCTGGTATACAATTATGTACATTATTTTATACAATTATGTACATTCTCATATACAATTATGTACATTTTAGTATACAATTATATACATTTTCAAAACATGAATTTTTTTAATAAGCTAACAACAAACGCGGAAAAGCGAAATTTTTTTTTAAAAAAAAAAGTACAAAACAACGTTATTTTGCACCCAGCCCCAATCCTGGACAAGGACGAGTTGGACCCTTGCCTAGGACCCACACTTTAAAGAGGCTCACCACCTTAGCTCATTACCTTATATATATATATATACTAGTCTTTTCTATGCGCGATGCGCAAAATTAAGTGCCCAACATTAGTATTCAATGTTAAAATTATGGTTATAATTTTTTTTAAAATAAAATTTTATAATTTTTTATAAAAAATTCATAAAATTTATAGTTGTAGAGAATTCATATTATATATTAAAAAGTATATTAATAATTATGGTATGATTAATAATTTATTTATTACATATTCTAATATAATATCTACATATATTATTACAATTAAAACAATTAAAAAATGTCCTTTTCAAAAAAAAAAAATTAAAGAATGTAAGAAAATATATGGTGAATGCAAGTGCATGGTAACAACAATGGAAATAAATAACAGAAGTTATAACAGTATGGGCATTATTGTCCAAAAAATTATATAGTACAACATTTATAGCTTAATGTATCAAAAAAGATAACAGAAAAACAGACATAAATGAAGGGTACCAACCTTCATTCACACTTATTAGATTCTTAGATTAGATTAATTTTAGGTATAAGTATTTAGTATACATTGAAATTAAATGAGTTAATTTAGTTGAGTTGGTTGGTCTTGTGGGCCTTAGTGTAGAGACAACGTGTCGAACTACCATGGCTCCATAATATATATTTTATTTTTCTTTAAACTTTTTCTCTCAAGACTAATTTAGCGGTATTATATTATATAGTATTAAAATAAGAGATGTTATATTATATAGTATTAAAATTGAAATTATAACTTATGTAATTTTTCCTCTCCTACTCTTTAGAAGATGAATTTAGGAATATTATATAATACGTATAGAATTTATTTCTATTTCTAATTGTATTTTTTGAGTTGTAACTAAGTGATTTTTTTAATCGTTCTATAATTATAGTAAGATTTATAATATAGATTGATTTGTGATTCATATCAATTTTTGAATCTATTTCTATTTGAGTAATTTACTAATATTTAGAACATGTGTTATTTTGTGAACTTTATAATGATTTATGTATATGTAATATATTTTGTGGATTTAATTAGTTATCAAATTAATCTAAAAAAGACTTGAAATTGATCTAACTAAAAGAAAAAGTATTTATAAATATGATATCAATAGAGAATATGCGAGATTTATAATGTTGTTTTCTATTAAAACTATTTTATCCCATTAATCATGTTACATTTCTCACGTTTTAAAGTGTTTTGATTTATTGCTTCAATAATTAAGATTTCATGCTCTACTCTTATTTGTATGTTGTGTTTTATAATTTTTATTAATAGTTACTTTATTATTTATTATAATAATAATGTGATTGTCTATAAATTTATTTGGTTTTAAATTGTTTATCCACTTTTATAAACTATAATTCTTTATTTATGAAATCACATATGCAATTATTGAATATTTAGCAATTTTTTTAAGCCAACAAAGGAAAATTCATTTATAACTAACGAAAACATCAATAGAGTTGTTTTCATTATTATTACTGTGCACACAAAATTTGTTAAAAACTTGTATATCTTATTTTAAGTTATTTGTAATTAGTATTTTTTCATGTAGTTATGCAAATATATATTAATTTTATGTAAGACACATTTTTGTTGCTACGCCTAGGTCTTATAAACGGGTTTTGTTTGCACCAGGGTGCACAATACAAATTGTCGTCAATGAGGGTCACGACGTGAAGTGCCTTTCCGACTTGGGCCTCCAAGCCCTCCGGAGCAATACATCCAACCTCTGGCGGAGCTGATAACGGTGATCACCGACGCCTCCATTCCGGTCATCGACATGACAACCCGGAGGTGGGCGAGATGATCTGCGAAGCGGCCAAGAAATGGGGATTCTTCCCACTAATCAACCACGAGATTCCCCTTGGAGGAGGTCATGGCCGCTACTTACCGGTTTTTCAAGCAGCCGGCGGAGGAGAAGAAGAAGCATTCCAAGGAAAACTCTCCGACCACCAACGTCAGATATGGGACGAGTTTCGCTCCCCATGCCGAGAAGGCTTTGGAGTGGAAAGACATACTATCTTAGCCTCTTCTATGTTTCTGATGAACAGGCTAACTCTTTCTGGCAACATTATATATTTTTTTGAGTATTACTGACTCTTTTACAATGCAGTATCTTTTCATAACTACTTTTTCTCAATTTACAGAATCACAAAAAATCACTAATCCATAACAATATACTGAACTTGTTATATTATTTGTATAAGCACACTCAAATCGGATGCACCGTACCATATTAGAATATGCACCTTCAAGTTTTGCATGGTTACACATATGTTGTTTGTAACAATTACTAAAATCTTATTGTAACTTTTTTCCTTACTTTAGAGTCATTAATAATTATGATCAATGATTAACATTATTTTACAAAAGAAAGAAAAAAAAACTGTTCTTATAATAAATATATTACACTACGTAATACATGTTGATATGTGGTAAAAGGAATCATTTCCTTATTTTATTTATTTTTATTACGGCACCAACAATGGTAATTTTTTTTAAACAGTTTTTTAGACTTTTTTGACGAAAGGAAGGAGAAGGCCGGGAAGGGGTTTTGTATGCTATAAACATGGGATTTTTATTGGGAGGGGGTGGGGGGGGGGGGGGTGGCGGGCGGGAATAACTATACATTTGAGAGTGATTGCCAACTTTCAATTACTCTTTGCTTTTGACAATTTATTTATTTATTTTTATTTATTTTTTTTTTGTTTATTCTTGATATTTGGCTATGGATCCTACAAAAAAGTTTTTAAAAACCCCTATACCATTAGGTTGCTCTCAAAGCCATTATCAATTTATCATGTGTGCTTTTGACAAGACTAATAACTAATGAACTATTATATAAACAATATTATATGAACTCTTTTTTTTTTTTTTTTTTTTTACTCTTAATTTTTATATTAGACTTAATTTTATTTTATTTTTTATATATGCACTTTATTTGAGATTTATATACCCAAGATAGTTTATCACCAGGAGTAAAAGTAACATAGTAAAAATTGAGACAGGTATATTCTATGATTTTTTTGAGTACTATTGACTCTATTACAATGTAGTATAGTGCATACATACTTTCTCAACCTATTATAGCAAGAAAATGCTCCCAGCCTTCCACTGTGATTCAAATTTGTGACTTCCCATTTATGAGATCCAGAGAGGTCTCCGCCATTGAGCTACAAGTTACTTGGGTAGCACTGTGGTTTAATTTTCAGGGAAGAAATATTGAATTTCCTTAAAATCACAGAAATTGTTGTGAGGCGGCTATTGGAGGCACTAATGGAAGGACTAAACGTGAAAGAGATGACCGCTGCAAAAGAGTCACTTCCGATGGGTTCCCGGAGGATCAACATCAACTACTACCCAAAATGCCCCAACCCGGACCTCATCGTCGGCATCGGCCGCCACTCCGACGTCTCCACGTTGACCCTCCTCCTCCAGGACCAGATCGGCCGACTGTACGTCCGCAAACTAGACGACGGCGACGCCTGGGTCGCCATCCCACCCATCACCGGCGCCCTGGTAATCAACATCGGAGACGCCCTCCTAATCCTGAGCAACGGCCGGTACAAAAGCATCAAGCACCGCATTCCGTCCCCATTTTCGTCAACCCAAGGCCGGAGGACGTCATCGGGCCGCTGCCGGAAGTTCTTGACGGCGGCGAGAAGCCATTGTACAAGCAAGTTCTTTACTCCGATTATGTGAGGCATTTCTATAAGAAAGCTCACGATGGAAAAGAGACTGTGGATTTCGCAAAGTTGAACGTCTAGAAGCCTAAATGTACGAATAAGAAAAATGTTGCATTGGAACAAAATGATTAAGTTTATTACTCCGTATTTCATAAAAATAAAGTATATTTATTTTGCACATTCATGCATAGTATGTAATTAGTCACTATTCAATGCTATGCTGGATAAATTAAATCTTAAATTAAGCTCCATTCATTTCGAAACCTCTCTCTTGATAAAAATAATAATGATTTAATTTATGATAAGTTTAATTCTTATTAATATCTTATCAGTTTATTCAGTCTCATAAAATCTTTTTAGTATGATTTATATTTACTTTTACGCTGTCTTGCTTTAATCATTAAGATGAATGGACCTTAAGTTATTGCACATCATATCTAACAAGTTTACCAAGAAAAGAAAAACAATAATAATTGCTGTATATTGGAGAATTTATAAGAGACAAAATTGTTGCTATTTATTATATATATAAGACTTTATGCGGCTTGCTAATTAATAAACTGTTGTCACATGAATTATCACAGAATTGTAATTGATGCGAAGTTCAGTTAGGTGGCAGGCATGCATGCACGTATGACGTATACTGTTAAATATGGAATTGTACTCATTAACTGTACAGGCCTCCTATATATATATATATATATATATATATATATATATATATATATATATATACAAGTTGACAGTAGGTCTCAACCACATATCCTAAAGATATATAAATATATAATGGATAGTTGAGACTTGAGAGGCAGGCATGCATGCACGTATACTCTAACACTCCTTAAGGTGGAGCATATATATCTATATAACACTATTCTTATTAAACCCTTCTGTAAATAAGTCTATTTACCACTACGAACATGCGGTTGTGTTGTTAATTCAAAAAGACACCTTAAATATTCAAATGACACACCTTAAGTACAAAAACCATGCATCTTAAGGCTTAAGCACACAAACAAATTATAAAAAACTTAACCTTGCCCAACCCCCAAAATATTTTTAAAAAATTAATTTTTTATTCAATTTTTTAGCACAAGAGTTATTATATTTATCAATGTCAAAGTAAATATAAGTCAGAATGGACCGAGCTGAACAGTAAAAATCTTAACTCCACATGGCCCACATCTCAAAAAATAAGTAAATATTTCTTCAATTTCTTTAATTCATAATTAATATATTTATTATTTTTATTATAATATGGTAAAAGTTATAAATTATTTATTTTCATCTGTTTATTATAATTATTATTAATCTTTATAAGTATTATAACTTTTAATTTATAATTTTAATATAAATAATTATTATTGTAATTAAAATAATTAGTATTTTATAAGAAATAACTTAGTAATTGATTTATGCTCATATTTTCAAAAATATAATGAATCAAATAGAGAAGAATACAATTTTTAACTTTTACTAACCAAAAAAAAATATCGATTTCTACTTTTAGCCAAATACCAAAAAATAATATATATATATATATATATATATATATATATATATATATATATATATATATATATATATATATATATATATATATATATATATATATATATATATGTTAAATGAATCATTTAAACAAAAACAAAATTCTTATATTTCCAAAAAGATCAGAAAAGTACGATTAAAAAAAATAATTGCAGTCTAGTACAACAATAATTGAAACTCACAGTGAACATTATTTGTAATTTGGAGTTTTGAAAATATGAAAATTTGTGGTTTACAGTCACTCTAAGGCAAATTACTCTGTGGACTGCGTCCATTTGGTAAGTGGACTTGGGGTCCAAAAATACACAATTTATATACCGGATGTTTACAATTATATACTGAATGTTCACAATTTTTATATACTGAATGATCACAATTTACATATTGCATTTTCACAATTTTATATAGTTCAGAATTTACATATTGAGTGTTTTCTGTTTACAATTTAAATTGTAAACAATCAGTATATAACATTCATTATATAAATTGTGTATTTTGACTCGAGTCTATCTTGCAAGGTCTGTGTACAAAGAAAGATCTATTGCACTCTAAAAGATCTATAAAAGGGAACGATGAATGGGATGATAATGTCAGCAACAACGTAACCTCACATATAATATCTCAACAACGAAAACACCATTTTCTTGCTCTCAAAATGTCTTCAACGTTGTGCTCAGTCCTCTCAAACCTCACCGCCTTTGTCGTGAACGACGGTCACGGCGTGAAGGGCCTTTCCGACTTGGGCCTGGAAGCCCTCCCGGAGCAATACATCCAGCCTCCGTCGGAGCGGATAACGGCGAGCACGGTGATCGCCGACGCCTCCATTCCGGTCATCGACATGTCGTCGGACAACCCGGAGGTGGGCGAGATGATCTGCGAGGCGGCCAAGAAATGGGGATTCTTCCAGATCATCAACCACGGGATTCCCCTTCAAGTTCTGGAGGAGGTCATGGCCGCCACTTACCGGTTTTTCAGGCAGCCGGCGGAGGAGAAGAAGAAGCATTCCAAGGAAAACTCTCCGACCACCAACGTCAGATATGGGACGAGTTTCGCTCCCCATGCCGAGAAGGCTTTGGAGTGGAAAGACTATCTTAGCCTCTTCTATGTTTCTGATGAACAGGCTAACTCTTTATGGCCTTCAGCTTGCAGGTTCGTATACAACGTAATATTATATATTTTTTGATTTTATAACTCTGTTACAATGCAGTATCTGTCCATAACTACTTTTTCAACCTGCTGAAGCACAAAGAGTCAATACCATCTCCACTGCCTCGAATCCACAATCTTCCATATGAAACTGCAACTTGGTGCTAATAGACCACGTAACATTATATATATGAAACACACATAATATATGGTGCATACATAAAATCACTTTACTTACATTAGTAACCCGCTTATCAAATTGTTAAGTTTACATATATAAAATCACTTTACATATATGTGTAAAGTACATGAGCATATTTAGTGAAAACAATAATGCTTCTTATAAAAAAATGTAGAATAATAATGCTAGTTGTAGATATGAGATGATGAATAACCACTTAAAATTAAGGGGAAAAAAATGATGTTATATTCTCATAATTATCGCAAACTCCGGATATTCCATCAAAACTTACACAAGGAAAAGTTTCAAAGTGCATTCACTAATACATAACAATATAATGAACTCATTATTTGTATAAGAACACTCAAGTAGGATGCAACTTGCCCT
This sequence comes from Ipomoea nil, assembly GCF_001879475.1. NCBI lineage: Eukaryota > Viridiplantae > Streptophyta > Magnoliopsida > Solanales > Convolvulaceae > Ipomoea > Ipomoea nil. The sequence goes on along the minus strand of NW_017619273.1, from coordinate 4,327,719 downwards.
ACTAGCATATCCACCTTAAAATTTTGCATGGCACACATATATTGTTTGTAATTATTAAAATACTACTGCAATTTTTTTTTCTTTACTTTACAGTTATTGATAATTCAGATGAACAATTAACATTATTTTGCAGAGAAACATTGTTCTTATAAATATATAACACTACGTAATACATGGACGTGTAACATGCATGTTGATGTTCAAAGGAATCATTTCCTTATTTTATATACTTTTATTAGGGCACCATCAATGGTGATTTTTTTTATTTTTTCATTTTTTTATTAATTTTTTTTTTTTTTTACAGTTTTTAGAATTTTTTTTACGATGTATGTGGAAGAAGGAGAAGGGAAGGGGTTTTGTATGCTAAACATAAGATTTTTATCGGGGAAAAGGGAAAAAAATAACTCTACGAACACATTTGAGAGTGGTGGCCAACTTTCAATTACTCTTTGCTTTTGATATTTCGTTTTCTGTTTATTCTTGATATTTGGCTATGGATTCTACAAAAAAAGTTTTTCTTTTTTTAAAAAAACCCTAAACCACTTAGGTTGCGCTCAAAGCCATTATCATGTGTGCTTTTGATGACTAGACTAATAACTAATGAACTATTCTATAAAAAATATTATATGAACTCCTTTTTTTACTCTTAATTTTATATTAGACTCAATTTTTTTTTTTTTTTGTTTTTATATATGCACTTTATTTGAGATTCATATATCCAAGATAGTTTATCACCGGGAGTAAAAATAACATAGTAAAAATTGAGACATGTACATTGTAGGATTTTTTTTTGTTTGTTTTGTTTTGAGTATGTACTACGGCCGGCTCTATTATATTACCCAATGTATTATCTGGTTCAACATATATAGTTTCTCAAACTATTGAAACACAAAGAATCAATGCTTCCTTATAATTCAAACCTGTAACTTCTCATTTAGAAGAGTCACATAAGTGCTCGTCATTGAGCTACAAGCTACTTGGCAAGTAGCACAGATATTATATAGTTGTGGTTTAATTTTCAGGGAAGAAGCATTGAATTTCCTTAAAATCACAGAAATTATTGTGAGGCGGCTATTGGAGGCACTAATGGGAGGACTAAACGTGAAAGAGATGACCGCTGCAAAAGAGTCACTTCTGATGGGTTCCCGGAGGATCAACATCAACTACTACCCAAAATGCCCCAACCCGGATCTCACCGTCGGCATCGGCCGCCACTCCGACGTCTCCACGTTGACCCTCCTCCTCCAGGACCAGATCGGCGGACTGTACGTCCGCAAACTAGACGGCGGCGGCGACGCCTGGGTCGCTGTCCCTCCGATCACCGGCGCCCTGGTCATCAACATCGGCGACGCCCTCCAAATCCTGAGCAACGGCCGGTACAAGAGCATCGAGCACCGCGTGATGGCCAACGGGAGCAACAGCAGGATTTCCGTCCCCATTTTCGTCAACCCAAGGCCGGAGGACGTCATCGGGCCGCTGCCGGAAGTTCTTGACGGCGGCGAGAAGCCATTGTACAAGCAAGTTCTTTACTCCGATTATGTGAGGCATTTCTATAAGAAAGCTCACGATGGAAAAGAGACTGTGGATTTCGCAAAGTTGAACGTCTAGAACCTAAGTGGGCCTACCGGCGAAGCACGTCGTTTTTGTCGTCGTGGTAGACGGGGAAGAAAGAACCCCATCATTGGGATGCCAAACGATGCGTTAAGCTCCTAAGATCCATCAAAGCTTTTAGGAAGATCCTTCCATAAGCCTAAATGGCTTAATGTACGAATAAGAAAAATCTTGCATATTTTTCAAAAAAAAAATTAAAAAAATGTTGCATTGGAACAAAATGGTTAAGTTTATTATATTTCTATCTAGATACAATATATATATATATATATATATATATATATATATATATATATATATATATATATATATATTTGTTCAAATACGGCCGCGCCCTTCCGTGCGGTCGTGCTACTGCTTGACAAAATACACTAATCGTGTCAACAAAATGCACTAATAGTGTTAGGAAAAAGCACAACAATGAAATGCACAAATACACACAAAAATACACAACACACCCAAAACGAAATACACCGTATAACTCCCCACCCTTAATGGTGTACTGGATAAATCTTAAATTACGCTCCACTCATTCGGATACCCCTTTTGATGCTTACAAAATCATTTATTTCATACATTCATGCATTGTACTTAATTACTATTCAATGGTGTACTGAATGAATTTTGAATTAGGCTCCACTCATTCGGATACCTCTCTTGATGCTCACAAGATTTTTAAAGTTACAAGGTAAAATTAATGATAATTTAATTTAGAGTTAATTCCAGCAATGGTCCTCTGACTATTGCGATTTTCTAAAATTGGTCATTGTCTTTTAGTTTGGACAAAATAAACCTTTGACTATTATATTTGTTCCAATATTGGTCCTTCCGTTAAAAGATCAGTCAGTTAGGTGTTAATTTAGAGACTAAAATGATATTTTCCTTAGCTATTGCTTTCTTCTTCCTCCCTTGTCCAACCAGCAATCCTACGTTTCTTCTCCTACGATCTTCCCCTCTTAAACCAAACAGCCTTCCGTCCATTAAAAAAACTATACCTTGCCAAAAGGTGCCACTAATCTGTGTAGAGCTGCTATCCTGTCTCCAAGTGTTTCTTTCCTCACCTGCTTATTAATCATTTAATTTACAACACACACACACACACACATATATATATGAGTAATATTATTCTATGCAAAATATATGTTGCATTTTGGAGGTTTGGTTTTCTTTAATGTTGGAATATGTGAATTATGAAGATTACCTTGATCACTGGACATGAAGATCGTTGTGATCCGGTTCGTGGCTTCTTATGTTGTTGCCGGGAAAACTGGTTACACCAATTGATGCCACCACCGTCTGTGTAGGTGCCGGAGATTGAAGAAACCAGTGAAGACGGCCGCGGTGGAGAATTATTAGAAGAATTATTCATGCTTATTCCTGTATGCTCGGAGTTGTTTTCATGTTGATGATAGTACTGCTGTATTGCGTCAGCTACGGCCGCCGCCGACCACACTGGAAACAATATTAATCCATCCACTAACGCCGACCGGTGGGACAAGGGAGGAAGAAGAAATCAATAACTAAGCAAAAGACCATTTTAACCCCTAAACTAACGCCTAACTAACTGATCTCAAACGGAAGGACCAATGTTGGAACAAATATGATACTCAAGAGTTTATTTTATCCAAATTAAAAGACAAGGACTAATTTTGAAAAATCGCAATAATCAGATGACCATTTTTGAAATTAACGCTTTAATTTATGACAAGTTGAATTGTTATAAATATCTTTTCAGTTTAGTCCCTCTGACAAAATCTTTTTTGTATGAATTACATTTACTTGGGTATTTTACTTTTGCGTTGTCTTGCATTAATCATTAAAATGAATGGACCTTTAGTTATTGCACGTCATATATATCTAACAAGTTTACCAAGAAAAGAAAAACAATAATAATTGCCGTGCATCGGAGAATTTATAAGAGACAAAATTGTTGCTATTTATATATAAGACCTTATGCGGCCTGCTAACAGTGCTAAGTAACCTCTTGTCACAATTATATTATCACAAAATTGTTAAATATGGATCAATTTGTACTCATTGTGTACTGTACAGGCTTCCTATATATATACAAGTAACAGTAGGTCTCAACTCTCAACCACATACCCCAAAGATAACTACTCCCTCCCAAGGTTGAGCATATATCTATATAGCACGATTCTTACTAATAAGCTCTTTTGTAAACAAATCTACTGTACAACAAATATCAATCTTTGTTGCACCTTTTCGTGTATAAACTAATGATCAAATGAGTCCATCTTGTTATATAAGTCCATGTGGACAGATCTGGACTATTGAAGGTTTGACATCAATGACTTAGATTTCACTAACTGTGCAAGTGAAGTGCACAGTTGCACAATTGCCGTGCACAGTTGCACAATTGCACAGTTGGTCAAATCTAAGTCATTGATCTCAAGTATTCAATGGTCAAGATCTGTCCACACGGATTCATATACCAGGGTGAGACTCACGGGACACTAGCCTTCATATATATATATATATATATATATATATATATATATATATATATATATATATATATATATATATATCAAATGGAATTTTAAAAACATTATATGGCATTTTCGTATTTATTTTCAACTTTACTATATTACTTTTAACACTCTACTGCACACTTCTCATGATTTTTTAGACATGCACATTATGTTGTTAAAAAGTGCACGGTCAAGTATTAAAAGGTGCACGTTTAATTTTAAAAATTGCACTTTGCAAAATGCGAAAGTGAAATGCACTTAAAGTTTGGATTTTTTAGTTTATGATTGATGTTTTTGGTTTTATTTGGTTCAAGGGTTCACTTTTTACGAGTTTAACATTTACAATTTATGTTTAAAATGTAGTTTTTCGTTGATCTTTTTAAAAGTTATCAAGAAATAATGCACATTATGTTGTTAAAAAGTGCACAATATAGTGTTAAAAGTTTCATGGTAAAGTTGGCGATAAATACAATAATGTCACTGTATTTTTTTTAAAAAAATTGATTTGATTCTTATCGATTTTTACAGATGTAAGGCTGAGATTGGTTCTTACTTTTCTTCCGGATGTGTTCTCATGGGATTCTAAGCTAACATATAATCATAATTTTTTAAAGACTAAGTATTAGTAATTTTTTTTTTTGAAACTAATTAATAGTAATATTATGTCTAGCTTTTACAGCACGTTTGGTTCACGGAATGAATTTTGAGGTAATAGGAATGCTATTCCATAAGGAATAGAATAGGCAAGGAATAGAATAGGATTTGTATTCTATTGTTTGGTTCGCGGAAGGAATAGACTTTAGGAATTATATTACAGTGTTTGGTTGATTTAAGGAATAGAAATGAAATATGTTTTAAAAGACATAAATACCCTTATAAAAATATGTGATGGTGGTGATGGTGACGGTGGTGGTGGCGGTGGTGGTGGTGGTGCTAGGGTGGTAGTGGTGGTGATGGCGGTGGCAGTGGTGGGGACGACGGTGGTGGTGTTGACGGTGACGGTTGTGGCAGTGGTGGTGGGGGCAGCGACGGTTGTGGTGGTAGTGGTGGTGGCGGTGGTGCTGCTGTGTGGTGGTTCTGGTGGCGGTGGCGACGGCGGCGATGGTGGTGGTGGTGGCGGTGGCGGTGATGGTGGTGGTAGCAGCGGCGACGATGGTGGTGGTGGCGGCGGCGGTGATGGTGGTGGCGGCAACGACGGTAGTGAAATAGGATAAATTTATATATATGATAAAAAAAAATTAGGTTAAAGAAAGGGGTAAAAAAAGAAATAGATTCTAAAATCTATTCATGAGCGTTCAGTAATAGGCTAATACCAGGGGGGGCCCTAGTAATAGCTATTACCTTATTTGAGGTAATAGACTATTACAAGGAATATTATTCCTGGTAATAGAAATGGTTACCAAACAACGGAATAGGCCTATTACTAGGAATGCTATGCCATTCCCGGCCTATTCCGTGAACCAAACGGGCCATTAAAGTATTTCTTGTCGCTACATTTTGAGATCAGTGAACCTCGTTGACCATGCATTAGATTGGATAGCAGACTCAATATGAATCTCACTTTCCGGATACTATTCCTCTTGATTGTATTCTTTCGTTACTTCCTTCAGTTTAAATAATATTTCTAAGTTTTTGGTTTTAAAAAAGAGTAATAATATTGTGTATTTTTTTCACGCATTGGCCATACAAGGATTAGTAAAATTTGTTAAATAATAAAATATTTTTATTAATGCAATATTATAATCAAAATAAAAGAACTTCAGTCAAGCATTATATTTTTGGGGCATATTCTCCTATGAAACTGTCTCACGGATCCTTATCTATTAGACGGGTCCGATTTTACAAGTATTATATTTTCTCTCATAAGTATTACAATTTTTATTATAAGTAAATCTTCAACTATGCCGGTCCTGTGTGAAGAAGAAAGTCTAGGAGGGTGGATTGAATAGACTTTCTAGAAATTTTAACTTCAAATATTTTTCAAAAGAGCGTGTCACCAGCTCGTTAGCTAGTAGCAAGCAGCGGAAGACTAAAAAAATACTTTGTAGCGCGTTTTGGATAAGTTAAAGACTAACAACTAAACAAGTAAGCTGAAAACGCGTGGTTTGTGAGTGTATCGATTCAATCAGCGGGATTAGTACGATAATCAACTGAAAAGTAAAGTGCGGAAAAATAAAGAGCAAGATACAGAGATTTTTATAGTGGTTTGGACAACCGCCTACTCCACTCTTCAATTCCCCTTATCGTTTAAGAAGGTTCCACTAATATTTAACGCAAATACAAGTGGAAGGGCCACACAGTGTATCCACAAAGCACTGATAACCAAAATGCCAAGATGTTCCTTCGATCTGGATTTGCACTCCTGCCGATCTTCAACACCTGACCTTCTACTTCAAAGATCAAACAAAAAGTCCCCTTGAAAAGAAGAAATCCAAACACAAACAACAAAAGGGTTTTTGTTTATTTGTACAAACATTTGGACATAAATCTAGAAATTCAATGATGAGCTCTTGGTTGCTTCTAGATCTGACAATGAAGCCTAGATTCCATCTTGCACTTAAGCTTCTTTAAAATTTGCTACCCGTCGTGCAGTATTCACCAATTCTAGCAACCTTCCTAAGCTCTGGAGTCCTCTATTTATAACGTAGAGGCCAATGATGGCACGCTAGTAATTTCTTTGAAATTTGAATCTGACCGTTGCCCCCTATTTGAAAAGGTGTCCAATATTGCCACAATGCTCCAACGTGCTGCAGTGTACTCTCTCTGTCCCATTTTATCTTCCTACTTACTATTCATTGGTCAAACTAATTCTTTCTTATTTCTTTATTTTCTTTAGTATTTTTTACTTATTTTTAAATTTGATTTTTTATATTTAATAATACTTTTAGTATAGTTTCTAAATATAAAAATTTTGTATACTAATACTAAAGTTAATATTATGAAAAATTGAATTAAAAATAACTCCAGTCAAACCTCATTAACTGAACCACATCAAATGGGACAGAGGAAGTACTATTTGTCCTTAACAACTTTCTTTCTTTACCTCAGATTTTGCGTGAATTCAAAAAGGATCGTGCAACACTCACTACTGGAAATTATGGAATTTTCGACTACCTGAAAGTGATCTTAAATCAAGTTGAAAGCAAAAAGTGGTCGGAAATAGCAGCAAAGGTTTTTCCGGATACCAAAAGTGGTCGGAAACAAGGCTTTCAACTTGATTTAAGATCACTTTCAGGTGGTCGGAAATTTCAGAATTTCCAGTAGTGACTTGTCCTATATATCTTCATCATAGGCTAGAAGAGATACCAAGTGTTTTCTTCAATTCTTAATCTTCTATAGACTATTCAGCTGAAGACACTCGATTGATTACAACAAAAAGACTAAGGAGTCGTTTACTTCATTTCTCTGTTTTTCCATTTCCAGTTTTTCATTTCTCCATTTCTCCAGTTTTTCTTCTCCATTCTTCCAATTTTCCATTTCTCCATTCCTCCAATTTTTCATTTCTCTAATTTTGTGATTTTATTAAATACAATCATCTTATATTCCATTTGTATATTTATACAACAAAGATAATAATAATAATAATCATAATCATAATATATTATAATAATAACAATAACAACAACAACAACAACAATAATAATAATAATAATAATAATAATAATAATAACAACAACAACAATAATAATAGTAATAATAATAATACTAATAAGAAGAATTGAATAATAATAATAATAATAATAATAATAATAATAATAATTAGAATTGAATAATAATAATAAATCTTGAAGAGGCAGCCAAATGGAAGAAGATTGAAGGAAAAGCTTCAGGCGTTAAAAGAAGAAGAAAAAGCATCTTAGTAGCTAACAGGGTTTGATACCAAGACCTCACGCTAGCTTACACTATTCATCCGTGTATTTCCATTCTTCCATTTGGAAACATTGGCTTTTTTATTCTCCAAAATCCTTAAGAAGATTGGAAAATGGAGATGGAAAAGACATTTGGAAGAAGAAATTTAGTAAACAACTTCTCTATTTTTTATTTTTTCCACTTCTCAATTTCTTCATTTTTTGGAAAATCCTCCATTTTTCCAAGTTGGTAAACGACCCCTAAGTTTTTGGCCAAAACATAAGATAAAAGAATTGGAGTATCTAATAAAGCTCTAATACAATCACATGCAACATAATCAAAATCAAATTACAAATGTTCCTAACAAACTCGATCTTAATATTACATTTTGATTTAAAAAGTATTACATTATATTTTTCATCAAAAGTATCACAATTTTCGTTATAAGTATTACTATGCACTCTCTCTCATAAATAACAATTAAACAGTATTACATTTTTTTTCTCATATGTAACTATTCAACCCTAAATATTAAATTTTGATTTAAAGGTACTATATTTTTCCTTATAAATAACAAATAATGTATTCCTAATTAGTATTACTTTGTTCTGCATAAATATTATATTATATTTCCATTATAATCTATCTCTTTCACAATAATTTATGAGACGTTCTCACGGGAGACTCACACTATTTGTTGTTAGGTGGGTGTATCCAAAAATCCAAAATGGTCTACGCATGAGTGCTATATTTCTTGTTAGGTGAGTGTATCCAAAATGGGTGTACCGTGTACGTATGGAAGGCGAGTGTATATATCCAAAATTGGTGTACGTATGGAAGGCAAGTGTATATATATATCCAAAATAGGGTGTAGGCATGTCTGCTATACATGTTTTCTACATATGCGGTTATACAGGACAAATTTTTGAAAAAGATGCACATGCATACCGTATATGTATCAAATCACAATTATTTGTTTTTATAGGCGACTTTTAAACCCACAACCATCCTACTCGATCATGCATATATGCCAGGAAACTGCCAACTATGCATGATCGTGTAATTAGTAAAGTGAGAACTACTCGATCATGCATATTAGCTGTTAGCTGATTGTGTTAATTAGAGGGTATAAATAGTTAGTAACATTAGTTAATTGTAGAAAAGTGTTTTGTAAATTAGCTGTTAGCTGATAGCTGTTTGGTATAATTTCTTTTCACAAAAAGTTAATTGAAAAAATTTTTTGGAGTAGGTTTTTGAATTTTAGTCTTTTGGAGTTGCAAAAAGCTAATTAACCAAACATTTATATTGATATTTTAACTAAATTAAACAATTAATAGTGATAAAATAAGCCCAAATTGGGCAAATTATGCTGTGCATCCGTATGCACCATGCATGGTGCATACGGATGCAAAAACGACGTCGTTTTAATAAAACGCGCGTCTCTCCTTAAAAAAAAAAAATCAGGTTCGATTCCCAGCAACAACATATGAACTAAAATTCCATAATCGATAAACTATAATTCTATAATCCATGAACTATAATTCTATAATCCATGAACTATAATTCCATAATCGATGAACTATAATTCCATAATCTAATCTATGAACTAAAAATTTCAGAATGAATGAACTAAAATTCCATAATCTATAAACTAAAATTTCATAATCAATGAACTATAATTCCATAATCAATGAACTATAATTCCATAATCTATAACTAAAATTCCAGAATGAATGAACAATATAATGTTGTTGCTGGGAATCGAATCTGAATTTTTTTTAAAGGGGAGACGCGCGTTTTTTTAATAAAACGATGTCGTTTTGGCATCCATGGTGCATACGGATACACAGCATAACGATTGAGTACCCAAATTGACCTATAGGCCAATTTTTTACCAAACAGGGCCGATGTATTATTCGTAGGTTTTTGGGCATCCATTAAATACTCTCTCATGGTCTCATTTTCATTTCATCGTATTAGTAATTTATCATTATTCAGTTTTGCATTATTGCCACTCAAATCCAATTTTAAAAATAATGAAAAAATTGTTGTAATGCAGGTTAGTTGGCCTTAGACTCCTTGAGTTTGGTGAACGCTTGAAGAACAAAAGCAAAAGAAAGCAAAGGAAAAGAGTAGAGATATATGTGAGATGAATTCTGTATTCTCATTAGCTCATTTCTTTAGTTTACAAGAGTACAGAATATAAAGGACTCAATGTAATAAATACAATAAATGTATACAACTGTTACATCCGTTACATTCCGTTACAAATACAAATGTCCATAAATAGTGGTTTTATAACACTCCCCCTTGGACATTATTTTGCCATAATCATGCCTCGTTAAAAACTTGCTAGAAAAACCCTGTGGGAAAAACCTAGTCGAGAAAAGAGTACATGATATATGGATAATGCATGTGTTGCTTTGGTTGCCTCATTAAAAACCTTACACTGAGAAAACCCTGTGGGAAAAAAACTCAGCAAAAGGAAAAAGAGTACAATTGTAAACCTTCTGGGTTTAGGTATAAAACATAAGGATAAGTCTTGATCTTCTGGATCAAACTGAATAAATTGATCTTCTAGATTAATAATTTTGTTACATTCAAGATGTTGTTGCTCCCCCTGAAGACAACAGCCTTCCTAATCTACGCATACCAATTTTGTATACATACTTTTCAAAAATAGATGTAGGTAAGGACTTAGTAAATAAATCTGCCAGATTCTCACTTGACTGGATCTTTTGGACTCGTATTTCACCACTCTTCTGGAGTTCATGTGGATAAAAGAATTTTGGTGTAATATGTTTGGTGAGATTACCTTTAACATATCCATTACTCATTTGTGCAACACATGCTGCATTGTCCTCGTACAGGACAGTGGGGATCTTTCCATTATTCATTATTCCACACGAGTCTTGAATATTGTGTATTAATGACCTCAACCATACACATTCTTTGGAGGTCTCGTATAAGGCAATAATCTCAGAATGGTTTGAGGAGGTAGCTACTAATGTTTGTTTAACTGATTTCCATGAAATAGCAGTACCTCCAGAAAGAAACACATATCCAGTCTGAGATCTAGCATTATGCGGATCAGACATAAAGCCAGCATCCGCGTATCCCACTAATGTGGTGTCTTGGTTTCTTTTAAATAGAAGGCCAAGATCCTTTGTACCTTGCAAATATCTGAGGATATGTTTTATGCCATTCCAATGCCTTCTGGTTGGAGCAGCACTAAAACGAGCTAGCATGTTTACTGAAAATGCAATATCAGGTCTAGTGCAGTTGGCAAGGTATAGAAGTGCTCCAATGGCACTTAAGTAAGGAACTTCTGGTCCTAGAATATCCTCATTATCCTCTTTAGGTCTGTACGGGTCCTTATCAACTTCAAGTGATCGGACTACCATTGGAGTACTAAGTGGATGGGACTTATCCATGTAGAATTTTTCCAATAACTTGTCTGTGTATTTGGATTGGTGTATGAATATTCCTTCAGGGAGGTGCTCGATCTGCAGGCCGAGACAGAACTTGGTTTTTCCCAAGTCTTTCATTTCGAATTCCTCCTTTAGGCACAAGCATGCCCTCTTGACGTCCTTGCTCGTCCCTATGATGTTTATATCATCTACATAGATTGATATAATACAGAAACCATCAGTTGATTTCTTTATAAAGATGCAAGGACTAATATCTTTATTTTCATATCCTTGTTTTAAGAGGAATTCACTCAATCGACAATACCACATTCTTCCTGATTGTTTTAAGCCATATAATGACTTTTGTAGCTTTACGCTGAACATATTTTTATTTGTATTTCCTTTACATAAAGGATTTTGGATGCCCTCAGGTACTTTCATATATATGTCAGCGTCTAGTGACCCATATAAATATGCGGTCACAACATCCATTAACTGCATTTCTAAATTCATTTTTACTGCCAGCGATATTAGATAACGGAACAATGTGCCATCTAAGACAGGAGAGTAAGTTTGTTCAAAATCTATTCCGGGTCTCTGTGAGAACCCTTGAGCTACCAGTCTCGCTTTGTATCTGACCACCTCATTTTGTTCATTCCTCTTTCGTACAAATACACATTTGGATCCTACTGGGATCACGCCTTTAGGGGTAAGTACAGGAGGACTAAACACTTTTCTTTTATTTAGCGAGTTGAGCTCAGCCTCAATTGCTTCTTTCCATTTCAACCAATCGGAGCGCTTCCGGCACTCCATTATAGTTTTTGGTTCTGGATCCAGATTATTGAAAGAAATGTGAAGAGCAATTGTAGAGGCGAATTGGTCGTCGACGACTGTTACATTTCTATTAAGATTTTCTCCTGTTTCGAAAAAGTTTATGGCAGATTCTATATTTACTTCAACCAAGTCTTTCTCATTTGCCATCATATCTTGGTGAAGGTGTTCCGTATTCCCAGTGTTAGATTTATTTGTAGCACGTGCATTTACACTGGGTATTTCGTCTTCAGGACGATTTTGGAGTAACTGTGATTGTTTATTGTTTTTAATTTTCCGCGGATTTACATCTTTTGCACCAACTGGTCTTCCACGCTTCTGGCGTCGGATAGTGTCGGTGTTATTATTTGGTCCTTTGGGGACAATTATCCTTGATGGAGCATTTTCTGCAGGAATATAGGACCTAGTTACTCTTTTATAATCAGTAAACGCATCTGGCAGATTATTTGCTAGTTTTTGCAAATTTATTATTTTCTGAACTTCAAGTTCAGTTTGACTAGTACGTGGATCAAGATATTGAAGATCTTTTTCATCCCATGAAATTTCGTGGCATTTTTTCAAAACTGGGTTTTTCTCTCCCCCTAATGCCGGGAAATGATCTTCATCAAAAATGCAGTCAGCAAACCGTGCAGTAAACTGATCTGCTGTCATAGGCTCGAGGTATTTAATGATAGAAGGGGATTCATACCCAACATAAATACCTAATTGACGTTGCGAGCCCATTGAAGAACGATGCGGAGGTGGTATAGGTACGTAAATCGCACAGCCAAAGGCACGCAAATGGGAAATGTCTGGCTCATTACCACGTACAAGTTGTAGAGGGGAATAATCGTGATATGCAGTTGGCCGGAGTTGAATTAGGTTTGCAGCATGCAACACTGCGTGTCCCCAACAATTTACTGGTAGACTGGACCGTTGTAGTAATGGTCTAGCTATTAGTTTAATTCTTTTGATAAGAGATTCAGCTAAACCATTCTGGGTGTGGACGTATGGTACAGGATGTTCCACCTTAATTCCCATGGCCATACAATAATCGTCAAAAGCTGACGAAGTGAATTCACCAGCATTATCCATTCTTATGTTCTTAATAGGATAATCGGGAAATTGGGCATTCAACCTAATGATTTGGCTTATGAATTTTGCGAATGCCATATTTCGAGTGGACAACAAACACACATGTGTCCATCGGGTGGAAGCATCAATAAGGACCATAAAATATCGAAATGGTCCGGATGAAGGATTAATTGGTCCACAAATATCACCCTGTAGCCTCTGCAGGAAGACAGGTGACTCAAAACCAATCTTAGGACGCGAGGGACGAACAATAAGTTTTCCCTGTGCACATGGAACACATGTGTAATCTTTTGTAGAAAGAATGTTTGTCCTAAGAAGGTTATGTCCAGTTGAATTTGAAAGAATCCGGCCTATCATTGTTTGCCCAGGGTGACCTAAGCGGTCATGCCATAGACTGAAAGAATGTGTATCTTTAAACTTTACTGCGAGTGCAACGCAGGAGTGCTGGGGCCTGATATATGAATAATACAGGCCTGAAGAAAAGGAAGGAAGTTCTTCAATTTCCTTTTTCTGGTTATTGACCGTTTTGGTCAAAACAAGGAATTCGGTATTGTTTTTAGTTTTAGTTTCTATGTGGAAACCGTTGGACCGAATATCCCTGAAACTGAGCAAAGTTCTTTTTGATTGAGGATATAGGAGGGCTGAATCAATGATCAACTTTGTTCCTTTAGGAAGAATAAGTGACGCTCTGCCGGAGCCCACAATAGGGATGTCATCATTCGCTATGGTTGAAAGGTTGCCTTTATGTTCCTTGAACGTTTGGAAAAATCTCCGGTCTGTCAGAATAGTGTGCGTAGTCGCACAATCAACCAAGCATAGGGTTGATTCATCTCCCATATCTCTAAAGAAAAAGGAATGGGTATCAAGATAATGTCTAAGAAGAATCCATTGTATTTATTCAAAAAAAAAAACAAAAGAGTTCAAAGATAAGGGATCCATTATTCGTATAGGACAAAGGAGTTCAAATATAAACATGCACGCAGGCATGAAGTAAAATGGATGTCCATAAGAAAAAAGGAGAGAAAAGAATAGGAGTATCACTCCTGATCTCCATAATCAGCTAGTTCATCGCCTAGCAGGTCATCATTCCCTAAGATGAGGGCATTTGCTTCAGGCAAAGATGATTGCCCAGAATCTTTCTTCTTTTGTCCTCCTTCTTGCTGGAGCATCTTTTGGTAAGCCTCGACCAGATGTTTAGGAGTCCTGCATGTCCTAGACCAATGTCCTTTGCAACCACATTTATAACATGGTTGCGACTGACCAGAGTTCTGTTGTGACTTGTTTGGTCCATTTCTTTGAGTTTGCTTGTTCTGAGGACGGGAGTTACTACCGCTAGCTCCCCCTCTGCCACCTCGCTTTGGGCCCCTGCCACGACCTCTCCCCCTTCCCCGGCCTCGACCCCGCCGATTGTCGCTCTGCTGGGCAACAGTGTGTGCTTCAGGCACAGGTGCAGCGCCAGTTGGACGTGCATTGTGATTATGCATCAATAACTGGCTATGCTTTTCAGCCACCAGTAAATCAGTAATGAGCTCTGGATGCGTATTATACTTTGTATTCCTGTACTGCTTCTGGAGCACAAGGTCATTTGGATGGAACGTGGATAGAGTTTTTTCAATTAGATCCTCGTCCGTAATTATTTGCTTACAGAGCTTTAATTGTGACACAATTTTGTGTAGGGCGGAGTTGTATTCAGTCACAGACTTAAAGTCTTGAAATCGGAGGTTAAGCCAATCATGTTGGGCCTGGGGTTGGACCAATGACGTCTGTTGGTCAAAGCGTGCATTAAGAGATTTCCAGAGGACATAGGGGTCTTTTTCTGTTAAGTATTCATTCTTGAGGTCGTGGTTGAGATGGTGGCGGAGGAAAATGAGCGCTTTTGCCTTCTGGGCTGCAGTGCTCGTAGATGTCTCTTCAATGGTGTCCAGCAGTTCTGTAGATTGGAGATATATCTCAACATCAAGTGCCCAAGTGAGGAAATTGCTTCCATCGAGGGCGAGTTCAGCGAATTCTCGTTTTGCGAGAGCAGCCATTTCTACAGAAAATATTTGAATGAGGACCATAAAAAAATGGAATGTGTGGCCTAGTTTATTTCAATAAACGAAAGGCCCAAAGAAAATATTATATATCATGCCCCAAAAAAAATGGTCCAAATAAATTAGGGGCTTGAATGAGAAAAAAATAGCCCATGAATGATGGTGGTCCAAAAATGAAAACACTGGTCCAAAATAGAAATATGCAAGAAAAGGAGGGCTTTAATAGAAAACCCTAGGCCATAAAGAGGAAAAAAAACGCTTCTGCGTTTATTAGGCTAAAGATGAGGCATTTATGTTATGCCACCTCTTTCAATTAAACCGAAGGGGAAAAAGAAGAGGCCTTCAACCATCGATCGCCATCACCGCAGCCACCATCTTCGCGAGCCACCGACGGTCGCCATTACCGCGGGAGGAAGTCGGTTGTCTCCGCCACCTCCAGCCACCGGTTTCTATCGCCGAGCAGCGTTGCCGCCGCTGTCTCCGATCGTGCGAATCGATGCCGATCGTCATCAACCAGCGTTGCCGCCATCCCTGACCGTACAGGATAGGGACGGATCGTAGATCGAAAGAAAATCCACACAGATCCAGGTATGAAGTTCGAAGAAAAAAAATCTATAGATATTCTTCGATTTTTGTATATAAATCTGGGATGCTTAACTCATATACAGAGCATATAATCTAAAAAAATATAAGCATACAAGCATGTACAAATTTCTGTAAAAGTATATGTATATATACACTTTTTTTAAAAAAACGAGAAATTTGTTTATCAAAAAAAATTTATGTGTAGAAAATTTCTATATACAGTTTATTCGAAAAATTTAAGCAGAAAGAAAAAAATGAGAAATATGATACCATTGCTAGATAGTGAAACACATGCATACACAAATGTCTGGGATAAGCTTAATCATATCCACTCAAAGTTAATTAGACAATTGTTTAAAAATTTGCTTGATAATAACCATAAAAATTTGTGTTCAATTCTTCATAGAAATTATTTATTGGTTCTTTTAGTTTAAACAAATCAACTATGAACAATCTATGTTTATTTATCTCTATGTTGATTTGAAAAAAAACATGATTATGAGAGCCAGATCGACAAGATTACCTTAAGAAAGGTTTAATCGGAAAAGGGATACAGTAAAAGAAAAGGGTTTTTTTTTTTTTCGTATTCTGGAAAAAAATGTTAAAAAAAAAAACAGTGCATATAATATCATAAGCATTAAAAAAAATACTATAGCAAGTATATGGATATAAAAATACATATTTACGGATGCAGAAATATATATATTACCAAAAGGAACATATAATCATATGATCATGCTTTCATAAATTCACAAAAGCATAAAGAATAAACATATGTGATCTCAGGCATCCGAAAAAAATAAGATATATATAAGAAAATAGAAAAATACCGTTCACCGGGGGTTAGAGCGTACTGATAACGTGTTGTAATGCAGGTTAGTTGGCCTTAGACTCTTTGAGTTTGGTGAACGCTTGAAGAACAAAAGCAAAAGAAAGCAAAGGAAAAGAGTAGAGATATATGTGAGATGAATTCTGTATTCTCATTAGCTCATTTCTTTAGTTTACAAGAGTACAGAATATAAAGGACTCAATGTAATAAATACAATAAATGTATACAACTGTTACATCCGTTACATTCCGTTACAAATACAAATGTCCATAAATAGTGGTTTTATAACAATGCATTTATATTCTCTGAATTGTTCTTCAATTCGCTAGTTGTTGTACGTACTCTGTAACTTTTTATCATTGTAATATACCCCATTTTTTCTAAAAAAATTGCGGTTTTAACTCCTAGATAAATAAAACTATTAAACTTTATTAGAATTTAATTAACTTCGTATATGTGTATTTTAAAATTTTATAATCTTTATTCTTTATAACTTTTTCAATTTTTGTATTTTATATGCAAGATAGAGAATTGAAAATATTTTTCCCTATTTTTCCTACATGAATTTGTTAAAATCAAATTTCTTATTTTACAAATGAAATATCGAGATTAAAGAAGATTATAATTAAATTTAAAAAAACATTAAAATTTACTAAAACACTCATGTACTAAGTAAAATTTTAATAAGTTTAATAGTTTTGTTGGTATATGGGTTAAAATTGCAACTATTATGAAGAGTTAAAGAAGTATATTGCAACATAAAAAGCTAGAGACTCCAACGGCTTGTAAAAATAATTGATGAACTAAAAATGTATTTTTCTCAAAATTAAAATATTAACTTATATATTTAAAACATTATTTTCAAAAATAAAAATAAATTTTAAATATAAATTTAAACAAAATATTAATATTAAAATAATTACATAATATTTATTTTGGAATTTATATAATATAAATAATAATATATTAACAAAAGGGAGCCAAGTACCTTATGCTTAGATGGCATGTAGTGACCTCTCTTATGTGGGAGGTTATGAGATCAAGTCTTAGTGGAGGCGTTGTTGACTTTTTGTGCTTCATTAGGTTGAGAAAGTATGTTTGAACAGATAATACAATGTAAGTAGTGTATATTATTTGATAAGATTAACTACTATAATAATTATTAGACAATTATACTAGCTAATATCTGTGCAATTATACTTTTATAACTTAAGTATATTCTTTTCACCATATCGCCTTTACTTTAATGTTAATGCATTTTTTTTCTTTTCTCATTGCTTCAAAATCCATAATTAAATTTCTATAGATGGCCGAGTAGCTCTGATTAGTTCTTAATTCTCTCATGTACAATATTGACATACATGTTCATTTATAGTATAATTTATGTTCATTTGGTTCATTTTGTATGTATTGCATGTTAATTTTTGGTTCCAAGATAATACATGATTTGCTTTGCGAAGAGTTAAATATCTCAGCCGCCGAAATATCCAAATTCCAAAGTAAGTAACGATAAGAATGGCTTACTAGTAAAAGTCAATCCAATTTAATTTGCACCAAAATAAATTAAAAAATCGATTATTGAACTCCAATTCCTTATTAAGTTATATAATATTAAGTTCCATCCCTACTCTATTCCGGCAAACGCAATAATGTCTTTCCCATTATGAGCTTTCCGGTAGAAATGCTTGGCGTAATCGGAGTAGAGAACCGGCATGTATACCGCCTTGTCCCCGCTCGCCAGCACTTCCGGGAGCGGCGCCACGATATCCTTAGGCCTTGGGTTCGCGAAAACAGGCACTGAGATCCTGTCATTGCTCTCCATTGACACACAATGTTGTGTAGACCATTACAAAAAGTACATTATTTATGTATTGAATGTATATTATAAAAAATAATGTACTTTTTTTTTAATACGGGGCACGCTCTCATGCGAACGGCTCCCCGTGAGAGAAATAAAAACCATTCAGCGCCGTCCACGTGTCCGGATCAACGAATCAGATGTAATTTAAAAAAAAAAATACGGTGACATTTTCGTAAATAACTCGAACTTTACAAGTAAAAAGTGCATGTAAATGTGTTATAAGTGCAAGTAACTGGTGCACCTTTGCAAGTAAAAAGTGCAGGTACAATCACTACAAGTGCACCTAATTTCACTTACAAGTGCATGTAATTTTACCTTGTTAACATTCATACACTAGGCACAACTACTTATAACTATAGATGCACCTAGTTATAACGTTATGTGCACTTAGTTTTGTTGCTCAGTGTAGATTTTACTTGCACCTGTAATACATTTTACCTGCACTTGTAATACATTTTACATGCACTGAGGTGCACTATATGAAACTACTACTTGCACTTGTAATACATTTTACTTGTACTTCGATTTTCAATTATTTACGAAAATTTCACCATATTTTTAAAAAAATCAGTAGTTCTCATCCGTTAGATCTAGACACGTTGACGGCGCTGAATGGTTCTCATTTCTCTTCTAGACGGACAGTTCTCACCTGAACGCAGTCCTCCTATATACAATATACACTTTTAATATATTAAAAATACATTAATTATGTATTAAATATACATCATTTAATAAAATAATTTATACAATTGTATAGATAATAGTCCTCACAATAATAATTGCATTTATCAATGGTCAATCCTTCAATGTAGACCATGCATGGTCCGTAGTATGATTTGCCGATCTCTAATGGGCCTAACTTAGAAAGAATAAAACATTCTTTTGTCCTATTTTTTTTTTGGACCTACCCATTAGATTGTTTTAATTGAAATAAATTTGTGGGGCTAGGGCCGCCTTTATCTACCTCGATTCCATCCCTACAATTGTTAGGATAGTTATGCTGTGGGCTCGTGCCCAGCGTGCTCCATGGGCACGGATAATGGTGCCGTCAGGCACCGTTATCTTCCTTTTTTTTTTTTTTAAATTTAATTTTAGACCGCTTCGTTATAGGAGCATATATTCACAGTTTTGTGTTCATAATTTTATAACTGTACATTCATAATTCCATAACTGTACATTCATAATTCTATAACTGTACATTCATAATTCTGTAACTGTACATTCATAATTCAATAACTGTAAATTCATAATTTTCGAAGCTCTATGTTCATAATTGTAAGTTCATAATGTCAGAGTTCTATGTTCATAATTTCATAACTGTACATTCATAATTCCATAACTGTACATTCATAATTCCATACTGTATATTCATAATTCCATACCGAACATTCATAATTTTCGAAGCTCTATGTTCATAATTGTAAGTTCATAATTCCATAACTATACATTCATAATTCTATAACTGTACATTCATAATGTCATAACTGTATATTCATAATTTCATAACGAATATGCCGTTAACGCCGTTAACGGCGTTTCGAACAAATTTTTTTTTTATAGTTAAAACAGCGTCGTTTTCACGGAAAATGACGCCGTTTTAGCGCCGTGCGCATAGCATAATTTGCCCAATTGTTATGGCGTGGAACCGTGTCCACTCCTTAGAAGGGGAATACGATTTTATGTTCATAATTATTAAATTCTATTTTCATAATTTTTGAACTTCATATTCACCGTTATTGAATTTTATATTTATAATTACAGAACTCTATGTTCATAATTATAAAATTCTATGTTCATAATTTTTGAATTTCATATTCACAATTATTGATCTCTATATTTACAATTACAGAACTCTATGTTCATAATTATAAAACTCTATGTTCATAATTTTTGAATTTCATATTCACAATTATTGAACTCTATATTCACAATTATAGAACTCTATGTTCATAACTATAGAACTCTATATTCATAACTCTATGTTCATATATAATTTTTGAACTCTATATTCACAATTATGACAGTTTTGGGTGGACACGATTCCATAACATAATTTTCCCCATCCCTATATACACACACATTAAATAATTGTACAGAAACATTATTTTAATTAGTTCTTGTGACCCTATGATGAATGATGTTATATCGGATTAACAGAGTGCTTTTATACCGGATAGACTTATCACAAATAATATTCTGATAGCTGCGGAAGTTGGACATTTTTGGAATAGAAAGCAGTGTGGGATTGTTGGCTGGGGGGCTCTAAAGTTAGATATGGCCAAGGCATATGATCGTATGGAATGACCTTTTCTGCATAGAATGCTTCTGGCTCTTGGTTTTGCTGAAAAGTGGGTGGATCTTATTATGCTATGTGTGACTACTGTGTCGTATAATTTCTTAATTAATGATTCCCGTAGTGAACCGTTAACGCCTACTCGTGGTCTAAGGCAGGGTGACCCATTATCCCCCTATCTCTTTATTATTTGTGCAGAAGGCCTTTCTTTGTTGTTACAGTAGGCACAAGATAATCATTTAATTCATAGATGTAGGGTAGCAAGGCGGCCCCCCAATCTCACATTTATTCTTTGCAGATGACAGTTTATTATTTTTTAAGACAAACATGCAAGAGGCGTTGGCAGTTAAAGAATGTTTAACTGAATATGAGAATTTGTCTGGGCATGTGGTTAACTTTCATAAGTCTAGTATATGTTATAGCAAAAATACTGATGAAGGGAATAGGGAGGAGGTGACGTAGATATTGGGGGTTACCCAGGCCCCGAATATATATATATATATATATATATATATATATATATATATATATATATATATATATATAGAGTTGCACTCGGGTGCGAACGGCTCGCCCAGGCGCGAAATAGGAATGGATTCTGTTCGTCCACGTGTCCAGATCTAATGGATGAGAAACACTGATTTTTTAAAAAAACGCGGTGGCATTTTCGTAAATAATTGAACATTGAAGTGCAAGTAAAATGTATTACAAGTGCATGTAAAATGTATTATAGGTGCAAGTAAAAATTTACACTGAGCATCAATACTTAGTTGCACTTATAGTTCTAACTAGTTGCACCTATAGTTCTAAGTAGTTGCACACATAGGTATAAGTAGTTGCATCTAGGTGTATGAATGTTTGCGAGTGGTTTTCAGGAGTATTACTACCCGCTGAACTCAGATCAATGAATGTTAAGAAGACAAAATTACATGCACTTATAGGTGAAAGTAGGTGCACATATAGTTATAAGTAGTTGCACCTATAGTTATAAATAGTTGCACAAATAGTTATAAGCACACCCAGGTGCATGAATAGTTGCGGAAAGTGAATGCTAACAAGGCAAAATTACATGCACTTATAGGTGAAAATAGGTGCCCTTATAAGAGATTTTACTTGCACTTCGATGTTCAATTATTTACGAAAATGCCACCGCGTTTTTTTTAAGTTATTAGATTTGGACACGTGTCACGCGCTGATTCGTTCGCATTTTCTTCCTGGGCACTTATTCGCACCTGAGTGCGTCCCTATATATATTATTCGCAAAGCAATTTCGTGCACGAATACGATATCTTGGACTAGGCACACTACACTATTCACTAAGTCTAATAATAATATATATATATATATATATATATATATATATATATATATATATATATATATATATATATTATTAGACTTAGTGAATAGTGTAGTGTGCCTAGTCCAAGATATCGTATTCGTGCACGAAATTGCTTTGCGAATAATAATATCTCAGCAGCAAAAAACATCCAAAAAAAAAACAATATAATTTAGATTAACGATTACTATGACTATTTTTTTAAAATCTTATAAGTTACGGAGTAATATTTTAAGAAAGGGAAAATGACACTTTTTCCCCCTATGTTATATGCTTATAGCACTTTTTCCACCTGAGTTATTCATGCATCCACATTTGCCCCCTCAATTATTATAAAAGTGGCGGTTTTTCCCCCTGATAATATTAAATAGACATTTTTACCCTTAAATACATATTTTATTTATTTCTCTTGTTCAACAAATTATTGTTTATACGTAGGGATGACCACGGTTCGGTTCGAACTGAACCGAACACTATAGCAATCAAATAAATAAAAATTCGGTTATGATTCATAACATAACCCAATATTTGGGTTTCCGTTTATTAAAATTGTGAAGTGGAAAAAAATAGATTCTGAACCGTGAACCAGAGGTTCAAATCGGAACAACTACTAGCAATAGCTTAAAATTAGAATTATAATATTTGCAAGTAGTGTATGTTTTTTTCGCATTTATATTGACTCTCACATATAAGTATATATAATCGCGATTTGGTTTTTATTTTGAATCGTTGTTTCACAATTTCGGATCCAATTTGAACTGTTGGTTCAAACATTATTTTAAAATTTTATTTTTTTATTTTTAAAGTATTCTAAATTCAACAATTAATGTATTTTATTTTTTCAAATTGTGGTTATAATTTGTTGGAGAAGTAAAATAAAGGAAATATTTATTTTAAGGGTAAATATGTCCATTTAATATATCAGGGGGGGAAATTGCCACTTAAATAATATAGGGGGAAAAAGTGCTATAAGTATATAACACAGGGGGAAAAAGTGCCATTTTCCCTTTAAGAAATTTTAAATCTTCATAATATTCATTTTTTAATATAATGAAATTTTTAAAACATAAAAATTTCAAGGTTTTTTTTTTTCATTGGAACTCGTAGCGATGATGTAGAGAGTGTGTACTACAAAGTTTTTTTAAAAAGTAATTTAAATATCACACCATTATATAAATGATTCCGACTTATAATAAAGCTAAATCTTCTCCCAAAGCTAAATCTTATAATACAACAAATTACACTAATAAAAGAACATATATCATATTAAAAAAACGAAATGCTGCAACAAGTTACACTTTATTTTGGTAGAGGTAAATTAATGAAACATATAGTTGCTGTTAAACATATGTATTATATTTATCGCTTAATCCAGTAAGGAGTTCATCAATCTGAACTTTCTTATTAGCTTGATGAGTTCCCTATTCTATTCTGGCGAACGCAATAGTGTCTTTCCCATTATGAGCTTTTCGGTAGAAATGCTTGGCGTAGTCGGAGTAGAGAACCGGCTTGTATACCGCCTTCTCCCCGCTGGCCAGCACTTCCGGGAGCGGCGCCACAATGTCGTTAGGCCTGGGATTCACGAAAACCGGGACGGAGATCCTGTCGTTGGTCTCATTGGCCATAACGCGATGTTCGATGCTCTTGTATCGACCGTTGCTCATGATCCGGAGATTCTGTCGTTGGTCTCATTGGCCATAACACTGTAATATAATTCTTAAAGTTTATTCTTTCTGTGAACCAAACAATATAATACAATTCCTATTTTATTCTTTGTCTATTCCATTCCTAATAGAATAGCATTCCTATTATCTCAAAATTCATTCCGTGAACCAAACGTGCTGTGAGAGAAATACTTTTTACCCCTCTCATATTTTTCTTTTTAATGTGGTTTCCATTCATTAGATGGTCATAAATGGATTAACTCAACCACTAATTAAAAAATGAATTTAGTTAATAATCAAATTTTAAAAAATTTAATTAAATGATGTCATGTCAAGGGTGAAGATTTAGAAATAGTATGTAACATTACTTTTATAAATTATAATAATGGACACCGTTCAAAAATTATTTTTATCAATAGGCTTATTCTATATTACTAATTATTTATTCTTCTAAATAATTTCATTAATTTGTACTTTCGTGGAATGAACGCTATAAGTTGGAGTGTAAGGAGAAAGTCAATAGTCAAGATTCTACAATAGAGAGTGTTTTCATTTGAGTAAAAGATATACCACATTATATTCTTAATTTTATTTCTTAGTATTTATTAGTAAATATTAAATTAATTTTTTAATTTCATTTTAATATGGTGAAATTGTTCAATTATATTTAAGGATAACCAATGAATTAAATACAATAAATATAATGAATTTTATCATTATATCTCGACATTAACAAGCAAAATTGGGAAGGGAAAATAATATTTTTCTAAAAGTTAAAGTGTCATATTTTAATTGATAAAAAAATGTGAGTCACATGATTTTATATTTTCTCTAATAAAATTATGACGCGGTAGAAATTTTATTTTTAGGGTGTACAACTATCATTTTCTTGCAACTTGTGGGTAACTTCCATAAGGAAATGATAAAGGTGCGTTAATTATATTAATTGCAATTTTTTTTTTAGAGAAAGTTAAACAAAGAGAATGGTGTTGCTAAATATATTTTCTAAATTGGAAAATAGAAAAACAAACAAAATCTAAGTTTGCTTCCTTTTTAGGAAGTGGAGTGTCAATCATTGACTCAATAGCTTTTAAGACTTTGGATCACTTACCGTCTGCATGCCAAGGAAAAGAGATTTCCCAAAATGGTCCCTCGACTATCACTTATTCTCAATTTTACATTTCGACTTTTAATTGCACCCAATGTAGTGCCTTGACTTTTAAAAACTCTCCCAAATTGGTCCTCCGTTAGAAATTCCATCTATTGAGTGTTAAAATAAAGGGCATTTTCGTCCATTTACCTATTATATACCTAATATACTCTGAAAAATAGTCGAGGGACCATTTTGGGAATAGTCGAGGGATCATTTTGAGAAAAACTCATTTATTTATTTCCATTTTTTAACACTACCAAATTAGAATTTCTATACATTTTTTTTCCTTACAAATATAAATAGTTAAAATTCACAATCAAATCTCAAAATTTTAAACGTTCTCTACAATTTTTTTCCTTCTGTCTAAACGTACAAATTTTCCCCCTATCCCTATCAAGTTTTACAATAAATTTCGTAACATTCATAAATACTCATATATATATATATATATATATATATATATATATATATATATATATATATATATATATATTTATTTATTTATTTATTTATTTATTTATTTATTTATTTATTTATAATCATATAATCATATTAAAACTTCAAAAGACAATCAATCACTATGTATTACATTAAATATTATTTTTATAGTTAAAATAAAATTATTTTTTTTTTACGTACTATGGTAAACAAGTTTAAATTTCAAATTTAAGTTTATTAACATTCATATATAAAATACAAACAAACTTCAAAATGACAAGAACTTGTAATATTGGTAAATGATGAGACTTTAGGTTTAGAATTGTTTGTTTTGTGCTAATTATTTTTGTATTTAGTTTATTTTACTTGTCCTTTAAGACATAAAATTGATAGTCATAGTTCTAGACTCTCTTTAGCATGGTGTACTTCTGGGTAGATAGGCATTTGGAAATGGTATCTATGGTTTGTACTAACTTTGGAATGAAACTAATGGCCTTACAGGCTAAATTAAGCCAACTTTCTAAAAATATTTTATAAAATTTTGTTATTGACCGAGAAGTGACGCGTACTTCTCAGTTCGAAGAAGTGCCAGAGCATAGCGATTGATTGTAAAAATAATAATTTTATTTTCAAAAGGCATAGTGACCGAGAAGTGAAGAGTACATTTTGGGTGTCTAAACTGATAAAAATAGTAATGTTATTTTCAATGGTAAAAATAATATTTAATATGATACATAGTGATTGATTGTCTATTGAAGTTTTAGTGTGTGTGTGAGTGTGTGAACATAAAAAGTATATAAGTATTATATTTTTGAAATTTACAGAACTTATTGTAAAACTTGATAGGATTAGTGGAAAAGTTTGTATGTTTAGACAGAAGGAATAAATTTGTATAGAAAGTTTAAAATTTTGAGGTTTGATTGTGGATTTTAACTATTTATATTTGTAAAAAAAAAAAAAAATGTATAGAAACTCTAATTTGATAGTCTTACAAAAATGGAAATAAACAAAAATGAAACAAATAAATGAGTTTTTCTCAAAATGATCCCTCGACTATTCCCAAAATGGTCCCTTGACTATTTTTCAGAGTATATTAGGCATATAATAGGTAAATGGACGAAAATGCCCTTCATTTTAACACTCAATAGACAGAATTTCTAACGGAGAACCAATTTGGGGGAGTTTTTAAAAGTCAAAGGACCACATTGGGTGCAATTAAAAGTTGAAATGCAAAATTGAGAATGAGCAATAGTCGAGGGACCATTTTGGGAAAAAACTCCAAGGAAAATTTTGAAGTAATGCTCTAACTATAAATGCCGACATCCTATTAATTTAAAGGTGATGTTGGATTGTTTAGTGATTTTTTTTTTTTTTGAAGAGGGATTGTTTAGTGATTAGCTCTTAGTTGATAATGAATTTTAGTTGTTAGTAGTTAATTAATTTTTGGGAAAATGACACTTTTTTTCTTTGTGTTATATACTTATACCACTTTTTTTCCCTAAATTATTTAAGTGGTAGTTTTCTCCTGATATGTTAAATAGACATATTTACCCTTAAAATAAATATTTCATTTATTTTTCTTCTTCAACAAATTATAATCACGATTTGAAAAAATAAAATACATCAATTGTTGAATTTAAAATATTTTTAAAATAAAAAAAATAAAAAATAAATAAAAAATTTTAAAAGAAAGTTTGAACCAGCAGTTCAAATTGGATCCGAAATCGTGAACCGACAGATCAAAATAAAAACCAAATCGCGGTTGTATATACTTATATGTGAGAGTTAGTATAAATGAGAAAAAAAAACATACACGTACTATTTGTAAATATTATAATTCTAATTTTAAGTCAATGCTAGTAGTTGTTCCGATTTGAACCTTTGGTTCACGGTTCAGGATCCATTTTTTTTTTCAGTTCACGATTTTAATAAATGGAAACCCAAATATTGGGTTATGTTCTGAATCATAACCCAAAAATTTTGATTTGATTGCTATAATGTTCGGTTCAGTTCGAACCAAACCGTGATCTTCCCTACGTATAAGCAATAATTTGTTGAAGAAGAGAAATAAATAAAATATTTATTTTAAGGATAGAAATGTCCATTTAATATATAAGAGAAAAACTGTCACTTTTATAATAATTGAGGTGGCAAATGTGGATATGGATATCAATTTAGCCCGAATCCGATGGGCCAACCCGAAAAAAACTGAAACCGACAGGGCTATGGCCCGAACGGGCTTGCCCGATAAAACACATTAGCCCGACGAGCCCGAAACAGATTAGCCTGATGCCCGATAGGGCTAGCCCGAAATTAAAAGGGCTAGCCTGACAACCCGAACTATTGAAAACTATTCTTTATTATAGAAGTGATGTGAGACCTAACATATATAGAATAATTATTATACTTTAAAATAAATAAATAAATAAATAAATAAATATATATATATATATATATATATATATATATATATATATATAATTAAAATTAAAATTAAAATTTTTAGTTTTTTAAAATTTAAATCAACATTAATCTAATATTTTGACTAAAAATTGATGAGGACAGAATTCTTCGTCCCCGCCAAATTCTCCGCGGGAACGTAGATAGGAACTATTTTTAATTTTTCGTTGAGGACGGAGATGGGGAGTATACTTCCCGTCCCGCCCCATTCCGTCCCACCCCGCTCCGTTGTCATCCCTACTCTAAATATGGGTACTCACTTTCAGTTTCTAATTTTAGTTCAGATGGTTCAACCCGCCCGATTAGCCCGACAACCCGAAGTTTAGAGTTAGGGCCAAACCGAACCCGAGAATAAAATATTAATAAACCAATTAGCCCGAACCGATTAACCCGACAATCCGACAGGGCTAGCACGAAACCGAGTGGGCTGGCCCAATTGACATCCCTAAATGTGGATGCATGAATAACTCAGGAGGAAAAAGTGATATAAGTATATAACTCAACGAGAAAAAGTGTCATTTTCCCTTTTTTTTTAACCGTATTAATTTATTTAGTTAATTGATTTTATTGAAAGTTTTTATTATTAATATATTTTCATAAAATTAGATATTTTTTTTATTAACCAGGACTATGTGGTCCAATGGTACCCGGGTTGGACTTCCATTTGGAAGGTTGTAAGTTTGAGCCTTAGTGGAGGTGTTATTAGCTCTTTGTGTTTCAGTAGGTTGAGAAAGTATATGAACAGATACTACAATGTAATAGAGCTAGTAGCATTTAAAAAAAAAAAAAGATATTTTTTTATTAATTATTATAATTCTTTGAATATAATCATGTGGTATGGATCAAATGATACGAGTCTTTTCGATATTAGTTTCGGTGTGCGGTTAGTTACTAGTTGACTGGTTTAGGATACATTTTTGTGATCGGACAATAAAAGTCTTTAAATATATAATATATCTCTTAATTATTAACAATTAATTATTTTTTATCTTGTTTATGTGGAAGTAATTAAATATCGTTGTTATTTGTTTTACATCGGATCATACACTGTCAAAACCAAAAAGAAAAAGAAAAAAAAAAACAATTAGTTGATTTTATTTTATCTTTTATTAATATAATATGGATGTAAATATAATTGTTATTTGTTTCACATCGTTGTCAAAACTAATAAAGACAATTAGTTGAGTTAATTTTATCTTTTACTATAATGTGGATGTAAATATATATTTTTGTTATTTATTTCACATTGTTGTCAAATTAAATTAGTCTCACAAACTTTGCAATATTGATCCTTTATTCAAAAATTGCTTGAATAGAGATAAATATCTTGGATCGGTGCATGTCAATTGACAATGCTAAAATTTTTTTGTTATAGATAAAAGGTACTCCGTATTAGATTAGCCCAATAAGTCCACTCCAACAATTAAATAAACAATATAGTTGAACAGCTCAAACTTCAACCGTTATACCCTGCATCACGACGCACACAGCACTGTGCGTCTCGCGGCTCTCAAAACGACGTCGTTTTGTTAAGTTGTGTAGAAAATTGATGCGATTATGTACATTATGGTATACAATTATGTACATTTGTTTATATAATTATGTGCCTTTTTTATACAATTATGTACATTTTTTTTATACAAGTACATCCGAAACAAGGAATTTGTGTGTATTATGTATTATGTTAGATTATGTGTATTATCTTTTCAAAAAATGTATGTGTACTTTGTTATACAATTATGTACATTCTAGTATACTATTATGTACATTTTAATATACAATTATGTGCATTTTTGAAACATGAGATTTTTTAAAATGAAAATTAACAATCGACACAGGAAGCGGAATGTATTCCTTAAAAATAAATTTCTAAAACGACGTCGTTTTGCACCAGGGCGCACAATGCAATGCGCGCCCTGGTGCACGATATAAATTGCCCTCAAACTCAAAAGTTCAAATAGTATTTGGTGAGAATTTATAATATAGACCATGATCCATATTGTAAGATGGACCAAATGCCAATGTTAAATGCTCATTTTTAATATAGTGAATGTTTATTTTTAATGTAATATGGGTTCATTTTTAGATAATATACTAAAAACCAATAAAGTTAGGCTCCTAACCTACGTGAACTAAAAAATGTTGGTGTAATTGTGGGTTGAAATGAATAGTTCATATTATTTTGATTTTAATATTATTTTTAATTTCATTTTTATATGTTATTATTAGTACCCATAGGTGCACTAAACTTGTCATATAACAAACTTCCACATCATAAAATTAATATGCCCAAATTATTTTGCAATTGATGATGAATTCAAAACTACTACTCCGTACTACTTTTATCTTTTACTATAATGTGGAAGTAAATATCGTTGTTATTTGTTTCACATTGCTATCAAGCCCCTCTAAAAAAATCTTTGAATATATAATCTCTCGATGATTGATAATTACTTGATTTAATTTTATCTTTTACTATAATGTGAAATGTAAATATTTTTTTTTTTTGAAAGTTATTGACTCTATTACATTGTAGTATCTGTTCATATACTTTCTCAACCTACTGAAACACAAAGAATCAATAACGCCTCCACTGAGGCTTGAACTCATAATCTTCCAAATGGAAGTCCAACCCGGGTACCATTAGACCACATAGGCTTGAAATGTAAATATAATAGTTATTTGTTTTACATCGTTGTCAAATTAGCCTCTCAAATTGTGCAAAATTGACCCTTCACTAGTGTATATAATTAAATTGTTGGATGGAGATAAGCATCTTGGATTAGTGTCAATTGACATACATATTTATTTTTAATATACTTTATTTTCATTTGGTTCACTTTTTGTATATTACATGTTAGTTTTTGGACTCAACGTAACGGTATAGTTCGCTTCCAAGACTATATATATCATTTAAATATCTCAGCCGCCAAAACATCTAGTTACATTAGCTATCCACTTACTAACCATTTCAAATTACCATATTAGATACTTAATCATTTTCTCTTTTGAGGATTTTTTTTTGGTTGACCAAGCTAAGATATCCCTCCCGCCGGTAGCTAGAAGACTAATCTCCCGTTCCAATGATCAACGCACTAAGTATATTATTTGTGTCACGCATGATATCAAAGGAAGAAGCAGTACATGAAGGGCAAATTAGTCATGTATAGATTCAAACAAGGGTTCTTGTGTAATCTTCTTCTCAATTCTGTTTCAACGGCTTTTGCCGCCTTTTATCTCTGTACATATATTCGTTCTTCTTCCTTCTTGCCAGTTAAAATAAACAGTTTCCTTTCTTACATCCATGAGTCTCAAGTCGATCACATATCATTGATCTTCGGTTTCTATCCTCTATCATGGTATCAGAGCCACCACCGCCGCTCAGCTATGCCGCCGTGGTCACCGGCTCCGGCGAGTCCAGTCAAGGAATGCCTCCGACTTTGCCAATCCATCAGACTCCAGTTCAGACGCCATCCTTAGCTGATCAGCAGAGAAGTCATGTTCCGCAGAGGAACAATGGAGCGGATGATATAGAAATCCTAGAGGAAGCTGGTTTTGTTGATAGCAAACCAGCTAATACACCCATGATTCAAGGATTGAAGTTAATGCATGGTGAAGGAACGCCAATGGCAGATGCTAGTATATATAGAAGATTGGTAGGGAGGTTGCTATACCTCACCACAACCAGACCGGATATTACATTTGCTATACAACAATTGAGCCAATTTGTAGATGCCCCGACAGATATACACCTAGCTGCTGCACACAGAGTATTACGATATATTAAGAAGTCTCCAGGCCAGGGGTTGTTCTATCCGACGGCTTCTGATTTACACCTTAAAGCGTTTTCCGATTCTGATTGGGCTGCATGTATTGAAACACGCAAGTCAATCACTGGATATTGCATCTTTCTTGGCTCTTCGCTCATATCTTGGCGATCAAAGAAGCAAGTGACAGTTTCCCGATCAAGCTCTGAAGCAGAATACTGTGTTCTTGCAACCACCGTCTGTGAGATACAATGGCTCACTTACCTGCTTCGTGACTTGACAGTCCCAATAACCAATCCAGCAACTCTGTTTTGCGACAACAAATCAGCAGTAGCAATCGCAGAGAACCATGTTTTTCACGAGCGAACAAAACATATTGATATAGACTGCCATATCGTTATAGAAAAGTTTAGCCAAGGATTGATCAAACTCTTATCAGTCTCCTCTGCTAACCAACTCGCTGATGGGTTCACGAAACCTTTGCCTGCTCCATCTTTTCAGCATTTTGTATCTAAGCTGGGCATCTTGACCTCTACGCCCCAGCTTACGGGGGGGGGGGGGGGGGGGGTATCAAAGGAAGAAGCAGTACATGAAGGGCAAATTAGTCATGTATAGATTCAAGCAAGGGTTCTTGTGTAATCTTCTTCTCAATTCTGTTTCAACGGCTTTTAATTTGCCGCCTTTTTATCTATGTACATATATTCGTTCTTCTTCCTTCTTGCCAGTTAAAATAAACAGTTTCCTTTCTTACATCCATGAGTCTCAAGTCGATCACATATCATTGATCTTCGGTTTCTATCCTCTATCACATGATATGAGAAGTGCAAGCTAAGTGCGGTTAAAGTGATCTCTTAACCAACTTTTGATGCAAGTAAATGCATCATCAATGCGTTAATTACTTTTAAAGAGAATTTAATTTGTGTCCAAACACTTCTCCTTAGCTTGCTTCTATTCTATTCAAATCGAAACCAAACAGATCTACAACTGTTTTTATGAAAAATTTCAGTAGAATTGGAAAAATTTGATTGAGCTTCTTCCATTGAGAATGCAATGTATCGGTGAGCCACGAAGATGTTATAATCTAAAAATAGAAAGGAAAGCCGGTAAAGATAGTAATAAAGTACGGAAAAAAAAGGGAAAAAAATGATGAAGTGTTGGCTATAAATAGGAAGAAAAAGATAATAGGAAAATGATGAAATACTAGCTATAAATAGGAAGAAAAGGATAAGAAGAAAGATAATAAATCAAAATGAATGGAATATGCATGCATTATGAGATTGAGAGAAACTAAACGCATATAAGATGCATTAAACAACCGGGTGAAACTTTTTATTAATTTCATAATATCGGACTTATTGGAAAGTGGAAACATATATAAAATAAGAGTTTTTTGCACTTTTAGTCCCACGACTATAGTGGCACTGGCAGAATTGATCCACGACTTTTGAACCTTGCAATTTTAGTTCACGACTATTGATTTTTTTGCAAAAATGGTCCTTCCGGCCACTTTTCCGTCAAAATTTCACCGGAAAAAAAAATTCTCTATTTTTAGCCGGGTTAAAATTGACATTTTACTTATCTCAAAAAATTAAAAGAAAAAAATTGATATTTAACTACATACAATATTACTGGGCTACATACTACTGCCCCAGGCGACGGAGTTCCTGGAGTAGGCAGGGCTGTCAGTGAGCGGCCGTGGCATTCCCCGGGCTAGTTGGGTTATCCGGCAGCAGCATTGGAGTGGTACATGTACTCCGCTGCCTAGGGCAGTAATATGTAGCCCAGTAATATTGTATGTAGTCAAATATCAATTTTTTTCTTTTAATTTTTTGAGATAAGTAAAATGTCAATTTTAACCCGACTAAAAATAGAGAAATTTTTTTCCGGTGAAATTTTGACGGAAAAGTGGCCGGAAGGACCATTTTTGCAAAAAAATTAATAGTCGTGGACTAAAATTGCAAGATTCAAAAGTCGTGGATCAATTCTGCCAGTGTCACTATAGTCGTGAGACTAAAAGTGCAAAAAACTCTATAAAATAATGAAGCATTCTAACAAATATGTAATTATCGCATATGATTAAGATAGTTGATATTGAACTTCCATTCCTTATTCTATTCTGGCAAACGCAATAGTGTCTTTCCCATTATGAGCTTTCCGGTAGAAATGCTTGGCGTAGTCGGAGTAGAGAACCGGCTTGTACACCGCCTTCTCCCCGCCGGCCAGCACTTCCGGGAGCGGCGCCACAATGTCGTTAGGCCTCGGGTTCACGAAAACAGGGACGGAGATCCTGTCGTTGTTCTCATTGGCCATAACGCGATGTTCGATGCTCTTGTATCGGCCGTTGCTCATGATCTGGAGAGCGTCGCCGATGTTGATCACCAGAGCGCCCTTCACCGGCGGCACGTGCGACCACGCCTCGTGCTCCAGTTTGCGCACGTAGAGACCTCCGATGTCGTCCTGGAGGAGGAGTGTGAGGGTGGAGATGTCGGAGTGACGGCCCACGCCGACGGTGAGATCGGGGTTGGGGCACTTTGGGTAGTAGTTGATGTTGATCCTACGTGAACCCATTAGAAGTGATTGTTTGGAATCGTCAATTTCATTCACGTTTAGTCCTTGCATCAATGCCTCCAATAGCTTCCTACTCACCATTTCACAGCTTTTCAGGTACTCCAGTGCATCATCTCTGCAGGGACAAATTAAAGAAGTTCAGAATATATGTTATTTTCATTCTTCCATGGAAAAAGGAATAATATATAAATAGTGAGCTAGGTACCTGCAAGAAGGAGGCCAATATTGAGCAGCTTCTTCGTCAGAAACATAGAACATACTTAGGTGATCTTTCCACTCCAAAGCCTTCTCTATCTGTGGAAGAAAGCTTGTGCTATACCTCACATGACTAGTCGGAGAGTTCTCCTTGGAGTACTTCTTCTTCTCCTCGGCCGGCGCCCTAAAGAACCGGTAAGTGGCCGCCTTAGCCTTCTCCAGCATCTCAATGGGAATCCCGTGGTTCACAATCTGGAAGAAACCCCTCTTCTCAGCGGCATCGCAAATGAGCTTAGCCACCTTTGGGTCCTCCCAGTTTGAGACGTCAATCACCGGAATGGAGTCGTCGGTAACGACGTCCATGCTGGATAACCTTTCCTCCGGAGGGTGAACGTATTGGTTGGGGAGAGTTTGGAGGCCAAGTTCCGAAAGACCCTTCACTCCGTGGCCTTGGTTCACCACAAAGTCATTGATGTCAGAGAGAATAGTGGAGAGTGCTGTTGCTGAAGGCATACTCTATTGGTTTATGTTTGATGAAATGTGGTAAATAGATGAGAAAGAAAGATTGATTGAGATAGAGTAGTATGTGTTAAGATGGAGATGAGTGAATTCTTTCATCCCTTCTACCCCTTTTTATAGTGGTTTGGGGGTTTAGGAGTTGGTGGCTTATTTCAATTATTTATTATTATCTTTTTTGAGTATAGATATAAGATGAGAGTATAATTCTATATATGATTGAATTGAAGGCAGCTGAAGAATACTTTTAGAGCTTCAAAAAAGGAGGGATATATATTGACCAACCACGTACAGCCCGGGATCATATCCGAAGTCAGACAATGAATTTATTATATTGCAATGGAAAATAATATGGAGTAATATATAATAATAATAAAGACCAATGGATGACATAAATTAGCTCCTTAAAGAAATGGGTACAAACTCGCAAAAAAATCAATTAACTAAAAGACGTAACTTTTTTTTTTTTTTTGACAAGATTGAAAATGATATTCCGCCACACACTACGTACACATCACAATTTTTTACTCCAGTGTAAGTAAGTCTCAAACTCTCGTTTTATGAGAAAATCTCTATTCAAAGTTCCTTCCACCTAATGAAAGTTGTTTTATTATAATATTACGAGCATTTTTGTTTGAAACTTCTCATGTTTAAATTGTAGACAAAAGAAACTATGCATATACACTTTAATATGCATATATGTTAAAATAATTACTGTAGATAATATGAGTTGAGTCTTGCAACAAGTGAAATTATTATATTGTGTGGGGATGGATTGGGAGAAATTTGAGTTGAGTCTTGCAACAAGTGGCTATTCTCTATTATTTAATGTTTTTTGAGTATAAGATGAGATGAATGTAACACAGGAGCCTTTAAAGACTATAATTCTCATTGAAAATGACTTTTAAGCTTCAAAAAAAGGAGCTGAGGGATGTGCAATATTGACCAATCACAGCCCGGGATGGAAAGTCACACAAATTCTATGTGCCTTACCTCTTAAATTAAATGATTTTTTACAAATGAATTCAATCTAATAGAACCCATGAACTTTACAAAATTGAAATATGTGCTTAATCTCAACTAAAAGTTAAATTGATAGTTAAATTATTTTATATATTACATGCTCAACAATATTAATTATCACATTATAATTATTACTCAGATCAAATTATCATTAAAATGTAGTTTTTCGTTTTGAAAGGTTAAAAAATGTAGTTTTTAAATTTTATTTTAATGTGGTGAAATTGTTCAATTATATTCAAGGATAACCAATGAATTGAATACAATAAATATAATGAATTTTATCATTATATCTC
Source organism: Ipomoea nil (assembly GCF_001879475.1). NCBI lineage: Eukaryota > Viridiplantae > Streptophyta > Magnoliopsida > Solanales > Convolvulaceae > Ipomoea > Ipomoea nil. Next base: position 4,291,435 of record NW_017619273.1, on the reverse strand, counting down.
AACATTAACAAGTAAATTAAAATTGAGAAGAGAAAATAACATTTTTCTAAAATTTAAAGTGTCACATATTTTTATAATTTTTTCTCTAACAAAATTAATAAGGCACGTTAGAAATTTTATTTTTAGGGAGTCCAACAATAATTTTCTTGCAACTTGTGGGTAACTTCCATAAGGAAATGATAGAGGTGCGTTAATTATATTAATTGCAATTTTTTTTTTTTTAGAGAAAGATAAACAAAGAAAATGGTGTTGCTAAATATATTTTCTAAATTGGAAAATAGAAAAACAAACAAAATCTAAGTTTGCTTCCTTTTTCGGAGGTGGAGTGTCAATCATTGACTCAATAGCTTTTAAGACTTTGGATCACTTACCGTCTGCATGCCAAGGAAAATTTTGAAGTAATGCTCTAACTATAAATGCCGACATCCTATTAATTTAAAGGTGATGTTGGATTGTTAAGTGATTAGCTCTTAGTTGATAATGAATTTTAGTTGTTAGTAGTTAATTAATTTTTTAACCGTAATAATTTATTTAGTTAATTGATTTTATTGAAAGTTTTTATTATTAATATATTTTGATAAAATTAGATATTTTTAATTAATTATTATATTTCTTTCTTCCAAGACTCCGACCCGATATTGGGAGGATGTAAATCATGGTAACTCAATTGAACATGAACCACAGAGGCTAGACCGGTGCTCACTGAGCACAAGGAACCCCCCTCACTCAACTGAACATGAACCACAGAGGCTAGACAGTGCTCACTGCGCACAAGGAACCCCCCTCACTCAACTGAACATGAACCACAAAGGCTAGACCGGTGCTCACTGCGCACAAGGAACCCCCCACACTATCGCTGGTGAGACTCAATCCCTGGTCATTCTTCTAAAGTTTCACCTCTGTGACCAGTTGAGCTACCCATGCGGGTATTATTATAATTCTTTGAATATACTCATGTGGTATTGATGAAATGATACGATCGAGTCTTTTCGGTATTAGTTTCGGTGTGTGGTTAGTTACTAGTTGACTGGCTTAGGACACATTTTTGTGATCGGACAATAGAAGTCTTTAAATATATAATATATCTCTTAATTATTAACAATTAATTATTTTTATCTTGTTTATGTGGAAGTAATTAAATATCATTGTTATTTGTTTTACATCGGATCATAGGCGGTCAAAACCAAAAAAAAAAATAAAAAAAAAAAATAAAGACAATTAGTTGATTTAATTTCATCTTTTATTAATATAATATGGATGTAAATATAATTGTTATTTGTTTCACATCGTTGTCAAAAGTAATAAAGACAATTAGTTGAGTTAATTTTATCTTATACTATAATGTGGATGTAAATATATATTTTTGTTATTTATTTCACATTGTTGTCAAATTAAATTAGTCTCACAAACTTTGCAATATTGATCCTTCATTCAAAAATTGCTTGAATATAGATAAATATCTTGGATCGGTGTCAATTGACAATGCTAAAATTTTTTATATGTTATTATTAGTACCCCTAGGTTCACTAAACTTGTCATATAACAAACTTCCACATCATAAAATTAATATGCCCAAATTATTTTGCAATTGGTAATGAATTCAAAACTACTACTCCGTACTACTTTTATCTTTTACTATAATGTGGAAGTAAATATCATTGTTATTTGTTTCACATTGCTATCAAGCCCCTCCAACAAAATCCTTGAATATATTATATATAATCTCTTGATGATTGATAATTAATTAATTGATTTAATTTTATCTTTTACTATAATGTGAATGTAAATATAATAGTTATTTGTTTCACATCGTTGTCAAATTAGCCTCTCAAATTGTCCAATATTGATCCTTCACTAGTGTATATAATTAAATTGTTGGATGGAGATAAGCATCTTGGATTGGTGTCAATTGACATACATATTTATTTTTAATATACTTTATTTTCATTTGGTTCACTAATTGTGTATTACATGTTAGTTTTTGGACTCAACCTAACGGTATAGTTCACTTCCAAGACTGTATATATCATTTAAATATCTCAACCGCCAAAACATCTAGTTACATTAGTTATCCACTTATTAACCATTTCAAATTACCATATTAGATACTTAATCATTTTATCTTTTAAGGATTTTTTTATTTTTTGGTTTTAATTATTATATCATTTGTGTCACGCATGATATGAGAAGTGCAAGCTAAGTGCGGTTAAAGTGGTCTCTTAACTAACGTTTGACGCAAGTAAATGCATTATCAATGCGTTAATTACTTTTAAAGAGAATTTGTGTCCAAACACTTCTCGTTAGCTTGCTTCTACCCTATTCAAATCGAAACCAAACAGATCCACAACTGTTTTTATGGAAACATGCTTCTTCCGTTGAGAATGCAATATACCGGTGAGCCACGAAGATGTTATAATCTAAAAATATAAAGGGAAATCGGTAAAAGATAGCAATAAAGTACGGAGAAAAGAAAAAACTGATGAAATGTTGGCTATAAATAGGAAGAAAAAGATCGAGAATAGGAGAATGATGAAATACTAGCTATAAATAGGAAGAAAAAGATCGAGAATAGGAAAATGATGAAATACTAGCTATAAATAGGAAGAAAAAGATCGAGAATAGGAAAATGATGAAATACTAGCTATAAATAGGAAGAAAAGGATAAGAAGAAAGATAATAAATCAAAATGAATATGCATGCATTATATTATGAGATTGAGAGAAACTAAACGCATATAAGATACGAATAACGGCTTAATTCATGGGTGCAGAGTTGCTAGAGGCGTTTCCAATTTCCCATTTATTTTTTGTTGATGATAGTCTTTTGTTCTTTAAGGCTAATAATGTGCAAGAGGCATTGAAAGCAAAAATTGTTTGTCGGTGTATGAGAGTTTATCCGGGCAAGCAGTCAACTATCGTAAGTCTAATATTTTCTATAGTAAGAATACGAGGGAAGAGAACAGGGAGGAGGTCACACAGATTTTAGGGGTCACTCAAGCTCCTAATTTTGGAAAGCATCTAGGCTTACCCTCTTTTATTGGGAAGAATAAGAGGGCAGCATTTGCATATATTGATGATAAAATCAGGCAAAGAATATGATCATGGAATAAAAAGCTACTGACACAGGCAGGTAAGGAAATCTTGTTGAAAAGTGTGACTCGGTCTATGCCTACTTTTTGGATGTGTGTTTTTTTACTACCTGTAGCTGCTTGCACGGCCATTGAGAAGACAATGAACCGTTATTGGTGGGGATCAGGTACTGACCATGGAATTCATTGGAAAGCATGTGATAGATTGTTTGTCACAATGAAATATGGGGGTTTGGGTTTCAAGGATCTGAGAGCATTTAATTTAGCAATGCTGAGCAAGCATGCATGGAGGATGCTTACCAACACTGACTCATTGGTGTCCCGTGTATATCAAGCGAGGTATTATCTTAAACAGGCTTTCTTTGAGGCATGTCTAGGAAATAACCCCAGTTACTGTTGGCATAGTATTTGGCAACTAAGGAACTGGTTTGTGGTGGAGTGAGACAGCGTGTTGGGACTGAAATTTCTACTTTAATTTGGGAGCACCCGTGGCTTCTTGATGTCTTAGATCCTATGATCCATACGGAGATGCCACCGCAGCTGGCGGGAGCTAAAGTGCTTAGCTTGATCAGAATACAAGGACTTGGGACCATCATATTGTCTCGGATCCTGAAGATACCAATTTCCCCAAGCCAGACTATGAGGAAGTGTGGTATTGGCATGGGGACCTGAAAGGTTGCTATTCTGTAAAGAACGGCTACAGGTGTATTGTTGGGAACTATACAAATAATAATAATGGGGCATTTGATAAATGGCTCACCCTGTGGAGACTAAAAATCCCCCAAAGTGGAAGACATTTTTATGGAGAGCTATAAGTGATATCCCCCACTACCAACAATCTGCTTATAAAGAGGGTGAATGTGGATCCGATATGTGCCATGTGTGAAATCATGCAAGAAAACATTATGCATTCATTAGTATCGTGTGGCTATGCTACATCCATATGGGCTCAATCCAACCTCTCACTCCCCAATATTGTGACAAATATTTTCTATGAGTGTTTTAGTGCAATCTTAAATGTTCTAGACACTAATGGAATTATATATGCAGCTGCGATTCTATATCATATTTGGAGAGCACGAAATGGAGCATTATGGGATGTCTGTCTACCCCTACCCAGGAAATTGATTGTTGTGGCGGCCGAAATGATGCAAGCATGGCGTCGGTTACACTGCTCTGCCGACCGGGACGCTGCCGACAACGTTGCTGCTGCCGCCACTGCCGGACCTCCACTGCTGGAATCTGCTACTGCTGCTACGGTGGATACACGGCCAAGGAAATGCTATATAGATGCCGCATATTTTCATACCACGAATTCGGCCACGGTGGGTGCAGTGTTGCTAAACGCCGACGGAGGATACGTTGTGGCGTACAGTGCCCCTTTGCCGAGCTACTTCTCCCTGCTCATGGCCGAGGCGTTCGCGTGCAAAGAAGCTTTATCATGGCTACGAGAGCGTGATGAACGGGCCGTCCAGATTTACACGGATTGTCAGACGTTCCAGTGCTATTTATCCTCACTAGGGCGCGGGCTCCGCCCAGATCATATATTGGTTATGCTATTGATTCCTGCAGAGCTGGCATGTCTTCATTTAATTTCTGCTCAGTTAATTTTGTTCCTAGATCGCAGAATTTATTAGCTCACACATTAGCTTCTACAGCTACACAACTTTCTACGGCAACTTTCTACGGCTATGTATTAGGACTCTGTCCCTGACGCTATTTTTTTGGGGGGAGCAGAGCAGCCAAAGAAAAGTTTCAAAGCAAATGAAAGTGCAGAAATTTTTTTCAGTTTATCTCTAAATATAACCACATTGGTTGCTTAAAAAAAAAAAAAAAAAAAAAAAAAAAAAAAAAAAAAAAAAAAAACTCATATAAGATACATTAAACAATCGGGTGTAAGTTTTTATTAATTTCATGATAATCGGACTTATTGGAAACATATAAAATAATGAAGCATGCTAAGTAGTGCTAACAAATATGTAATTATCGCATATGATTAGTATAGTTGATATTGAACTTCCATTCCTTATTCTATTCTGGCGAAGGCAATAGTGTCTTTCCCATTATGAGCTTTCCGGTAGAAATGCTTGGCGTAGTCGGAATACAGAACCGACTTGTATACCGCCTTCTCCCCGCTTGCCAGCACCTCCGGGAGCGGCGCCACGATATCGTTAGGCCTCGGGTTCACGAAAACCGGCACTGAGATCCTGTCATTGTTCTCATTGGCCATAACGCGATGCTCGATACTCTTGTATCGGCCGTTGCTCATGATCTGGAGAGCGTCGCCGATGTTGATCACCAGAGCGCCCTTCACTGGCGGCACGTGAGACCACGCCTCGTGCTCCAGTTTGCGCACGTATAGGCCTCCGATGTCGTCTTGGAGGAGGAGTGTGAGGGTGGAGATGTCGGAGTGACGGCCCACGCCGACGGTGAGATCGGGGTTGGGGCACTTTGGGTAGTAGTTGATGTTGATCCTACGTGAACCCATTAGAAGTGATTCCTTGGAATCGTCAATTTCATTCACGTTTAGTCCTTGCATCAATGCCTCCAATAGCTTCCTACTCACCATTTCACAGCTTTTCAGGTACTCCAGTGCATCATCTCTGCAGGGACAAATTAAAGAAGTTCAGAATATATGTTATTTTCATTCTTGCATGGAAAAAGGATGAACATATAAATAGTGAGGTACCTGCAAGAAGGAGGCCAATATTGAGCAGCTTCTTCGTCGGAAACATAGAACATACTGAGGTGATCTTTCCACTCCAAAGCCTTCTCTATCTGTGGAAGAAAGCTTGTGCTATACCTCACATGGCTAGTGGCAGAATTCTCCTTGGAGTACTTCTTCTTCTCCTCCGCCGGTTCTCTAAAGAACCGGTAAGTGGCGGCCTTAGCCTTCTCCAGCATCTCAAGGGGAATCCCGTGGTTCACAATCTGGAAGAACCCTCTCTTCTCGGCGGCGTTGCAAATGAGCTTAGCCACCTTTGGGTCCTCCCAGTTGGAGACGTCAATCACCGGAATGGAGTCGTCGGTAACGACGTCCATGCTGGATAACCTCTCCTCCGGCGGGTGAACGTATTGGTTGGGGAGGGTTTGGAGGCCAAGCTCCGAAAGACCCTTCACTCCATGGCCTTGTTTCACCACAAAGTCGTTAATGTCAGAGAGAACAGTGGAGAGTGTTGTTGAAGGCATAGTTTAATAAAATGTATGTATTAAGATGGATATGATGGGATGAGAGGTGAGTGAATTCCTTGGTTCGATCTTGAACCCCTTTTTATAGTGGTTTGGGGTGTTGGAGTTGGTGGCTTAATTCAATTATTTTATTTGGCCTTAAGTACGTAGTAAAGTAGCCTTTGAAGACCAATGAAATGAAATATATCTTTTATGGCAGCTAAAAATGACTTTTTGACCTTCAAAGAGGTGTAGCCCACACCCCACAGCATGCAGACTCAAACTACATACGTTGTAATCGTTTCATACTTAGCCGTTTTCAAAAAAATTGGAGTCCAACTTTTTCAATTATAGTGTGCAAATTTGAATTATAGATCCTATATCAATATGCAAATTCATCTACACTGTATATATATGCTCAAAATTTGAATTATTTCTATATTTGATTTTATGGTCATTATTAGATCATTTTCACATCTAAATACAAAATATTATTTTTGTTACATTTTGTATACGATTTTTTTTTGGGTCATATTCATGAGATGTTCAATACATAATTCTATATGAGATGTTCATGCATAGGTAAATAAATGTTGAATTTGTTTATTTAAATTGGTAATTTAAAGTATATAAATGCAAGATAATATATGAAAGATTGATTATAATTGTCACAAAAATAAATGTTTGCAACTTTGTAATAACGCTAGTCTAAAAGCGATAGTCTTATACTTTTGATTTAAATTTCTCTAATTATTCTTAATTCTCTTTTGGGTAGCATTATTATTATCTTCATCTTCAGTACATGTCCTCTTTTTTGTTTTTGTTTTTTTTTTTTATTGGTAGTTTATCATGTGCAATTGGGTTACTGGTGGTAGCATAGACAATCGTTATGCTGTGGAACCGTGTCCATAACAATATGTTCATAATTACTGAACTATATGTTCATAATTATAAAGTTATATATTCATAATTTTTTAACTTCATATTCATAATAATTATTGAACTCTATATTCACAATTACAAAACTCTATGTGTTCATAATTACTGAATTACATGTTCATAATTATAAAGCTATATATTCATAATTTTTGAACTTCATATTTACAATTATTGAATCACTATATTCATAATTACAAAACTATATGTTCATAATTATATTCACAACTCTATGTTCATAATTATAGAACTATATGTTCATAATTTTTGAACTATATATTCATAATTATGATTTATGAACAGTTTTGGAGTCGTGTCCACCTTGCAAGGTGAACACGGTTCCACGGCATAAATTGCCTAGCATAGAGGGATACATCGTGCAATGAAATTATAGTGTAAGAAGCTTTAAATTTTCCTTGCTGTGTATATAACTGTGATCTTTGTTGTACTATGAACTCTTATTTTACTATTGACAATTGCTGTCAATTGATAATAAATAATTCAAAATAACATTGTTATAATGATATACTAAAAATTAAATTAACTTACAAATTTCTTTAGAAGTTTTCATGCATTGATAATATTCTGATGTGTAAACTTATTCAATTCGGGCCAGTGAAATGTCAACTGATGTAGCAACAATAAGATGTGAGCTCGGGTGTGTAATGTCGTCCTCAGGGGATTGAGGGTTATGACTCGCAATATGCAATCACAAGAAACTAGGCACTAGCATAAGGAAATCAACAAGAAGCTAAGCAATTCATAACAAGATTGAGGCTACGGTAACTAAACAAAATAAAAAAAAAAACACATATGAACAAGATGGAAACACAAAATAAAGGAATAGGAGTCAAGTTATGGAGCATTATCATCTAGATGCTTCAACAACCTATGGATTAGGGAGAACAAATAACAAAGAGTCAACCGGGAATGCACATAGGTATCCTAGTTTATCAACCACTCTCGTAAGCAATAAACAAGGATTAGAACAAGGAATTGCCACACTCTCATGGTGTATCAATTTCAAGTTCATCAAGCACACAAAGCATCTAAAAACCCTAATTTCCCCAATTTTCATAGGAAAAATCGGGTTTATGCAAGGGGTGGCTAAAACCATTGACCCAATTCTCATTGTAGCCAAGAATTCTCCAAAAACAAGCTAATGAATGTGTACATCAAACATTAACAAGATATAAATACAAAACCTTCACAAACACATGAACCCTAGGTTGGAGTTCTTCCCCTTTTTTGTAATAATCACAAATCAAGTATCAAGATAGATAATACAAGCCTAACTCAAGTCCAAAAACTAACTACACATGATTAAATAGCATAAAGAACACAAAAACGCATGCATTAAACATAAATCTTGCAAAATAAAGAGATAAAAGGAAGAAGAACTTATGTATTGAAAATGGAAGAACAATCTTCAAATGTTGGAATCCAAGCTTCAAATCCAAGATTACAAGCTTCAAAAGTGTTAAGAAACATAAATCTAAATCTAATCTAACCTAAAAATATGAAGGAAATGAGTAGAGAATGTCTAGGGTTCTAACAAGAATCAAAACCAAGTAGAAATGACAAAAATCGGACTTTAAAAAGGGCAGAGCACAGTGACACGGCCAGTGACATGGCCGTGTCCAAAATGACAGTAGCTACTAGAATGCACAGAAATTACACGGCCACTGACACGGCCGTGCACTTGGCCGTATCTTTTGGCCTTAAAAAGGTCAGAATTTAGAACTTTGGTCTTCATGAAAATTGTAGCCCTTCTAGCCTTCTTTTCAATGGTGAAAGAAACATTTCATTTGGACATTCTTATGCCGAGATATGGTTTAAAAATCAAATAGTGGTCAGTTTTGGATTGTAAGTTTGGAACTTCAACTTCAAGGATACTTTGACCCTTGTGGATTCCTTTTTAGGCTTTGATGTATTTATAGGAATTGTAGCCCTTTGAGTCCTCTTTCCAATGGAACAAGAATCACTTAATTTGGATACTTCTAGACTGAGATATGGCACGAAAACATAACAGTGGCCAATCCATGCGAGAATTTCAGCTTGTTGACACTTGTTCCACTTTTGCCTTGGTTTAATTTGTCCATATGATCAACACCATTGAAAACATCACTTTTTGGCTCCTTTGGAAGTGTTGCATCCATCTCCTTAGCTTCACCTTGGCTCCCCTTGACTCCAAATGCATCCAACATGATATAAAATCCTTCATTTCTACTCAAAGATAATGAATTGTGCATAATTGATCAAATGAGCAAAATAAAGTCGTTTTGAACAACATTGAAACACTTCATAAGCAAAACAAGGCTAAATATGGGGTAGACATGGGGTATAAATATGAACAATTATGCACTTATCATCAACATTGTCAATTCTTTGAAAAATGGTCGTACCGTTTTAGAGTCCAAGTATAATTGTATTTATGATCAACAACTTTGTAGTTAGGTCGCACAGGTCTGACAATGATATAAGAACAATTTTGTCCGAGAAAAAAAAAATAATAGTATAATATTTATAAAGTAATGTACAATTGTACCATTATAAAAATACATACAAAAAATATTAATACCATAATGACCTAAATCATTCCAATAATGCAAACGTATAATTGAAATATTAAGTTTTGTTCTAAATAATCAAAAGAAAATTAATTAAACGGGAAAAAAAACTTAATTTTTTTTAATACAAGAAAATCAAATGATATTTGAAGTTCCTGATTTATAATCTTTGATGCTCAACTTTGAATGCTATGTATTTAGCCGGTTTAATTATTTGACCAAATTTTATATTAAATTATATATATATATATATATATATATATATATATATATATATATATATATATATATATATATATATATAATACGTTTTAACATATTCATAGTATATGTTTAACAATTATGTCAACTCTAATTGGGATTGAGGTTCGAACCTAAGACTTTTTTTTTTTTATATAGAAATTAATAAGTAAGTTAAGAATAATAAATAGTTAACGGAATATTCCGTTACTAAAGTTTTTAATTAATTATTTTATTTAAAATTTATTTTTAAAATTGGTAACCGCTACGCCAGCACAATTTCAGGTTAACATGTCATTTTAAACCTAATTGCATGATTTTGTGTTGTTTAAGGACCCAATTGCATTGTTTTTAAGTTCGATGGCCTAATTATAATTTGGTGTGCAGTTCGGTGGCCTATTTGACCCGTATTCCTTTAAAAAATAGTAAAATCCAAAGTAATCTGGTATATTTTACAAGTTATGATGTCCTTGAATTGTCACATCAATAAACTTATTTATATTGTTAAATTTAATATTGATGGTGAAAATTAATTCGGGATGAATCGACCTAATTGACCAAATTAAATAAATGACCAGAAATATAAAATAGTTAATATAAAAAGCAAAATTGGGAGTTTTTTTTTTTTTTTTAATTTTTTATGTGAAGAATGTAGATAGGAATGAATAAAAATTTAGTTTTTGTAATGAGGGAAAAAAAAGTTGTCATTCTTGCAAAATAACTGGTTATTAGTATAAAATAAATTAAAGTCCAACTTAGTTTTGCAAAAAGAACTATAAGCATGGTTGCAGTAGGCGCTAGGCTCTAGGCGCTAGTCGGGCGCCCGGGCAGCGCCTAGCGCCTAGGCGGAATCTAGGCGGGCATCAAAAAAACAGTGGAAGACTTGCAATTTGACAATTTTAATGAGGTTGTTTTCAACATTCAATCAAATAACACATCCAAATAAATGAAATAATGATAATTCATAAGTCATAACATTAAAACAATATTAAAAATTAAAAATACTCAAATACTTCAATCATCCAAAGATTCAAAGTATCAAACTAGTCTACGAGTATATATATATATATATATATATATATATATATATATATATATATATATATATATATATATATATATATATATATATATATATAATAAAAAAATTAGTAAGGTCGAGCTAATCGGGTTAACTCGATCGAAATGGACGAATTAACTCAGCTAAGTTAGACGCTAGGCGGCCGGTGGTCTAAACGGGCGCTTAGGGGGATAATCGCCATGGTCTAGGAGCGCCTAGCGCCTAGGTGGGCGCCTACGCCGAATTTTGCAACAATGACTATAAGAGATAGTATTTCAAAATAAAAATATTAAATGCAATTTATAGAATTAATTAAGCCGATAAACAATAAATAAATAAAAATTAAGCCGATGTAATTTTTTTTCTTTTGTCTCTATGTATTGTATGTGCATAACTGTAACCATTTTCTGTAATAATTCTAAGTTGAAATGATACTTTTGATTTGATAATGATACTTTATATTAGATATTTTAAAATTAATTAATTAAAAATTAAAGTCATTTTTTCTTTAATTAATTAAAATTAAAGACATGTTTTGATAAGCAGAATGGATAGTGCATGTACCTAGTCCAACATAGCGCAAAACAATTTCCTCTGCAAACAATTAAAAAATCTCAGCCGCCAAAACATTATCCAAAAAGCAACGTAAAATAAAGATAATGTTGAGATGAATGTGTAACTATTCTGATCTTTGAGAGATCATTATCCTAAATTCTTAATCTCTATAATGCAATGTTGCAAAACACGCTAGGCGCCCCCTAGGCGCCAAGGGGACGCCTAGCGCCTATGGCGCCGATAGGCGCCGATTTTTTTTATTTTATTTTTATTTTTTTTATTATTTTTTTTAATTAAAAATTTTTAAAATTTAGTAATAAAACATAAGGTTTCCATAGTTATTTCATAGAAACTATTTACGAAAGTGATTGTAAAAGTGTTCAAAAGATTGTTTAAACCATCTAAATACATAAAAAAAAAACTAAAATTAAGAGCTAAAGAAGCATTTTTTTGAGAAATTACTGGACCAAACCGCCTTCGGCAGTTTGCGGGGTGAATAGATCTCGAAAAAATACGCGATTTGAAAAAAAAAATTGTCCAAAACGGACAACCGAGTCAAAAGTTATGCCTTCCCGAAGTTTTCGCAATTTAAAACGCAAAAAAAAAAAAAAAAAAAAAAAAAAAAAAATATTTAAAAGCGCCGGTTCAGCCGGCTAGGCGGCCGGCAGCGGAGATGGCCGATTTCGGCCTTCTTCGCGGCGGTGCAATGGCGCTTAGCGCCAATTAATCGGCGCCTAGGCGCGATTTTTGCAACATTGCTATAATGCAAATTACCAAATCTTAGGGGTTGATTAAAAAGGTCAGAGACTGAAATGGGAATAAAATTTGTTTTGTTGATAATGGGAAGATTTTGAAATTTGGACTGAAATGGGAGATGAATGTTTGGGACATGCGTTTGATGTCAGAAATGCATTTCCACAAAGCGTTTGTTATTTTTATTTTTGTTTTCGAACGTTGACCACAGATGTAAGTGGGAAATGCGTTTCTCGTAGAATACGAGAAATGCATTTTCAACATGTGTCTCTCACCACCGGCCGCCTGGGCGAAGAGACGCAAGTTCACTAGGTTTCTTCGTTTCCTTCTAATAACTCAATCAATCCGCCATGGATACCATGGAAGCAACAATTCAAATAAAGTTCTTTTCAGGATTCAGACCTTTATTTGAATGTTATCAAATTAGCACACGGCCCGGACGCTGTCCTCCTCTGGCTAACTTGGGACTTTCTTCTTCTGTAGCTTCGACGCCCTCTCCTCCTCCCCCGAGTTTAGAGCTCTATGTTCATAATTTTATCACTATATGTTCATAATTGTAAGTTCATATAATGTCAGAGCTCTGTGTTCATAATTCCATAACTTACATTCATAATTCCATAACTGTACTATACATTCATAATGCCACAAACGAATAACGCCGTTAACGGCGAGACAAAATCAGTTAAAAAAAAAAAAAAAAAAAAAAAAAACTAGAATGCCGCGTTTTTCCTGAAAACGACGTCATTTTGGACTCATGTCCACAATGCATTGTGGACACGAGTCCACAGCATAATTTGCGGCTCTATATGCCGTGCCTGTTAAATGGTTTTTTTTAGAAATGAATTTATTATATTGCAATTGAAAAAAAAAAAAAAAGGAGCAATATATAAAACATCATAAGTCTCAATCAAAGTTATATCCCTCATTTATGTTCATATTTTTAAAGAATAAGGGTCAAATAGGCCATCGAACTGCACACAATAATGCAATTAGGCCACTGAACTTAAAAAATTACAATTAGATCCCTAAATTAACCATTTTCTTGCAATTTGTCTAATTTGTAAGTTTTCTAGGTCGTTAGCAGGTCACTTTTTATTTAAAATATTTTTTAAAATATTTATTATTTAAAATAATTATTAAAAAAAAAACAGAAAACCGTCTCCGACTAGAGACGAAGAACTCTTCATCTCCGATCAGCCAGAGACGATCTGTATCTTTCTTTTTTTTTTTCTTTTAAAAAAAATTAAAATAATTATTTAAATAATAAATATTTTAAAAAATATTTTAAATTAAAAGTAACCTTGTAAGTAACCTATAAAACTTACAAAATAGATGAATTGCAAGAAAATCGTTAGTTTAGGGATCTAATTGTAACTTTTTTAGGTTCGGTGACCTAATTGCATTATTGTGTGCAGTTCGATAGCCTATTTGACCCTTATTTCTATTTTTAATGTTAGTCATTTTGTGCATTATGCTTTTAGAGTTGTACTATATAATTTTTTGGACAAAAATACCTCTACCGTTATAACTTCCGTTATCTTTTCCATTATTGTTATCATGCACATGCATCCACCGTATATTTTCTTATATTCTTTAATGATAATAATATTTTGTAGACATTATATATTGGATTATTATAATAAATAAATTTGATTTCATATATATTTTAATTAGTAGGGATTAGTTAATTATTTAAAAGATATAAATATTGGGCATATGTTTTTGACTTTTTTGCGCCTCGCGCATAGAAAATAATAATAATAATAATAATAATAATAATAATAATAATAATAATAATAATAATAATAATAATAATAACAATAGTAACAATAGTAACAATAGTAACAATAATAATAATAATAATAATAATAATAATAATAATAATAATAATAATAATAATAATAATAATAATAATAATAATAAAGACCAATGGATGACATAAATTAGTTCTTTAAAGAAATGGGTACAAACTTGCAACAAAATCAATTAACTAAAAGACGTACTTTTCTTTTTTTTGACAAAATAAAAAATGATATTCTGACATACACTACATACACATCACAATTTTTTTACTTCAATGTAAGTAGGTCTCATACTCTCGTTTTATGAGAAAATCTTTATTCAAAATTCAAAATCTTTATTCAAAATTCCTTCCACCTAATGAAAGTTATTTTATTATATTATTTTAAAAGTTAAATAACATAAAAGCATTTTTGTTTGAAACTTCTCATGTTTAAATTGTACAAAAGAAACTATGCATATACACTTTAATATGCATATATGTCAAAATAATTTGATAATTTGAGTTGAGTCTTGCAACAAGTGAAATTATTGTGTGGGGATTGGGAGAAAATTGATAAAAGGGAGCTGGGAGAAGTTGGTGGCTTTTCTCTATTATTTAATGTTTTTTGAGTATAAGATGAGATGAATGTAACACCGTAGCCTTTAAAGACTAAAATTCTATCATTGAATTGAAGGCAACTGTCTTGAAAATGACTTTTAGAGCTTCAAACAAGGAGCTGAGGGATGTGCAATATTGACCAATCACAGCCTGGGATGGGAAGTCACACAAATTCTATGTGCCTTACTTGTTAAATGATTTTTTTCAAATGAATTCAATGCAATAGAACCCATGAACTTTGCTAAATTGAAGTATACATGTACTCAATCTCAATTAAATAAAAGTCAAGTTGATAGTAAAATTATTTTAGGAAAAATTACACATTTTTTCCTGAGTTATATACTTATAGCACTTTTTTCTCTGAATTATTTATGTAAGCATATTAGCCCCTTCAATTATTCTAAAAGTGGTAATTTTTCTCCCTGATATATTAAATTGACATTTCTACACTTAAAGTAAACATTTTATTTATTTTACTTCTCCAACAAATTATTGTGTATACGTTGGGATGACCACGGTTTGGTTTGAATTGAACCGAACACTATAGCAATCGAATTAAAGTTTCCGATTATGATTCAGATTTAGAACCCAAGATTTGTACTTCAATTTATTAAAATTATGAATAAAAAAACTGGATCCTGAACCGTGAACTGGGGGTTCTGGATCCGGTTCGCGATTTTGAACTGTCTTTATTTTAAAATTTTATTTTTTATTTTAAAATAGTCTAAATTCAACAATAAATTTATTTTATTTTTTCAGTTCGGAACATGAACCGATGAATATATATATTGAAATTGTTCAATTATATATATTGAAAGATGATAACCGATGAATTGAATACAATAAATATAATGAATTTTATCATTATATCTCGACATTAACAAGTAACTTAAAATTGGGAAGGGAAAATAACATTTTTAAAAAATTTAAAGTGTCACATATTTTTATAATTTTTTCTCTGATATAATTAAGACACGTTCGAAATTTTATTTTTAGAGAGTCCAACAATTATTTTCTTGCAACTTGCGGGTAACTTCCATATGGAAATGATAAAGGTGCGTTAATTATATTAATTGCAAGTTTTTTTTTAGAGAAAGATAAACAAAGAAAATGGTGTTGCTAAATATGTTTTCTAAATTGGAAAATAGAAAAACAAACAAAATCTAAGTTTGCTTCCTTTTTAGGAAGTGGAGTGTCAATCATTGACTCAATAGCTTTTAAGACTTTGGATCACTTACCGATTTGAAAATTTTGAAGTAATGCTCTAACTATAAATGCCGACATCCTATTAATTTAAAGGTGATGTTGGATTGTTTAGTGATTAGCTCTTAGTTGATAATGAAATTTTAGTTGTTAGTAGTTAATTAATTTTTTAACCGTATTAATTTATTTAGTTAATTGATTTTATTGAAAGTTTTTATTATTTATATATTTTGATAAAATTAGATATTTTTTAATTAATTATTATAATTCTTTAAATATACTCATGTAGCATGGATGAAATGATACGAGTCTTTTCAGTATTAATTTTGGTGTGCGGTTAGTTACTAGTTGACGGGCTTAGGACACATTTTTGTGATCGGACAATAGAAGTCTTTAAATATATAATATATCTCTTAATTATTAACAATTGATTTTTTTTATCTTGTTTATGTGGAAGTAATTAAATATCATTGTTATTTGTTTTACATCGGATCATAGGCTGTCAAAAAAAAAGGACAATTAGTTGATTTAATTTTATCTTTTATTTATATAATATGGATGTAAATATAATTGTTATTTGTTTCACATCGTTGTCAAAACTAATAAAGACAATTTTTTTTTTTATTACAAAGGAAGGGAAATACCCATACAATCTATGCCTACACTGAGGCTCAAAACCTACACCTCTCACATAGGAGAGCAATCCGATACCAGTGGACTACAAGCCACTTGGTACTAATAAAGACAATTAGTTGAGTTAATTTTATCTTTTACTATAATGTGCTTGAAAATATATATTTTTGTTATTTATTTCACATTGTTGACAAATTAAATTAGTCTCACAAACTTTGCAATATTAATCCTTCATTCAAAAATTGCTTAAAAAGAGATAAATATCTTGGATTGGTGTCAATTGACAATGCTAAAATTTTTTATATGTTATTATTAGTACCCCTAGGTTCACTAAACTTGTCATATAACAAACTTCCACATCATAAAATTAATATGCCCAAATTATTTTGCAATTGGTAATGAATTCAAAACTACTACTCCATACTACTTTTATCTTTTACTATAATGTGGAAGTAAATATCATTGTTATTTGTTTCACATTGCTATCAAGCCCCTCCAACAAAATCCTTGAATATATTACATATATAATCTCTCGATGATTGATAATTAATTAATTGATTTAATTTTATCTTTTACTATAATGTGAATGTAAATATAATATATAGTTATTTGTTTCACATCGTTGTCAAATTAGCCTCTCAAATTGTGCAATATTGATCCTTCACCAATGTATATAATTAAATTGTTGGATGGAGATAAGCATCTTGGATTGGTGTCAATTGACATACATATTTATTTTTAATATACTTTATTTTCATTTGGTTCACTTTTTGTATATTACATGTTAGTTTTTGGACTCAACCTAACGGTATAGTTCGCTTCCAAGACTACGTATATCATTTAAATATCTCAGCCGCCAAAACATCTAATTACATTAGTTATCCACTTATTAACCATTTCAAATTACCATATTAGATAGTTAATCATTTTCTCTTTAAGGATTTTTTTATTTTTTGATTTTAGTATATCATTTGTGTCACGCATGATATGAGAAGTGCAAGCTAAGTGCGGTTAAAGTGGTCTCTTAACTGACGTTTGACGCAAGTAAATGCATCATCAATGCGTTAATTACTTTTAAAGAGAATTTGTGTCCAAACACTTCTCGTTAGCTTGCTTCTATCCTATTCAAATCGAAACCAAACAGATCCACAGCTGTTTTTATGGAAAAGTTTAACTGAATTGACAAAATTTGATCGAGCTTCTTCCGTTGAGAATGCAGTGTATCGGTGAGCCACGAAGATGTTATAATCTAAAAATATAAAGGAAAGTGTGTAAAGATAGCAATAAAGTACAGAGAAAAGAAAAAAATGATGAAATGTTGGCTATAAATAGGAAGAAAAAGATCGAGAATAGGAGAATGATGAAATACTAGCTATAAATAGGAAGAAAAAGATCGAGAATAGGAAAATGATGAAATACTAGCTATAAATATGAAGAAAAGGATAAGAAGAAAGATAATAAATCAAAATGAATATGCATGCATTATATTATGAGATTGAGAGAAACTAAACGCATATAAGATACGAATAACGGCTTAATTCATGGATGCAGAGTTGCTAGAGGCGCCCCTAATCTCTCATTTATTTTTTGCTGATGATAGTCTTTTGTTCTTTAGGGCTAATGTGCAAGAGGCCACTGAAATTAAAAACTGTTTGTTGGTGTATGAGAGTTTATCCCAGCAAGCAGTCAAACTATCAGAAGTCTAATATTTGCTATAGTAAGAATACGAGGGAAGAGAATAGGGAAGAGGTCACACAGATTTTAGGGGTCACCCAAGCTCCTAATTTCGGAAAGTATGTAGGCTTACCCTATTTTATTGGGAGGAATAAGCGGGCAGCATTTGCATATATTGAGGATAAAATCAGGCAAAGAATTGGATCATGGAATAAAAATCTACTGACACAGGAAGGTAAGGAAATCTTGTTAAAAAGTGTGGCTCAGTCTATGCCTACTTTTTGGATGTGTGTTTTTTTACTACCTGTAGTTGTTTGCACGGCCATTGAGAGGACAATGAACCGTTATTGGTGGGGATCCGGTACTGACCATGGAATTCATTGGAAAGCATGGGATAAATTGTGTGTCCCAAAGAAATATGGGGGGCTGGGTTTCAAGGATCTGAGAGCATTTAATTTAGCAATACTAGGCAAGCAGGCATGGCGGATGCTTACCAACACTGACTCATTGGTGTCCCGTGTATATCAAGCGAGGTATTATCCTAAACAGACTTTCTTTGAGGCATGTCTAGGAAATAACCCCAGTTACTGTTGGCGTAGTA
The DNA here is from genome assembly GCF_001879475.1 of Ipomoea nil. NCBI lineage: Eukaryota > Viridiplantae > Streptophyta > Magnoliopsida > Solanales > Convolvulaceae > Ipomoea > Ipomoea nil. Next base: position 4,272,553 of record NW_017619273.1, on the reverse strand, counting down.
TTATGGCAGCTAAAGAACTGGTTTGTGGTGGAGTGAGACGGCGTGTTGGGACTAGAATTTCTACTTTAATTTGGGAGCACCCGTGGCTTCAGGATGACTTAGATCCTATGATCCATACGGAGATGCCACCGCAGCTGGCGGGAGCTAAAGTGCTTGGCTTGATAGATCAGAATACATGCAGGGACTTGGGACCATCCTATTGTCTCGGATATTTTCCAACCAAGTGATGTGTGCCCCGAATCCTAAAGATACCAATTTCCCCAGGCTATGAGGATATGTGGTATTGGCATGGGGACCCGAAAGGTTGCTATTCTGTAAAGAACGGCTACAGGCGTATTGTTGGGAACTATACAAATAATAATAATGGGGCATTTGATAAATGGCTCACCCTGTGGAGACTAAAAATCCCCCAAAGTGGAAGACATTTTTATGGAGAGCTATAAGTGATATCCCCCACTACCAACAATTTGCTTATAAAGAGGGTGGATGTGGATCCGATATGTGCCAGGTGTGGAATCATGCAAGAAAACATTATGCATTCATTAGTATCGTGTGGCTATGCTACTTCCATATGGGCTCAATCCAACCTCCCATTGCCCAATATTGTGACAAATATTTTCCATGAGTAGTTTAGTGCAATCTTAAATGTTCTAGACACTAATGGAATTATATATGCGGTTGCGATTCTATATCATATTTGGAGAGCACGAAATGGAGCAGTATGGGATGTCTGTCTACCCCTACCCAGGAAATTGATTGTCGTTGTGGCCGCAACGCATGCATGGCGTCGGGTACACTGCTCGGCCGACCGGGACGCTGCCGACAACGTTGCTGCTGCTACCACTGCCGGACCTCCACTGCCGGAATCTGCTGCTGCTGCTACGGTGGATACACGACCAAGGAAATGCTATATAGATGCCGCATATTTTCATACCACGAATTCGGCCACGGTGGGTGCAGTGTTGCTAAACGCCGACGAAGGATACGTTGCGGCGTAAAGTGCCCCTTTGCCGAGCTGCTTCTCCCCGCTCATGGCCGAGGCGTTCGAGTGCAAAGAGGCTTTATCATGGCTACGAGAGCGTGATGAATAGGCCGTCCAGATTTACACGGATTGTCAGACGTTCCAGTGCTATTTATCGTCACCAGGAGCTCCACCCATATCATATATTGGTTATGCTATTGATGTCTGCAGAGCTTGCATGTCTTCGTTTAATTTCTGCTCAGATAATTTTGTTTCTAGATCGCAGAATTTATTAGCTGACACATTAGCTTCTACAGCTACACAACTTTCTATGACTATGTATTAGGACTCTGTCCCTAACACTATTTCAGTTTATCTCTAAATATAACCACATTGGTTGCTTTAAAAAAAAAAAAAAAAAAAAAAAAAAAAAAAAAAAAAAAAAAACTCATATAAGATACATTAAACAATCGGGTGAAAGTTTTTATTAATTTCATAATAATCGAACTTATTGGAAACATATAAAATAATGAAGCATGCTAAGTAGTGCTAACAAATATGTAATTATCGCATATGATTAGTATAGTTGATATTGAACTTCCATTCCTTATTCTATTCTGGCGAAGGCAATAGTGTCTTTCCCATTATGAGCTTTCCGGTAGAAATGCTTGGCGTAGTCGGAGTAGAGAACCGGCTTGTATACCGCCTTCTCCCCGCTCGCCAGCACCTCCGGGAGCGGCGCCACGATATCGTTAGGCTTCGGGTTCACGAAAACAGGGACGGAGATCCTGTCGTTGGTCTCATTGGCCATAACGCGATGCTCGATGCTCTTGTATCGACCATTGCTCATGATCTGGAGAGCGTCGCCGATGTTGATCACCAGAGCGCCTTTCACCGGCGGCACGTGCGACCAGGCCTCGTGCTCCAGTTTACGCACGTAGAGGCCTCCGATGTCGTCCTGGAGGAGGAGTGTGAGGGTGGAGATGTCGGAGTGACGGCCGACGCCGACGGTGAGATCCGGGTTGGGGCACTTTGGGTAGTAATTGATGTTGATCCTACGTGAACCCATTAGAAGTGATTGTTTGGCATCATCAATTTCGTTCACGTTTAGTCCTTGCATCAATGCCTCCAATAGCTTCCTACTCACCATTTCACAGCTTTTCAGGTACTCCAGTGCACCATCTCTGCAGGGACAAATTAAAGAAGTTCAGAATATATGTTATTTTCATTCTTGCATGGAAAAAGGATGAACATATAAATAGTGAGGTACCTGCAAGAAGGAGGCCAATATTGAGCAGCTTCTTCGTCGGAAACATAGAACATACTGAGGTGATCTTTCCACTCCAAAGCCTTCTCTATCTGTGGAAGAAAGCTTGTACTATACCTCACATGGCTAGTCGGACAATTCTCCTTGGAATACTTCTTCTTCTCCTCCGCCGGCTCCCTAAAGAACCGGTAAGTGGCCGTCTTAGCCTTCTCCAGCATCTCAAGGGGAATCCCATGGTTCACAATCTGGAAGAAACCCCTCTTCTCGGCGGCATCGCAAATGAGCTTAGCCACCTTTGGGTCCTCCCAGTTTGAGACGTCAATCACCGGAATGGAGTCGTCGGTAACGACGTCCATGCTGGATAACCTCTCCTCCGGTGGGTGAACGTATTGGTTGGGGAGAGTTTGGAGGCCAAGCTCCGAAAGGCCCTTCACTCCATGGCCTTGTTTCACCACGAAGTCATTGATGTCAGAGAGAACAGTGGAGAGTGTTGATGAAGGCATAGTTTAATAATAAAATGTGCAAATTAAATATATGTATTAAGATGGATGGGATGAGACTTGAGAGGTGAGTGAATTCTTTGATTCGATCTTGAACCCCTTTTTATAGTGGTTTGGGGTGTTGGAGTTGGTGGCTTAATTCAATTATTTTATTTGGTCTTAAGTATGTAGTAAAGTAGCCTTTGAAGACCAATGAAATGAAATATATCTTTTTATGGCAGCTAAAAATGACTTTTCGACCTTCAAAGAGGTGTAGCCCACACCCCATAGCATGCAGACTCAAACTACATACGTTGTAATCGTTTCATACTTAGCCGTTTTCAAAAAATTGGAGTCCAACTTTCAATTATAGTGTGCAAATTTAATTTGAATTATAGATCCTATATCATTATGCAAATTCATCTACACTGTATATATATGCTCAAAATTTGAATTATTTATATATTTGATTTTATGGTTATTATTAGATATTTTCACATCTGAATACAAAATATTATTTTTGTTACATTTGGTATTCGGTCATATCTGGTCCTTCTAAACAAATCTCCTATAGCAAATGGTTGAAATGTGTCACATTTTCGGTTCAAAACCATGTCAAATTAAACACTTTATTACTTTTTAAACGATAACATACAATTTTGAACTAGAAATTAAATATGATGCATTCTAACTAATTTTTACAAGAAATTTGGTTAGAAGCATCAAATGTGTCATAAAAATCATGCACTAAATGTGACAAAAATAATACTACTTGAGAACAAAATATAAGAAACAACGTAAATAATGAATATGAATGAATAGTTAGACTTGTTTTCTTATTTAGAAAACTTAATAGCTGTAGATCAAAAGTGAAAATAATTCTCTAATAATGATTTTATTAGTCACTTTATTTTATTTTTATATTATTAAATGGTATTGATTCATTTAAAAAATAGTAAAATCCAACCTGATCTATTTTACAAGTTATATCAATCATTTACCTGTGACAATGATGATGTCCTTGAATTGTCACATAATTAAACTTAATTGTTGAATTTAATATTGATGGAGAAAATTAATTCGGGATGATTCAACCTAATTGACCAAATTAAATAAATGACCAGAAATATAAAACGGTTAATATAAAAAGTAAAATTGGGAGATTTTTTTTTATTATTATTATGTGAAGAATATAGTCAGGAATGAATAAAAATTTAGTTTTGGTAATGAGGGAAAAAAAAGTTGTCATTCTTGTAAAATAACTGGTTATTAGTATAAAATAAATTAAAGTCCAACTTACTTTTGCAAAAAGAACTATAAGAGATAGTATTTCAAAATAAAAATATTAAATGCAATTTGTAGAATTAATTAAACCGATAAGCAAAAAATAAAATAAAAAATTAAGCCGATGTAATTTTTTTTTTTTTTTTTATCTATGTATTATAAGTGCATAACTGTAACCATTTTCTGTAATAATTCTAAGTTGACATGATACTTTTGATTTGATAATGACACTTTTTATTAGATATTTTAAAATTAATTAAAAATTAAAGTCATTTTTCTTTAATTAATTAAAATTAAAGACATGTTTTGATAAGCAGAATGGATAGTGCATGTACCTAGTCTAACATAGCGCAAACCAATTTCCTCTGCAAACAATTAAAAAATCTCAGCCGCCAAAGCATTATCCAAAAAGCAACGTAAAATAAAGATAATGTTGAGATGAATGTGTAACTATTCCGATCTTTGAGAAAGATCATTATCCTAAATTCTTAATCTCTATATTGCTCAAAGATCATTATCCTAAATTCTTAATCTCTATATTGCAAATGACCAAATCTTAGGAGTTGATGACTGAAATGGGAATACAATTTGTTTTGTTGATAAAATGTTGATAAAAATGGAAAGATTTTAAAACTTGGACTAAAATGGCCTTCTCCTCCTTCCTCAAGTTTAGGCTCGTTTTCCCGAGCATCCCTGAGAATCACGATTCCCAACAACGCCTTTCAATTTCATTCATCCCCTCCTCTGTCCCCTTGGTTTAATAGGCTTCACATCCCCACCATTACCAACGTTTCTCCTGGGTATATTTACACTAAACCACTGTACATATTAGACCATATGCATGAGATTAGCCAGGGATAATTTTGTCAATCTCCTTAGTTGGTTGCAACGGCCTTTGGCGCCTTTTTCCTTGTGTACTTAATGCTTCATACCTGCTTGTAACTGACCAACTTTCTCATTCATTGAATCGACTGGTTTCATTCCTTCCTTCCAGTATGATCTCTCTTTCACATTCACAATAGCGAGTCACTATTCCATCATGGTATCAGAGCCATGGAGGTCGAGTTACGCTACGGCAGTTACTGGCGGCGTATCCAATCAGCCGGCGAGTCCGACGCCTTCAACGAATCAGTCTCCGGCAATTGCAGTCGCACCGAGCAACTTCCAGAGAAGTCAAGTCGAGGATATGGAGAATCCTCTGTATTTCAACGCGAATGAGAATCCTAATAGCGTCTTAGTCAGTCCGGTTCTCACAGGCAGTAACAATTACGGATCATGGAGCATCTCCATGCAAGTGGCGTTGGAGGTGAAGAACAAATGGTCCCTTGTCGATGGCAGTGCGGCGAAACCGGACAGAAATCAGAGCAATTACGGCGCTTGGAGAAGATGTAATTTGATGATTAAGTCGTGGATTCTCAAGGCGGTGGATCCAGGGCAGTGATCTGATGAAAAATAAATCTGAAGCCAGGGCAGTGATCAAAAGCTTTCACAGAAAAATTCAGACTCAACATGGTGCAAATATAAAGATCATTCGTAGTGATAACGGATTAGAATTCAAGATGGCCGAATTTTTGGTGAAACTGGGATAATCCATCAGACATCATGTGTTAATACTCCCCAGCAGAACGCAGTGGTTGAACGGAAGCATCAACATGTCCTAAGTGTGGCTAGGGCACTTCGTTTTCAAGCCAATCTTCCTCTTGAGTTCTGGGGATTGTGTGTTCTTTATGCTACATACATTATCAACAGGGTTCCTTCTCCGGTTACAGATTGGTTAAGTCCCTATCAGAAATTATACAAGCAGCCACCAAACCTTAATGATATGAGGGTGTTCGGTTGCCTTAGCTATGCAGCCACTCTGCCTACAGCTCGCCACAAAATGGCACCGCGCAGTAAACAGTGTATCTTCATTGGTAGACCAGCAAACACCAAGGGATACCTGCTATATGATCTGCAAGACAAATCCATTTTCATATCCCGAGATGTGATCTTTTATGAACATTGCTTCCCTATGGATAATCAAGTTTTTGATGACAATTCACAGGTGTTCAACCCCTCGTTACCACATATTTCCAGTAATGAAGACATTGGTCTACCCACACCTGATCAGGAACACTTGCATGGTACGAGTGTTAGTCACAGTGAGGGACCTCCTTCATTCTTGAGACACAACCCCCCAGTGTTCGAACAGCCAGTATGTGAATCATGTGAGCCGGCAATCCATCCTAGCAATAATGATGTAGATGGCAGCAATAATGATCATCCTAGCAATAATGATCAGTCTAAGCCGCAATCTGTTCATGATGAAGAATCTGAAGCTGGTCAGATCAATATTAATCCCAGGAGATCAAGCAGACAACGAAATGTGCCAACAAAGCTCTTTGACTATTACTGTGACAGTGCCATAAGTCACAGGAGTTCTCCACATTTGCTATCAAAAGTAATGTCTTATGATTCCCTTACTCCTGCACATAAGATGCTGGCCTTAGCTGTTTCCTCAATTAAAGAACCTCGGACTTACAAGCAAGCTGCTCAGCAAGAATGCTGGCAAAAGGCAATGAATGCCGAGATCGTGGCTCTTCAAGACAACCACACATGGGAACTCACCGACCTTCCCCTAGGCAAAACACCAATAGGGTGCAAATGGATTTTTAAAGTCAAGTTGCGCTCGGATGGCACAGTCGAACGGCACAAGGCGAGGCTTGTAGCGAAGGGATTCACTCAACAATTTGGTGTGGATTATTTGGAGACATTCTCCCCGGTTGCTAGACTAACCACCATTCGAACTCTACTGGCTGTGGCCACATCTAAAGATTGGAACATCCATCAAATGGATGTCAACAACGCCTTCCTACAGGGCGACTTAAATGAGGATGTTTATATGGTTTTGCCTCCCGGATTTTAGAGTGAGAAGCCCAACCAAGTCTGTAAGTTGCTTCGATCATTATACGGACTCAAACAAGCGAGTCGTCAGTGGAATGAGAAATTGAGTTCGGCTCTGCTACAAATCGGCTTCCAACAGTCCAAGACCGAACCTTCTTTATTTACCAAAGGGGTAGATGACAACTTCATTGCCTTGCTAATATATGTCGACGACATAATTGCTGCCAGCCCCAGTATTCAAGCAATTAACGCTGTTAAAGAATTCCTAGATGCTGCATTTAAAATCAAAGACCTGGGGCCTATCAGTTACTTCCTGGGAATAGAAGCACGCCAAGTGGATGGTGGTTTGAATCTCTGCCAACGGAAATTTGCGTTAGACATCCTTGACGAGGCAGGCTTTATTGACTGTAAGCCGGCGAGATCTCCCATGGCACAAGGACTGAAACTTACGCATGATGATGGTACTCCTTTGCCAGATCCCAGCAGTTACAGAAGACTGGTGGGGCGTATGCTCTATCTCACTGCCACGAGACCGGATATAGCTTACTCCGTCCAGCAATTGAGCCAGTTCGTGGACTGCCCTACTGACAAGCATATGTTAGCCGCACACCGCATTCTGAGATACATCAAGCAAGCTCCAGGTCAAGGGCTGTTGTTCCCTAAACACTCTGAGCTTCATCTGAAGGTGTTCTCAGACTCCGATTGGGCTGCTTGTTCCGAGAGCCGGAAATCCATTACCGGCTACTGTGTTTTTTTGGGCAATGCTCTAATCTCCTCGAAATCAAAGAAGCAGAGCACAGTCTCACGATCTTCATCCGAAGCTGAATATAGAGCACTGGCTGCTACCACCTGTGAAATTCAATGGCTGAGCTATGTCCTAAAAGATTTACATGTTGAGATGGATAAACCAGCCACGTTATTCTGTGATAGCAACTTGGCCATCGCCATTGCCGAGAATCATGTCTTCCACGAGCGCACCAAACACATCGATATAGATTGTCATATCGTGAGGGAAAAACTTCAAAAGGGATTGATCAAGCTTCTGCTGGTTTCCACGCTGAACCAAGTAGCTGATGGCTTCACGAAGCCCCTTGCCACACTGCAATTCTGTCAATACGTTTCTAAGCTGGGCATACAAAACTTATACGCTCCAGCTTACGGGGGGTATTAGACCATATGCATGAGATTAGCCAGGGATAATTTTGTCAATCTCCTTAGTTGGTTGCAACGGCCTTTGGCGCCTTTTTCCTTGTGTACTTAATGCTTCATACCTGCTTGTAACTGACCAACTTTCTCATTCATTGAATCGACTGGTTTCATTCCTTCCTTCCAGTATGATCTCTCTTTCACATTCACAATAGCGAGTCACTATTCCATCAGTACAATACAAGGTCTAAAAAGAGAAGATGCTAGAAACAACTGTGGACCAATTCTACGAGAGAGAAAATATAACATGTACTAAATCAATTGAATAAAATATACACAAATATTACTCCTTAATATGCCCCAACATGGTGGAGGAACCATCGATTACACAAATCTTGGACCTGAATCGTTGAAAGATGGCCCAACCCAAAGGTTTAGTTAACACATCTGCAACTTGGTCGATGGCGGAAACATGACGAACAGATAGAAGACCTCCAGCCACCATATCACAAACAAAAAAATAATCTAAGGCAAGGTGCTTCATTCTCATAGGCATAAGTCACCCCAATTCAGATTATCACATAGCAGAGATGGCGGTTTAGATAAGTGAACCCCAGCTTCCCGTAAAAAGTTCTAAATCCAAACAAGCTCAGCAGCAGCATGCGCCAAGGCCCGATATTCCACCTCTGATCTGTGGAAGACCTAGACACCGTCTTCTGACGCGTAGACTTCTAAGAGATGACATTATTCTTAAGAGAATCAACATAAGCGGTCGTCAACCTCCCTTTCCCCGTAAGTTACCTCAATCCGAATCAGAAAAAGCGAACAAGCGCAAAGAGGCATCAACTTTCAACAAAAAACCATGATGAGCTGTGGCTTTCAAGTACTGCGGAACACGCTTCGCCCCTTTCCAGTGTTTCGCAATTGGCGCATGCATGAATGTCTGGGCGAGTGATGAGGAGATATCAACCACCTGACTAGAATCATCACGCAACACATAGCCGATAGCCATAGGAGTGGACACTGGTTTCGCACACTCCATTCTAAACCGAGATAGGATGTCGGCCAAGTAATTCCTTTGTGACAAAAAAACGCTAAGAGGAGTGGGAATCACCTCAACACCTAAGAAGTAATAAAGGGGACCCAGCTCTTTTATAGAAAATTTGTTGGCCAATGTCATCCAGAAACCCAACATCATTCTCGGTGAGGATAATGTCATCAATGTACACCATGAAATACGCCATGACTTCGTTTGAGGTATAGACAAACAGAGAAGTATCTACCCGAGAGCGAGTAAAGCCTGCAGAATCAAAAATTTTTGACAACTCCAAATACCAGCACGAGGTGCCTACTTTAGGCCATATAACGGCTTATGGTACAAACAAAGGAAGGATATTGGGTGTCACAATACCCCGACGGTTGTTCCATATATACATCTTTATACAAAGTTCCATGGAGAAACGAGTTGTTAACGTCTAACTGCCTAAGAGACCACCTACGACTCAAAGCAATTGCTAAGATAATTCGAATGGTGACGGGCTTCATGATAGGACTAAAGATTTCAAAATAATCTCGCCTTGATTCCTGACAAGACTAAAGGTTTCAAAATAATCTCGCCCTGATTCCTATAAGAAACTTTTTGCGACCAGGCGTGCCTTATAGCGGCCAATCATTCCACCTGAATTCCGTTTGATACGGTATACCCACATGAAACCTATAGTACAGTGACCATCCCTTGGAACTAAATCCCACGTCTAATTCCGTTGCAACGCCGCAAATTCTTCGTCCATGGCGGTACGCTATAGTGGATATTATATGTCTGAGCATTACAATAATATTCTGTCATCATCGAGAAATTAACGCTTTAAAGGCAGTGTTATTATTACATAGCAGACTCCATTTTCAGAAAGATTGCTAACCTTTATTGATGTTGCTAATCTTTCCCAACAGTTAAAAGCATTAACAATACAACAACAGTCAGCTTCTCAACTCTCTGGCTCCCTATGTCATACCCGATCTATCCAAGATTGTTTCCCTCGACAGGAAAAACTACAAGCGTTGGGTACAACCAATGGTGAGCGCCATAATCATCATGTACCAAAGTATGATGTGTCTATTAAACCGTACACTCAATTTGTTTACAATTGGTAGCAGTGGCGGACCCAGAAATTTTGTTCAGTGGGGGCGAAACATTAAAACAAAAAGGATAGCTTAAAAAAGATGAAAAAGTTAAGACGTTGGCCATAAATATTGTAAGATATGAGCGCAAAATAAAAAATACAATTAAGAAGTTAGCCATAAATATTGTTAGATATGAGCGCAAAACAAAAAAAAAAATATTTATAACAAAATATGAAACATAATTAATTTGATAAAATAATTCTAATAGAAACCACATTATAAATTACACATCTTATTATGCATAGAAAATACATTATAAATTACACATTGAAGTTAACCATAAATATTGTTAGAAATATTTATTACAAAATATAAAAGAAAACACATTATAAATTACACATTTTATTATTGATATAAAGCATATATATTTTGAAATTCTGACTGTTTTGCCACTGTTATTCAAATGGTTTGTTTTGACCGCCACTGTTATTCAAATGGCGTTCAAAGATGCATAGAGGAGAACCCGAACAATGGTCTAATAAACTTGGACAGAAATTTGCGTGCTGAGCTTGAGGAAACACTTTTGCAAGAGGAGCTTAATTGGTTTCAGAAGTCTAAAGAAGAGTGGATTCAGTCAGGGGACAGAAACACGAAGTTCTATCACGCTGCTACCATGATACGAAGGGCTCGAAATAAAATTAATAGCTTGAAGGACAATGATGACAACTTGGTCAGTGATAGAAAGCATTTAGAAGATATGATTCATAGTTATTATAAGAAGTTATATACGAAGGAGGAACCGTGTGACTATCGGGAAGCTATCACATGAGCGTTTCCCAAGATTGAGGAGAACCAGTGGCTTTTAATTAATAGAGAGGTCACAAAGGATGAGGTTAAAGAGGCTCTTTTTGATATGTCCCCAATCAAAGCCCCAGGTCCGGACGGTTTTAATGCATTATTTTACCAGAACTCTTGGGAAGTTGTGGGGGATAGCTTGCATATGCTGGTTCTTGAGTTCTTCATTAATGGCAATATTCCGGATGGCTTGAACCATACAAATATCGTTCTAATCCCCAAGATTCCAAACCCAGAGAAAGTTACTCAGTTAAGGCCTATAAGCCTTTGCAACGTGGCTTATAAGCTCATTACCAAGGTTATGACGAACAGGCTTAAAAGAATTATGCCTGAGTTGACTTGCCCCAACCAAAGCAGCTTTGTGTCGAATCGCCAGATTACGGACAACATCGTCACCTATCAAGAAGCCCTTCACACGATCCGTACGGACAAGCGCCACACCGGTTACATGGTTCTTAAAATCGACCTGGAGAAGGCTTATGATCGTCTTGATTGGAACTTCATCCGAAATACCATCCAGGATATTGGTTTTAACCATGCTTGGACCAGGAATATCATGAACTGCGTTGAAACCTCTTGGATGTCCATTCTTTGGGAAGGAAGGAATCTGGATAAGTTCAAACCGGAGCGGGGGGTCCGTCAGGGTGACCCGATGTCCCCTTATCTTTTCGTGCTTTGCATTGAGAGATTGGGTCACATTATCACCAAAGTTGTGTCTCAGGGCCGCTGGAAAGGAGTTTTGGCATCCAAGGAAGGCCCGAGCATTTCTCACATGTTCTTCGCGGATGACATGGTTCTTTTCGCCGAAGCCGATGAGGATCAAATGCATACCGTCATGGATTGCCTGGAGAATTTTTGTAAGATTTCGGGTCAAAAGGTCAATAAACTTAAGTCTAATATTTTCTTTTCTAAAAATGTTTGCAGGGAAACAGTGGACAAGCTCACATCCATTGCCGGTATCCCCACGACTGATGACTTAGGAAGGTACTTGGGAGTTCCGTCCTTGCATGGTCGCATCACGAGAAACCACTGCAAGAACATTTTGGATAGAGTTCGTGGCAAACTGGAAGGTTGGAAAACTCGGTTCCTCAGCCTAGCGGGGAGGCAGGTGCTTGCTCAGTCCGTTCTCAATGCGATACCCTCATACGCTATGCAGTCTATGCTCATACCTAAGGGGGTCTGCGATGACATTGACAAGATGACCAGAAATTTTTTATGGGGTGGCGATGGACAAACTAGGAAGATCAGCTTGGTTAATTGGGAGACTGTGATCCGACCCAAAAATGAGGGAGGTCTTGGTCTAAAATCCATGCGAAAGATGAATATTTCTCTCCTAGCAAAACTAGGATGGAGAGCCCTCAAAGAGAATAACAAAACCTGGGCTCAGGTCCTAACCAACAAATATATGAAGTCCGGGGCATGCATCGGAAACATTAAGCGAAGGACGTCCGACTCGAACACCTGGAAAGGCATCTGCGCCGCAGCCCATATTCTTAAGAGGGGTGCGGTGAAGGTGGTGAGGAATGGTAGAGACACGCTTTTTTGGACTGATCGTTGGCTCGGAGATGCTCCACTTAGAGAATGGTTGATCGGTCCCATGAATAGAGGTGATGAAGAAATGACAGTGGCGGATGCTTGGGACGACAGGGGGTACTGGAAATGGGATCGAATTGGTACGGGGCTCCACCATGCCAAACGGAGCCAGCTAACAGGGAAGGTCATCCTGAACCCTGATAACAAACATGATACACTGGGCTGGAGTGCAAACGAGAATGGTCAGTTCACCACTAAGTCAGCGTACAACATGGTGCAAGACGATGGGGAAGCGATGGACAAGGAGGACTGGAGTCTTATTTGGAGACTACGAGTCCCTAACAGACTAAGAACTTTCATCTGGCTTGTTAAAAAAGGGAAAATCATGTGCAATGTTGAAAGGAGGAAGCGGGGCTTTACTCCAAACGCAAGATGCAGCGTTTGTGGTGATGAGGAAGAAACGGTGGACCATGTTATCCGCAAGTGCCCGGCAGCCAGGGAAGTGTGGCAGCACCTTAACTATGCTAATGACTCAGGCAACTTCTTTAATGTTGATTTTAAGAATTGGCTAATGGAGAATTTGGCAGGGACTAAAGGCGAGCAAAGGAAGAAGAAGCGCAGCGCAAGGTTCACGATGATCGCATGGGGAATTTGGAAGTGGAGGAACGAGTTTGTTTTCAATGGCAAAGCGCTCGATATTAATGCAAAAATGGATTGGCTGAGCAGACAGTTTCGGGACGTTGAGGCAGCGCTGAACCGGGAGGCTGGAGTGGAGAAGAGAAGAGAACCAGACGCAAGAAGAAGCCACCCATGGACTCCACCTCCACATGGTTGGCTCAAGATCAACACGGATGGATGCTCGTGCAGAAACACTAGAAACGCAGCTTGCGGGGGGGGGGGGGGGGGGGGGTGATTAGGGACGAGAATGCCAGATTCCGGGAAGCCTTCTCCCACCGCATCGGCACCTGCGAGCCTATAGAGGCTGAGATGTGGGGGATCTACTTGGGCATCAAAAGGGCATGGGAGCGAGGCTACCAGAGGGTCAAGTTTGAATCCGACAGTGCAACCACTATCAAGCTGCTGGAAAATGATAGTCATTATGAAGGACCAGGCAATAACTTGGTGACACTTTGCAGAGCTGCAAAGGAGTGGAACTGGGAAATTGAGTTCAAACATATCCTGAGGGAGCAAAACAAGGTTGCCGACTTCATTGCTAAACAAGCCATGGAAGATGATGAGGTGACGAAGTACTACGAGAATGTCACTAGCTTCATGGAAAAATTGGTGCGAGAGGATGAACTCGGCCTCTTGGGTCACAGCAATATTGTGAGAATCAACTAGTGATTCTTGGATATCCTCCTCCATTTCTCCTAAAAAAATATATGGTTTTAAGTGATAAGAAGGAATCCAAACCCTGACCTTCCTTAAACAAGGACGCGTTTTTCGCCATCCAAGCTAAGTCATATTTTGCTAACATTAGCTATTTTCTTTTACTTATACTAAACCTTGTACTATATATACATACAAGGATTATATATGGGGTGGGAGTGGGGTGAGTGGGGGCAGCTGCCCCCACTGCCCCCAGTATAGGTCCGCCTCTGATTGGTAGTCAATAAAAGTGAATGTGCAAAATATGTCAAAATATTTAATATCTTTCAATGTGTTATTTATTTAATATCTTGCAACTCATTTAAGAGATGGCAGAGCAGTATATTACAACGATAAAATGTTTGGGAGTAAAACAGCTAGAAAAGGAAGGAATAATTGAAGGACAAAAATACATGTTTTCTTTATTTTTAATTTTTATTAATTAAACATGATTTTTATATGATATGAAAGTGAGAATATTTTTAAAAGTGGATTCGAATTGCAATAATGCAAAATTGAATAATGTTGAATTACTAATAATATGCATGATAAAATGAAAATGAGACCTAATTTTTAAATTGAAAGAGTATTTGATGGTTGCCCAAAAGGCAAAAACCTAAGAATAATACATCACGTGATATAGTTGGCAGTTTCCTGGCATGATCGAGATGGATGGTTGTGGGTTTAAAAGTAGAAAAAATAGTTATGATTTGATACATATGTATATGGTATGCATGTGCTGCTTTCTTCAGAATTTTGTCCTGTCTAGCCGCCTTTGTAGAAAACATGTATAGCAGTCATGCGTACAGCCTATTTTGGAAAGAAAAGGAAAATACTTGCATATGCTCTCATTTTTACTCTTAATTTTTATTTTTACACACAAAATCTTGATATAAATATTTATATCATATTTCACATAAAAAAAGTAACGAATCAGTATCCGTCATATTATGGAGTAAAATTTAAGAAGTATAATTTGAGAGTTTTATAGGAAATACTTTATCAATTCCTATTTTATGCTTTCAACTTTTATTCTTTTTCACAAATTTTTAATACAAATACTTTTTTGTGCACTCACATAATGAAAATAATCCATCCTTATTTGTCAAATTAAAAAGTATAATTTAGAAATAGGCACAGTAGAATTCAACTCATTTTGGATACACTCACCTAACAAGAAATATATATAATAATGCTTGATTGAAGACCTTTAATTTTGATGTATAATATTGCATTAATAAAAATATTTTATTATCTAATAAATTTTACTAATCCTTCTACGGCCAATGCGTGAAAAAATATACACAATACTATTACTTATTTACTTAGTGTTAAAAAAATTACCTAATTGATTGTCTCATTTGCTTTTTGCACTGTTTTTAATACAACATAACAAATGTTATTTAATTTTCAATTTTGCCCCTCAAAAGTAGGTGTTATTTGTATAAAGTACAATTGTACTTGCCTCCAGAAATTTGAAAAAAATCAAAAAGATAAATTACGAAATGTAGAGTGATAGTTATGTTTAATTTTGGAAAGATGACACTATTTTAGAACAAACTAAAAAAGAAAGTAAAACATGTAAAATGGGACCGTGGGAGTATAATTATATATATAGGCTTAGGATTCTTGTATTGTTTTTTTCGCCGTTATTCTGATTCTCATATGTAAACAATAATTTATTGGAGAAGGAAAGTAACTTAAATACCTATTTTGCCCTTATTTTTAACAATTCAAAAATCCATTTAATAGAGATGGTGAAAAATTGTCACTTTTAAAATAATTGAGGGAGCAACATGTAACATTTTATGTGGAATGGACAAGTTTTTAGGGCAAAAAGTGACATAAACCAATGATATAATATGCTTTCACACATATAAACTTTTTAGATATAATTAGCTTATATTGTAATCAATTAATTTACTGATACTCAATAAATATATAGAAATCATGACACATCACATAATAGATCAGATCAATGAGTAAAATATTTTGTGAAAATTTTGTACTATTGTTATACTCCGTAGCATTTCCCAATAATTATTATTATTATTATTATTGTTATTATTATTATTATTCTAAAGGACAACTACACAGATAGGACCCACTAAAGCCCTCCAGTTGACAGAAGTTTGGAAGGGCTAATCCAACTTTTACTTTGAAACGTAGTGCTGACTGTTAATTTATAAGTATAAGAAAATAATTTTTTATCGTTGTTATTAGTTATAATTTTTAACATATTAAAGCATATCACGTTCTTTAATCTCATGAAAGCATGTTGTGTTGTTGAGCCATTTATAGTTGAGGGGATCGATGTCATTTAATGGGGCAGGTTGACTTGCCATTTTAACCTTTTTTTAACAGCTCTAGTTCATTGAATGTTGTAAGCATAAAATCGAATTTAGTATTGATTTATAAATTCATTGTATAGTTTTAACATTTTTTCAAAATGCTGAACCCCAACTCTAAGGGTTCCATACACTCCGATTCAACAGAGCATTTGCGAGAATGTAAATCATGGTAACTCAACTGAACATGAATCACATAGGTTAGACATTTGCTCACTGCACACAAGAAACCCCTCACTTTGAGAGATTGCTCCCACACTGGCGAGTATAGTTTTAACATGCATTGATGGAATGATGGCTAAGTTTAGTTTTAAAAAACTACTTAATTATCTCGTGCAATAATAAACAAAAGATAATGTTGGTCCAGTTGGATTTTATTTGTTATCTTGGAAAGTCTTAGTAAGGATATAATATTATAATCCTAGATGTATATGGTTTTTACCCAAATTTTGTACACTTTGAGTCTTTGACTAATCTAATCAAATCATGTGAGAATTGAAATATATACCAAATAATTTATAAATATCATGCTTACCTACCCATAAAAGTCTCAGCCACTACCTTCCAAATATTGGTCTCCCAAAATGGCAGCGCAGACAAAAATTTCACTGTACTTAAAGTTATAAAATAAAATAATATATACTAAATTTAATTAAGTGATGATTAGCCGGAGTAGGTCATGTTCTAAAGCGATGGAACCAGATATTTAAGAGTACGTTCTACTACATCCACTTTTAAATTATATTGTCTAAATTTTACTCTTTATATAATAGACATTGATAAGTTACTTTTTTCATATGGGTCTCGATACAATTATTTACATAAAAATTTTATGTGTGAAAATAAAATTTGAAAGTATAAAATGAGAGAACATGTAGTATTTTTTTATATTTAAACGTCATTGGAAATGAGTTTATTATTAAACCCACCCATCCTCTTTAATTAGTAACATGTTTGGTTCACAAAATAAATTTTAATAAATAAAAATGATATTGCATAGAAAATGAAATTGACAAGAAATAAAATAAAAATTGTATTCTATTATTTAATTCTCTAAAAGGAATACATTTTAGAAATGTTATTCTAATGTTTGGTTGGTTTAAAAATAGAAATTGAATATATTTTTAAAAGACATAAATATCTCAATACAATATATATATATATATATATATATATATATATATATATATATATATATATATATATATATATATATATATATAGGTCCATAATTAAGTGATAACCTTGCTCCATGTAAAAATCTATGGACAAATCCAAACCACTGATATAGTAGATCTAACGGTTGAAAATAAACAAAATTTTGTAATATATATGAAAATGATTCGCTAATTTTAAATTTTTTTAATATTTATGAAAATGACCCTGCTCATTTTTTACTTAACTTCTCATCCATCCACAAGTCCTCACCTGAAGAGTGGTTCTCATATGATTATGATTAATATATATATATATATATATATATATATATATATATATATATAAAGTTTAAAAAAATACATTGTAAAAGTTGAAGAGTTTGAATGTGAAAGAGATGCAAGTGTTGTACAAGTGATAAAGAATGTTGGGAAGGGAGAAGAAAATTCTAAACAAATTTTAGATTTAAAGTTAAAAATAACAAATTTTGATATTCCTAAGAATACTATTTTTGGGAACAAAAGGCACTACCAAACATCGTAATAGACCTGTTCAGACCTATTTTATGAACCAAATATGTTGTAATTAGACTTGTTAGGGTTTAGTGACATAAAATGGCATTATTGGGGTAGGTTTCACCTGATTTGAATTGATTTCAGATTGATCTTATAGTGATTAATATATCAGTTGTCGTATGTGCAAACTTTTAAAAAAATAAATGATACTTTTCACGAAATGATTTATTTTGAAAAAATAAGTATTACTAAACAAGTTTTCTAAATAAAAAACAGAGAATGAAAACTAAAAAATTAAAAAATAGAAAACAAAGACCAATTTTCTGTTAGTAAATGGATCTTAGTGTCGATAAGAATTAATAAGCTAATTAATTAAGTCAAGTAATATAATATTTCAAGTATAGAAACTCGTGTCAAAATCAAAGTATCTACCAATTCGTTTATATAAATAAATAATTAAATTTCAAGATGGTAGCTTACCGACCTAAAAGATTCAAACATGACTTTTCAAATCTTATCTATTATATATATATTGACGCTACATCATATCCATCATGACATAACTTTATTATTTTTTTTCCAAAAAAAAAGAAGCAATTTATAGTTCACTAATATCAACACTAATATATTTTCGGAGAGTATAATAAAATTAAAAATTACTAATCGAAGTGTCGGTTCAACATAATTGAGGATTATTAAGGCTATTGGCTCACCTTGCACGTAGTGAGACGTACATGTCGAGCAAAAATAAAACATTAGCATTATCATTATTATCAAAATTAATTTTTAGCAAGTATGTCCAATAAAATTCTAATACAAACATTTTTAATAATCAACAGAAACGCTTTTACAAAACCTTATTATTATTATTATTATTATTATTATTATTATTATTATTATTATTATTATTATTATTATTATTATTATTATTATTATTATTATTATTTTCTATTTTTTTATCATATGTTCTTGTATTATTATTAACTAGTATTTGTCCCGTGCGATGCACGGAAAATATGTTATAAAAATATACCCTTATGAGGTTTATTCATATATAAAATTTTTGTTATTTAATAATTATTATGTGTGAATTCCTATGATAAAATTATGAACATAAATATATTTATAATTAAAATAATATTTAAGGTGGGTGATTACTACAAATCTTAAACCATATTAAAAATTTAGTACATAGTATTTAATATTACAAATTTTTAAGAACTCAGTAAACTACAATAGTAATTGAATTACAATTCCAGAGTCACCACGGATCAAAATTTTTAGACCTTTGAGATTTCTAACTCTAGATATAGCAACGTACAATTGACCTTTAAAGACCAAAATCACAATCTTAGTTCGAACATTGATTTTTTCTTCCAAATGCTATCGAATTAAGTGTGTAATCAATAAAAGATGAGAACTAATAATTCGAGAATATAATCTTAATGTTACTAAGCCTACTTCATGTCAATTAAGTTGGAGAGTGTTGTTGGATAGTATCCGATGAATCCACGAATAACGCATCTTTGTCTCCGTAGTCCTCAATATGCACATCAACAATCTTAAATATTAGACCGCCTAGCTATGCCATATATTAATTTCAAACTTATGAACTTTGGGGTTGCATGAAATAAAAAGTATATTTTAAATTACTAAGGGTACATTATATATGTATGTAAGGTACTTTCAATATAAAAATAATGTATTTTTAATATATTAAAAATGTATTTGATATTCATGATCCCTACAATTATGTGGACCATCATTCACACAATAATTTGCCAGTAGAAATTGAAATATAAATAAATATAATATATATATATATATATATATATATATATATATATATATATATATATATATATATATTAGAAACTGTCAGTGGAAATTATTATCATTATTATTATTGCAATTATTATTACTATTATTGTTATTGTTATTATAATTAACAATATTATTATGGTCTTGTGAAAATTAAATGTTGATGATCACCATTTAATTTTCACAAGACCATATGGCTTTATTATATATAGGATTTAAAAGTTTTGAATTACTAAGCTGCTTTTGTTATTTAATTTGAATTTAACTAAATTATGGATATTATATAATTTTAAACTTTTTACCAACTCAACCTGTTAAGTTTATTATCATTTGAAGATTATAATGTGTTGCCTCTATTTAATTTGTATAGAATGCGTCGTTTTTAATGAAGGGTTTAGTTTGAAAATTTTAGCTATATGAGCTAAATTCCTTGATACACTATGCTAAAAATTATAAATTGACATCCATTATTCCTATGAAAGAATAAAAAGAGTAGTTTTGAATTCATTATCAATTGCAAAATAATTTCGGTACATTAATTTTGAGATGTGGAAGTTTGGAGTATTTTTTCTTTTGATATGTTACATGTTAAGTGAATTTAAGGGTACTCGTAAAATTAAACATGTAAAAATGTCACAAATAAATTATTTGTGAGAAAATAAGACGAGATTGTGTTTGGTCCATCAATATTAATAATCTTTAGCGGTTATTGTCTTACTAACTAAAATCAAGTATAACTATATGAAAATAAAGTTATAAAAGACTTCCATGTTGTAAAACTTATTTAAACTACAACCCTTCCCAAAATTTTAAGCATTCGTATAGTGGTATAGGTAATCATAAGTTATGAGATCTTGTGTGTAGCTTATTACTTGTGCCATCTAAATAATTAATATAATTTTTATATATAACAATTAATCAATATAAAATATAATGATTATTTTCAACATAATCAAAATAAGTATTTTCTACTTGTGATAAAAATAAAAAGTCATGAGTATTTTCAACATAAAGATAAATATTGATGTAGATCATTAGAATAAAAAATAAAAATTATGTCATAAAAATTTCATTTTAAAATTAATGAAGTTTTCTTAATGCGATTTTGATGATAATTAATAAGTCAGTAAAATTCAACTTATTTTTGTTAAAAATAAAATGTCTATAAATCTTTAATGAGCTTACTAATATTGTTAAAGTGAAATTAAAGATATGTTTTTGTTATGTATATGTTTGAAACTTCAATTATAAAATGTCTATAAATCTTTAATGAACTTACTAATATTGTTAAAGAGAAATTAAAGATATGTTTTTAGATATGTTTTTGTTATGTATATGTTTGAAACTTCAATTATAGTTATATGTGAATTATTTTTCTTGCAAACTCTAGTTGATATTTTTAATACTAAATTTTGTTCTTATAAAATTAATTATATAATAAAATTATATTTGAGTGAAGGATCAATATTGCAAAGTTTGAGAAACTAATTTGACAATGATGTGAAACAAACAAGAAACAACAATATAATGATATTTAATTAAATTCACATTATAGTTAAAAGATAAAATTAAATCAATTAATTGTCTTTTTTTTTTGTTTTATTTTTGAGAGCGATGTGAAACAAATAAAAACAATATTTACTTCCACATTATAGTAAAATATAAAAATATCTAATTGTCGATAATCTAGAGATATATTATATATTCAAATTAAAGATTTTTTTTTTTGTCTGATACCACAACATGTGTACACAAACTAATCATAAATAGATTCGTATCATATCATTCGTACCACTGCACATACCTAGATATATTCAAATAATTATAATAATTAATTAAAAAAAAAACTAGTTTTGTCAAATAAATATATTTATTATATTCATTGGTTATCCATGGACTGAAAAATCTCACCATATTAAAATAAAATTTAAAACTACTTTTAATGAAATAAAATAATTAATATTATCTAATATATTAATTAAAGACTAAGAAATAAAATTAAGAAGATTATGTATTTACACCTTTTACTCAAATGAAAATGCTATCTATTGTAGAATCTTGACTATTGACTTTCTTTTCCCATTCTTTTTTTTTTTTTTTTTTTTTTTTTTTGAAAATAAACTTTCTTTTCCCATTCTAATTCCGCAAAAATACAAACTAATGAAACTATATTTAGAAGAATAAAGATTTAGTAATATACAATCACCCTATTAATTTTTGAGTGGGGTCGATTATTATAAGAGCAATGCTATATATATCATTTTTATATATTTTTCATACAACCTTTCTTTCTTGAGGTGGGCTTCAAACCTACGACCATCCATTTAAAACAGTAACCAAGATGTCATCACACTACATGATAGTTTAATATTAATTATTATCTAAATTCATTTTTAAATTAGTGGTGGAGTTTATCGAAATTATTTATTGTGTCCATTCATATATCTATTATATATATTAATCAACTACATGTACCCCCTAAGTGGAAAACTTTTTTATGGAGAGCAGTGTGTGATATACTCCCAACCACAGCAAATTTGATTATAAAGAGGGTAGATGTGAACCCAACATGCATGTTGTGTGGTCTTACAAATGAGAATGTTATGCACTCATTAGTTTTATGTGATTATTCTAGAGCCGTGTGGAATAGTTCGGGATTGCCTATTATGAATATTTCTTCAACATCTTTCCCGAACTGGCTTATGACTGTTATGGATATGCTCACAGGAGAACAGGTCAGACGCGTTGTGGGGGTCCTCTATTTTTTATGGATGGCCAGAAACGAGGCGGTCTGGCAACATGCGGTACGGAGGCCGGAGGTGGTGTGGCGCCGTGCAGCTGCGGGGGAGGCGAGCTACACGGCACTTCATTCTCGTCCAGAAGCGGCACCGGCCGGCGAGGTGCAGACAGTGGCAGCCGGGCGGACGACGTGCTACGTCGACGCCGGATACGATCCGGGGACGGGAGATGCAACCTATGGGGCGGTCTTACTCGATCCGAATGGTTTGTTCAAAGCAGCGGCAAACGGAAAACTCCCGGGGTGTTTAACTCCTCTTATGGCAGAAGCACTAGCATGCAAGGAAGCCTTGTCCTGGCTTAAAGACCGAAACGAGAACGAGGTCGATATTCTTACAGATTGTCTTGTCTTCAGGAATGCGGTTCATGCAGTAACTACACCGAACTTATCTTATGTTGGAATTGTGATTGAGCAGTGCAGGATAGCTATTAATAGTTTCGTTTTTTGTTCGCTTAGTTTTATTCCAAGAACTCTAAATTTACATGCGCATACTCTTGCTAGATTAGCCCATGATCAGGATCATTCTATGTACTGGGATTTAATCCCTCCTGACTCTATCATTCAATTTTTGAATTAATATACTGGTACGCCATATTTCAAAAAAAAAAACTACATGTACGTATCAAAAAGTCTCCATCTAATAAAAACTTTACCTTTACCAACTTCTCCCAGCTCCTCTTTTCCAATTTTCTCCCAAACCCCACACGTACAATAATTTCACTTGTTGCAAGACTCAACTCAAATTATCAAATTATTTTGACATATATGCATATTAAAGTGAAGATGCATAGTTTCTTTTGTAGAATTTAAATTGGAAAGTTTCAAACAGGTGGAAAGAACTTTGAATATATATATATATATATATATATATATATATATATATATATATTTTCTCATAAAACAAAAGTATGGCGAAATATCAATTTTCTATTTTGTCAAAGAAAGAAAGGTCTTTTTTTTTTTTTTTTTTTGAAAATAGAAAGAAAGGTCTTTTAGTTAGTTAATTTTGTTGCGAGTTTATACCTATTTTTTAAAGAAGTTAATTTATGTCCTCCATTGGTTTATTATTATTATTATTATTATTATTATTATTATTATTATTATTATTATTATTATTATTACTAATTTTTTTATGCGCGATGCGCAAAAACATATATACCCAATATTTATATGATTAGAGAAATCACCTCAGATAGATTGCAACAGAAGATAAGATTACAGAGTATATCGATGAAAGAAACTCTAACTAATCCTAACTAATAGAAAAGGCTAAGTCAACTAATCTATCACCACTAGAATACAAACTATACAATATAGAAATAATAATAATAATAATAATAATAATAATAATAATAATAATAATAGTAATAATAATAATAATAATAATAATAATAATAATAATAATAATAATAATAATAATAATAATAATAAGATAGGCTAACACACCCCCTCAAACACAAGGTTGTAAGGAGACAACATTGAGCTTGTCTCGTAAAGCAGCAAACCTCGGTGCTGGGAGTGGTTTGGTGAAGATGTCTGCAAGCTGGTCCGTAGTAGACACGTAGTTGACGACGAAGTCCCTGGAGGCCACCTTGTCACGGACGAAATGATAGTCGATTTCTACATGCTTGGTGCGAGCATGAAACACCGGATTAGCACACAGATAAGTGGCGCCAAGATTGTCGCACCACAACGTGGAAGGCTGACCAGAATGCATACCCAACTCTCGTAGTAAAGACACAACCCAGGTCACTTCGGCAGAGACGTCAGCTAACGCTTTGTATTCAGCTTCAGTAGAGGAGCGTGCCACAGTGCGCTGTTTCTTGGATAGCCAAGAGATAAGATTAGAGCTGAGATATACCGCGAACCCACTCGTACTTTTCCTGTCTACTGGGCAACCCGCCCAGTCTGAGTCCGAAAAGGCATGTATGCTGGTCGATGCGGAAGGTGTGAGGTGGAGCCCGTAGTCAAGGGTCCCCTTGATGTACCGTAAGACACGCTTCACAAGCGCCCAATGATCAACAGTCGGTGTGTGCATGAACTGGCACAGTCGGTTGACTGCGTAAGCCAAGTCAGGACGAGTGATGGTTAAGTACTGTAAGGCGCCAACTATCCGACGATACTGAGTCGGGTTGTTAAATAGTTCTTCAGTCGGTGTAGCTGGCTTGGTGACAGCAGCTGGTATAGTGAGGGGCTTGTAGTCCAACATCCCTGAACGGCCCAGGAGATCCGACATATAACGCCGCTGGGAAAGAATGAAGCCTTGACCTGACACCACTGTCTCTATACCCAAGAAGAAACCAGGAGATCCTAGATCCCGAATTTTGAACGTAGTGGACAGTCGATGTAACAGTGAAGTTACTAGGTTGGCGTCGTTGCCCATCATTATAATATCGTCGACGTA
Organism: Ipomoea nil; assembly: GCF_001879475.1. Lineage (NCBI taxonomy): Eukaryota > Viridiplantae > Streptophyta > Magnoliopsida > Solanales > Convolvulaceae > Ipomoea > Ipomoea nil. The sequence continues at coordinate 4,247,616 of NW_017619273.1, read as the reverse complement.
TACCAACAAAAACACTTGGGACTCTCCAGCCGAGTAGTAAAACAAGGATACGTCGGTTTTGGATGATTTAAAACCTGCAGTCAACAGAAAATCATGAAGACGCTTAAACCAGGCTCGTGGGGCCTGTTTCAAGCCATATAGGGACCTCTGTAGATGACACACGTGCCCGGGTGTCGTAGGGTCCTCATACCCTGGAGGTTGCTTCATGTACACAGTTTCTGCCAGATGACCATTAAGGAAGGCATTGTGGACATCTAACTGACGTAGAGTCCACTTGTTGGATACCGCGAGAGAAAAGAGCATCCGAACTGTGGTCGGTTTGACTACCGGGCTGAATGTGTCAAAGAAATCTTCTCCTGCTACCTGATTGAACCCTTTCGCCACAAGCCGGGCTTTGTACCGCTCAACTGAACCATCAGCGGTGCGCTTCGTGCGAAAAACCCACTTGCAGCCAATGATGTTCATGTGAGGCTGAGGTGGGACCAACCGCCAGGTGTTGTTATGTAGTAAGGCATTAAACTCCTGGTCCATAGCCTCACGCCAATGTGCGTGACCCACTGCTTGTTAGTAGCAAGTCGGGTCTGCAACTGCAGTCAAAGCATGAAACGGCTCGTCTGTGCCCTTTGTCATGTTGCGAAGACGCATAACATGATCACGGGGCTGGGGTTGTTTGCGAGACTTCCGTGCTTTTGCCGGAGCAGTATGTGTTATAGCCAATCGTGGAGACTCACGGGCTAATGGAACCGGTTCAGGGCCTGAAGGTGTGCAGGTGAGTCACGTGGAGCCGGGGGCGATGTCGTGTCCGAAATTGGACCATGTGACACGACCGATGCTGATGCCCACGGAAGAGTCGGTGTAGCAGCCACTTGTTGAGAATAATCTGTAGCAAAGGGGAAAACAGACTCGTCAAAGCGGACATGACGACAGATATAAGTCTTTCCGCTAATTAGATCAGTGCACCTATACCCCCTAAAGGACGGTGGATAACCTAAGAAGACACAAGGTGCGGAGCGATACTCAATCTTGTGCCGGTTATAAGGCCTTAGATATGGGTAGCACCGATACCCGAAGACACGAAGGAACGTGTATGGGGGTGCAGTTTTAAATAGACGAGTGTATGGACTCTCATTATTTATGACCGATGATGGTAAGTAATTGATTAAGGTATTTGCCGTTTCAAAGGCATATTCCCAATATTGGAGGGGTACTTTGCCTTCAGCAAGTAGAGCTAAGCCTGTTTCGACAATATGCCGATTGTGCCACTCTACTCGCCCGTTTTGTTCATGTGTATAGGCGCAGGACTGACGGTGGTTTATCCCTAAGGTTTGGAATATGGTGTGCAATTTTCGGTACTCACCCCCTAGATCAGATTGTATAGATTTGATTGAACGCGCAAACTGGCGCTCTACCAAGACACGGAACGACTCAAAAACTTTATATATGTCTGATTTTACCCGTAATGGATAAAACCAGCAGAATCTTGAGTAATCGTCTACAAATAGGCAAAAATAAAGAAAACCACTATTAGATATTACAGGAGAAGGACCCCAAATATCTGTAAAAATTAAGTCTAATACATTCATAGTGGAATTTGGAACACTATCTAATTTGAATCTGGACGATTTTCCCAAGTGACACGATGCGCACGACTCAACTAGTGCTACGTTATTGCTCGTGACGGGACAGGTTTGGAGTATTTTATTTAGAACTTGCTTGTGCGGGTGTCCTAACCGGCGATGCCATATAGTGGGAGTGGCCCGGGAACTGATGAACGCAAAATTTGGCTTTGACACCGGGAGTTTGTACAACCCGCCTGACGTTGGCCCCTTAAGAAGTACTGCTTTGGTTGTGGAGTCCTTCACAATAAAACAGTTATCATGAAATTCAAAAAAAACATTGTTGTCAACTGTAAATTTATGTACAGAAAGCAACGGAACAGAAAGATTTGGGACATAGAGGATATTATTTAGATATAGAGATTTTGACACTGATGGTATAGTTGCACGACCAATTCGCGAAATAGACAAACCTGCCCCATTACCCACTCTTAAGACATCTGATCCGCCATATTCATCCGATTGCCTGAGCATGTTTGCGTCCGGTGTGGCGTGAGCGGTGGCGCCGGTGTCCGGATACCACCCATCCGCCGGGACGACGACCGGAGATGCCGGTGCCTCGCCGGACATCGCAACGTGCGCCTGGGGTTGCGGTGGCTGCGTTGTGTATCTTTTATAACAGTACACTGCCGAATGCCCGTGGGAACGGCAGATCTGACATCTCGGCGCACCCCTACCGCCACGGCCTCCTCGGTTCTGGCCGCCGCGACCTTGCCGGCCACCACGCGGCTGTTGCGTGGATTGATGCTGCCGGCCACCTCCATGCGAGCCACGGCCTGCTCCTGCGTACAAGGCTGTGTGCCCAGCTCCAACATCAACCGAGGGATAGTCATCCACCAGGATGAATTCGTGTGCCTGCAAGAAGTCAGAAAGGTGAGTGAGGGTGACCGGTGCGCCGGTGGCGGTCAGCGACGTGGCCAGCGATTTTAGTCCGGACGGAGGCCCCGGATAACGTATAGATTCTGTTCCATCAAGGTGAGCAGCCGGCCAGCTTGGATCAGGGACTCAACGAGGACTCCGGCTCTGCCCAGGTAGTTCGCCGTCGACAAGTTGCCCTGGCGCAACATCTGAAACTGGTTGAGCAGCGTCAGGCACCGTGCTTGACTGGATGATCCAAGAGCGCCGGTGACGGAGGTCCAAATCTCGGCAGACGTCTCTCGGCCAAGTGCAAGGTGAAGGACATCGTCCGCCATGGAGGATACCAACAGCGACACGATCGTCTGATCCTGCCTAATCCACGCATGATACTCCGGGTTTGGCACCGGAGTGGGCTCGGCAGACGTCGTGGTCGAGTCGCCGGTGGAGGAGGCGGCGGGGACAGTCGCCGGTGGGCATGGATGAGTGCCGTCCACGAAACCTAGGAGATCCTGGCCGCGAAGGAAGGAGAGGAGTTGCATCCTCCAGAACAGAAAGTTCTTCATCGTCAACTTCATGGTGATGTAATGGTGGGCGCCGGAGAGGTTGTTGCCGGAGGCTGGCGACTGGGTTCCGGCGGCGGATATGGTACGTTCGGATGATGCCGACATTATGGAGTCGGAGATCGATCGTCGGACAGGGTGAGGGAGGGAAAATTGGTGGTGGAGGTTGGAGAGGATCGGATAACCTGTCTGATACCCGATTAGAGAAATCACCTCAGATAGATTGCAACAGAAGATAGGATTACAGAGTATATCGATGAAAGAAACTCTAACTAATCCTAACTAATAGAAAAGGCTAAGTCAACTAATCTATCACCACTAGAATACAAACTATACAATATAGAAATAATAATAATAATAAGATAGGCTAACCGTGCTCCATCTCAACTAAAAGCCTAAGCTGATAGTTGGATACACATTAATGGATATATGCTCACACGCCCCCTCACGTGTACGGTGGATTCCAACCAACACGTGGACCGGTAAACCGTAGTCGCTTACGAGTGACGTTGAGATTCAAACCCATGACCTTTGGTCTGGCTCTGATATCAAATTGAAGCATGTGCTCCATCTCAACTAAAAGCCTAAGCTGATAGTTGGATACACATTAATGGATATATGCTCACATATATATTTTTAAAAAATAACTAATAAATCTCTACTAATTAAAATATATATGAAATCAAATTTATTTATTATAATAATTATATATATATATATATATATATATATATAATATCTACAAATATTATTATCATTAAAGAATATAAGAAAATATATGGTGGATGCATGCGCATGATAAAAATAATGGAAAAGATAACGGAAGTTATAATGGTAGGGATATTTTTGTCCAAAAAATTATATAGTACAACACTAAAAGCATAATGTACAAAATGATTAGTAGTAAAAACATGGACATAAATGAGGGATATAACTTTGATTGAGACTTATTATTATTATTATTATTATTATTATTATTGTTGTTGTTGTTGTTGTTGTTGTTGTTGTTGTTGTTGTTGTTGTTGTTATTATTATTATTATTATTATTATTATTATTATTATTATTATTTTCCATTGCAATATGATAAATTCATTTTTTTTAACAGGCCAAGGTAAGGCAAATAGAGGTTGTCTGACTTTCAATATGATCCCGGGCGAGCTGTGGTTGGTCAATATTGCACATCCCTCCTTTTTTGAAGCTCTAAAAGTAATCTTTAGCTGCCTGCCTGCCTTCAATTCATCAATGATATATAGAATTATATAATAGTCTTCGTTCATCGTATTTACCAAATGAATTACTCTCATCTTATATATATACTCAAAAAAGATAATATTAAATAATTGAAATAAGCCACCAACCCCTAACCCCAAACCACTATAAAAAGGGGTAGAAGGGATGAAGGAATTCACTCATCTCCATCTTAGCACATACTACTCTATCTCAATCAATCTTTCTTTCTCATCTATTTACCACATTTCATCATATCAAACATAAACCAATAGAATATGCCTTCAGCAACAGAACTCTCTACTGTTCTCTCTGACATCAATGACTTTGTGGTGAAACAAGGCCACGGAGTGAAGGGCCTTTCGGAGCTTGGCCTCCAAACCCTCCCCAACCAATACGTTCACCCGCCGGAGGAGAGGCTCTCCAGCATGGATGTCGTTACCGACGACTCCATTCCGGTCATTGACGTCTCAAACTGGGAGGACCCAAAGGTGGCTAAGCTCATTTGCGACGCCGCCGAGAAGAGGGGTTTCTTCCAGATTGTGAACCATGGGATTCCCCTTGAGATGCTGGAGAAGGCTAAGGCGGCTACATACCGGTTCTTTAGGGAGCCCGCGGAGGAGAAGAAGAAGTATTCCAAGGAGAACTCTCCGACTAGCCATGTGAGGTATAGCACAAGCTTTCTTCCACAAATAGAGAAGGCTTTGGAGTGGAAAGATCACCTCAGTATGTTCTATGTTTCTGACCAGGAAGCTGCGAAATATTGGCCTCCTTCTTGCAGGTACCTAGCACTATTTATATATTATTCCTTTTTCCATGCAAGAATGAAAATAACATAATGATTGTATTCTCATCTTCTTTAATTTGTCCCTGCAGAGATGATGCACTGGAGTACCTGAAAAGCTGTGAAATGGTGAGTAGGAAGCTATTGGAGGCATTGATGCAAGGACTAAACGTGAACGAAATTGACGATTCCAAAGAATCACTTCTAATGGGTTCACGTAGGATCAACATCAACTACTACCCAAAGTGCCCCAACCCCGATCTCACCGTCGGCGTGGGCCGTCACTCCGACATCTCCACCCTCACACTCCTCCTCCAGGACGACATCGGAGGCCTGTACGTGCGCAAACTGGAGCACGAGGCCTGGTCGCACGTGCCGCCGGTGAAGGGCGCTCTGGTGATCAACATCGGCGACGCTCTCCAGATCATGAGCAATGGTCGATACAAGAGCATCGAGCATCGCGTTATGGCCAATGAGAACAATGACAGGATCTCAGTGCCAGTTTTTGTGAACCCGAGGCCTAATGATATCGTGGCGCCGCTCCCGGAAGTGCTGGCGAGCGGGGAGAAGGCGGTATACAAGCCAGTTCTCTACTCCGACTACGCCAAGCATTTCTACCGGAAAGCTCATAATGGAAAAGACACTATTGCCTTCGCCAGAATAGAATAAGGAAGTTCAATATATGAACTATACAAATCATATGCGATATATACATATTTGTTAGCATGCTTCATTATTTTATATGTTTCCAATAAATCCGAGTACTCTGAAATTAATAAGAACTTTCAGTTTATCGTTTAATGTATTTTGGTGCAAATTGGATTTACCTAGGGCCCGATTTTGAACCGTTCAAGATGCCCAACAGCATAGGGGCTTTAATTTTTAGAGTGTCCAATATTTACTTTTGACATAGTTAAAGAATTAAATTAAAAAAAATCTACAATTAATTCTAAACTTCATCATTTTTTTAAAAATCATTTATATCTCCTAATAATTAGGACCTAATTAATTGAGCATGGAATACCCATTTTTTTCCCCAACGGCACAGATGATGGTCCCTTGACCGACGTAATTTCTGCTGCAGTTGTTACATCAGACGCCGTCATCGCTACTTCAGTGGAGATCACCTAGCAAATCATCATCGGGGCTATTGAATTTTGTACATATGCTACTTTTAGTTGCCCTAACTTTAATTTAAATTGGAAGTGAATTGAAGTAAAAAACTGTAATTTTTGCATTCAATTGGTGTTACACCGTTCATACTTACAAAATTCAATTTAATTAATTTTTTATCAATATAATTTTGGGGGATCAAACATATATGCGTTTAGTTTCTCTCAATCTCATAATATAATGCATGCATATTCATTTTGATTTATTATCTTTCTTCTTATCCTTTTCTTCCTATTTATAGCTAGTATTTCACCATTCTCCTATTCTCGATCTTTTTCTTCCTATTTATAGCCAACATTTCATCATTTTTTCTTCTCTCCGTGCTTTATGGCTATCTTTACTGATTTTAATTTCCTTTCTATTTTTAGATTATAACATCTTCGTGGAATCGTGGCTCATCTTTACTGATTTTAATTTCCTTTCTATTTTTAGATTATAACATCTTCGTGGAATCGTGGCTCACCGATACATTGCATTCTCAACGGAAGAAGCTCGATCAAATTTTGCCAATTTCATAAAAACAGTTATGGATCCGTTTGGTTTCAATTTGAATAGAATAGAAGAAAGCTAAGGAGAAGTGTTTGGACACAAATTCTCTTTAAAAGTAATTAACGCATTGATGATGCATTTACTTGCGTCAAAAGTTGGTTAAGAGACCACTTTAACAGCACTTAGCTTGCACTTCTCATATCATGCGTGACACAAATGATATAAAAAATCCTTAAAAAAGAAAATGATTAAGTATTATCTAATACGGTTATTTGAAATGGTTAGTAAGTGGATAGCTACAGTAACTAGATGTTTTGACGGCTAAGATATTTTAATGATATGTGCAGTCTTGGAAGCGAATTATACCGTGGAGTCAAAAAATTAACATGTAATATACAAAAAGTGAAACAAATGAAAATAAAGTATATTAAAAATGAATATGTGTGTTGATTGTAGTATATTTTTCAAACAAATAATTATTCGGAGTAACGAGTTATCGATCTACATGGAAGTGGGCGTATCAAGCACTAGCTACTAATTTATTATTGTAAAGCTAATCCTAACGAAAGGCATGGATGGATGATTAAAACTAAATTAAAAGCAAAGTAGCTGGTTTGTGAAAACAATAGAGAGAGAATGAGATTCAATTCCTGGGATTCAAGTGTTTAATCACCAAGTGTCAAACTTAAGTGCAATATTAGATCTGGTTTAAACAAGTGTGAGAATGCAACAAGGGAAAGGGTTACTCCCATAATCTCTAACTTAAATGAATATTCACTCACGTGATATAAATACCCAACAATGAAAGAACAAGCATTCATAATAAACTTTTATCTTATCTACTACCATTTCTCGATGTGCAATAATTAAGAATTAACTTCCTTAACCAATATGCCATCTCCCAAGATGTAACAGTTAAGTGCAATTGTGTGTGGCCTAAATTATGCATAACTCCCGTTATGACATAAAGATAGCTATGAAATAAGTAATCATGGCCACTAATTACAAGCATCAACAATATGAAATCACAATTGCAACACAAATATAAAACTCAAATATAAATATTATAGAAATCTGAGAACTAGGCACATAGGTTCATAAACATTTTTTATCCAAGAATCTCTATGAAAAATTAGCCACACATGGCTAATATAGAATTCATAACAATAATAAAGAGTTTACAAATAACCAAAGAGAGTACAAGAACAAACCAAGTGATTTTCCCAATCTCCCTAGCTTTCTTCTTTCTTCCCAAGACAACTTTTAGCTCTCAATTCTCTTCTTTCTTGTCTCCAAAACACAGCATACCCCTTCTAGGTTTGAGGGAGGCGGGATTTTATAGCGGGAACCAAGTTGGGGATGAAATAGGAAATTTCAGCGTGACTTTTGGAAGCTGCCAGTTCGACCGCTCGATACGTCGAATCCGAGGCGTCGATTTCTCGGATGCATGCTGGGACATCTCGACGAGTCGAGAGATGGCTTGACGCGTCGAGTCTTCGACTCCTCGCTCCAGACCGCTATTGGAATTTCTCGACGCGTTGAGAAGTGATCTCGACGCGTCGAGTCTTCTAAGCTTCGAATGGACACCCTACTGGAACATTTGTTGGCTCGATGCGTCGAACTCCCTGTATCTTCACCACTCGGTCCTTTTCGGCTCCTAGAACTTCTCTTGCTTTTGCAGTTGACCTACAATGGTTCCAAAACACTAACCAACACCGTAAAATATTCAAAACAAGTGTAAAACCAATTCTTAATAAGAAAACAAGGGAATATATGCAATAATTAAAGCAACATTATCATGAACTTAAACCCAACAAATATACTCAAACTAACACGAGAAACATGTACAATTAAGCTCACATCAAACTCCCCCATACTTAAACCTTTTCTTGTCCTAAAACAAAACCATATAATAAATCACAGGTCAAACACACAAATTACTTCTACTTTCTCTTGCACAACCTAACTTACCACCAACCAACTTGCCACAAGATAACATGCTTCAAGAGTCATCTCAACTTGACACATAAGACCCATTCTCGAGTCAATAACCAAGCACCCAAATTATTAAAGTGCGTGAAGATCAAGTGCGCACAAACACTAAGTTGAGATTATGCAAAACACGGCTTTGAATAAGATCTCATAGGCTTGCCTTTTATACTCCCACTGGCTCAACTCTAAGATTGCATGTTAAGATCAAATAGGATTTTATTAAGCTTGTAATATGGCTACGGGTGAATGGCTAACAAAGAAGTGGTAAGAAAAATTAATAAAAAGGGATAATATCACAATTATCCATCTTTTCTAAGCTTAGAAGAGATAAGACACTAGCAACCAAAGGAGCAAAATACAACTCAAGAACAAAACAACATTCTAATGAAGTGGGGGTCTAAACAACAAACTTTCAATCTTTTATTTTTCCTTTATTTTCTCTTTCAACGAACCGACATCGTATAGTATTCGTTAATATGGAGACCATCTCATATTTCTCCTTTTTTTTTTTCAATTCTTTATAATGTAATAAGTTCTTTAGTATTATTTGTTCATAATAGTTTAAATTTTATTTATCATCATAATTTTTAGTAATATATAATTGGTTGTGATTGTGAATAAGAGTCTTTACAAAGATTTTGGTTTGGAATCCAAAAACACGTATGGCTTCCTAGATCCACATTGGATTCAACCAAAAATGGCGACTAGAGATAAGCAGATAGCGTATATAAATGCCACCATGCAATATGGGAAGAAAAATTGTTATTTAGCCACATATGTAGTTCTCACGTAAGTATTAATTACGTTTTAAATACGATTACTTATATATAATATTAATATATACTTCTCTTATATATTATATTCACTTAAAACTAATAAATTTTACTTATTTGTAGTGGGCATTGGATGCTGATGGCAATTTGTCCACTATTATATGAAATTAATTGGTTTGATTCATTTGTTTTCGAGCCATGTGATGACATTAAAGAGATAATGGAAACGTATGTAAATTTATAAATAATTAATAGTTATTATTGATATAGTGATGTCAAGTGCTTACATATATTTTATGTCTTATATTAATAGGTGTGTCAATGCAACAAGCATACTGAGTGGAAGGAAACAAAGTCATCCACCAAAATGGACTACATATTGGGTAAGTACTTCATACACTTTGTAAAACTGCATATATCTTATTGTTTTTATTAAAAAAAATCTTAATTGTATTGTAATTCAAATTTAGTGTGCCAAACAAAGAGGAAATTCATATTGAAAATTGTTTCCTTCCAAGCATACAAAGGGATGAATAAGGCAAGTAATTTAATAAAATATCTTTCTCCTTCAAATTTTTGAAAATACTACTATGTAGAGTTTGGAGAGACAAGGAAGATTGTCCTACAAACAACAAGAGATTGATGAAGTTAGAGACGCATGATCTAAGTTGCGTATTGATGAATATGTTAATAAAATGCTTCTTTAGTTGATGTTGATAATTTAAGTTTTAAATTATTATTATTAATTACTGTCAATTGTATAATTAATTTATTAGCTTGATTAATTGTGACATTTATTAGTTTGATTAATTGAAAAATTTATTAGCTTGATCAATTGTGAGATTTTGAATGTCAAATTATTGTACATGTTCTGAAAATTGATGTGATTTGTAAAATTGTACATATGTTGGTTGGAAATCACAAAATAAAATTAATAATTAAAAAAATACTATAAACGACGTTGGTTTTTAAATCAAACTGACGTTGTATAATAAATTTTTAAAAATAAAAAAATAAATGACATCGTTTTTTTTATTAAAAAAAAAAACGACGTCGTTTATTTTTTAAAAGAATTTAAATTAATATACGACGTTAGTTTTTACAAAAATTGACATTATAATTTTTTAAAATTTTTAAAATAACACATACGATGTCGATTTTTACTAAAAACTGACATCGTATGGTATTTTAATTTTTTTAAAAAAATAAACGATGTCTATTTTTCTTAAAAATCGACGTCATTTATTTATTAAAAATTGTTAAATTAATATATGATGTCGGTTTTTAGTAAAAAATCGGCATCCTATGTTGAATTTTAAAAATTAAAAAAATATATATACGACGTCAGTTTTTTATAACATACGTCGTATCAATTATTTATTACGTCTGCTAGATCGACTTTAAAAAAAATCGACGTTAAAAGTGTTATTTGCAGTAGTCTTTTGTTCCTTTAGGTCCCTGGATCATGTCATGATACTTCCAACTAGCTCTTTTCACTTTCTTGACCTCTCATGACTTCCTGAACACGCCTTTGTACCAATTAACCAATACCTCCAAATCACCTAAACGACACAAATGAATAAAATAAGCACATACTTAGCTTCCTATTAACATGAAATTATTTGAATTTGATATCAATTGTGCATATAAAAATACTAATAAGAATTAACACTTATCAGGTATATAAATTGTCACCAAATACTATTTGAAATTTTGAGTTTGAGCCGCATGCTCCACTACATTGTTTATTTAGTTGTTGGAGTACGGACTTATTAGGCGGCTAATCTAATATGGAGTACCTTTTTATCTATAACAAAAAAAAATTAAGTATTGTCAATTGGCACCACTCCAATTAGGTAGATACTTAGCAATTTTTGAATGAAGGGTCAATATTGGAAAGTTGGAGAGACTAATTTTTTCTTTTTTGGGTATACAAAGACTATTTTTTTTTTTTTGAATGTCACTGGCTCTATTACAATGTAGTATCTGTTCATATACTTTTTCAAAGGCTCAAACTCACATCCTTTCAAATGGAAGTCCAACCCGGATACTATTAGACCACACAGTCTTGGTAATTTAATTTGACAACAATGTGAAATAATTATAACAAAGATATATATCCACACTATAGTAAAAGATAAAATTAACTCAACTAATTGTCTTTATTGATTGGTTTTGACAATGATGTGAAACAAATAACAATGATATTTACATCCATATTATATTAAATGATAAAATTAACTCAACTAATTATTATTATTTTTTTAATTTTTGGTTTTGAAAATGGTCTGATGTAAAACAAATAACAATGATATTTACTTCCCCATTACAGTAAAAGATAAAAAAAAAAATAATTCATTGTTAATAAAAATAAAAAACAACAAATACGGAGTAACAATTATATTCCCATCCCGGGCTGTTATTGGTCAATATTGCACATCCCTCAGCCCCTTGTTTGAGTACATGCAGTTGCCTTCAATTCAAGGATAGAATTTTAGTCTTTAAAGGCTCCCAAAAAACATTAAATAATAGAGAAAAGCCACCAACTCCTAAACCCCAAAACCACTATAAAAAGGGGTAGAAGGGATTAAGGAATTCACTGCACTCTTCTCCAATCTCCATCTTAACACATTTATTTATATTGTACTACTCTCAATCAATCTTTCTATTTACATTTCATCAAACTTAAGAGAATATGCCCGCAACAGCACTCTCCACTGTTCTCTCCGACATCAATGACTTCGTGGTGAAACAAGGTCACGGAGTGAAGGGCCTTTCAGAGCTTGGCCTCCAAACCCTCCCCAACCAATACGTTCACCCGCCGGAGGAGAGGCTCTCCAGCATGGATGTCGTTACCGACGACTCCATTCCGGTCATTGACGTCTCAAACTGGGAGGACCCAAAGGTGGCTAAGCTCATTTGCGACGCCGCCGAGAAGAGGGGTTTCTTCCAGATTGTGAACCATGGGATTCCCCTTGAGATGCTGGAGAAGGCTAAGGCGGCTACATACCGCTTCTTTAGGGAGCCCGCGGAGGAGAAGAAGAAGTATTCCAAGGAGAACTCTCCGACTAGCCATGTGAGGTATAGCACAAGCTTTCTTCCACAGATAGAGAAGGCTTTGGAGTGGAAAGATCACCTCAGTATGTTCTATGTTTCTGACCAAGAAGCCGCTCAATATTGGCCTCCTTCTTGCAGGTACCTAGCTCACTATTTATATGTTTATATATTATTCCTTTTTCCATGCAATAATGAAAATAACATAATTTGTCCCAGGGATGATGCACTGGAGTACCTGAAAAGCTGTGAAATGGTGAGTAAGAAGCTATTGGAGGCATTGATGCAAGGACTAAACGTGAATGAAATTGACGATTCCAAACAATCACTTCTAATGGGTTCACGTAGGATCAACATCAACTACTACCCAAAGTGCCCCAACCCGGATCTCACCGTCGGCGTCGGCCGTCACTCCGACATCTCCACCCTCACACTCCTCCTCCAGGACGACATCGGAGGCCTGTACGTGCGCAAACTGGAGCACGAGGCCTGGTCGCACGTGCCGCCGGTGAAGGGCGCTCTGGTGATCAACATCGGCGACGCTCTCCAGATCATGAGCAACGGTCGATACAAGAGCATCGAGCATCGCGTTATGGCCAATGAGAACAATGACAGGATCTCAGTGCCAGTTTTTGTGAACCCGAGGCCTAATGATATCGTGGCGCCGCTCCCGGAAGTGCTGGCGAGCGGGGAGAAGGCGGTATACAAGCCGGTTCTCTACTCCGACTACGCCAAGCATTTCTACCGGAAAGCTCATAATGGGAAAGACACTATTGCCTTCGCCAGAATAGAATAAGGAAGTTCAATATGAACTATACAAATCATATCCGATATATACATATTTGTTAGCATGCTTCATTATTTTATATGTTTCCAATAAGTCCGAGTACTATGAAATGAATAAGAACTTTCAGCAGATCGTTTAATGTTTTTTTTTGAAAATCGCAGATCGTTTAATGTATTTTGGTGCAAATTGGATTTAGCTAAGGCCGGATTTTGAACCGTTCAAGATGCCCAACAGCACAGTGGCTTTAATTTTTAGAGTGCCCAATATTTATTTTTGACATAGTTACTTAAGAAATTTAAATAAAAAAATCTACAATTAATTTTAAAATTCATCAATTTTTTTTTTTTTTCAAATCACTTCTCTCTCCTAATAATTAGGACCTAATTAATTAAGTATGGAAAACCCATTCTTTTTTCCCAACGGCACAGATGATGGTCCCTTAGACCGACGTAATTTCTGCTGCCGTTGTTACATCAGACGCCGTCGTCACCACTTCGGTGGAGATCACCTAGCAAATCATCATCGGGGCTCGGGGCTATTGAATTTTGTACATATGCTACTTTTAGTTGCCCTAGCTCTAATTTAAATTGGAAATGAATTGAAGTAAAATATATATATATATATATATATATATATATATATATATATATATATATATATATATATATATATAATTTTTGCATTCAACTGGTGTTACATCGTTCATACTTACAAAATTCAATTTAATTAATTTTATATCAATATAATTTTGGGGGATCAAACATATATGCGTTTAGTTTCTCTCAATCTCATAATATAATTCATGCATGCATATTCATTTTGATTTATTATCTTTCTTCTTATCCTTTCAATCTCATAATATAATTCATGCATGCATATTCATTTTGATTTATTATCTTTCTTCTTATCCTTTTCTTCCTATTTATAGCTAGTATTTCATCATTCTCCTATTCTCGATCTTTTTCTTCCTATTTATAGCCAACATTTCATTATTTTTTTCCTTTTCTCCGTACTTTGTTGCTATCTTTACTGACTTTCCTTTATATTTTTAGATTATAACATCTTCGTGGCTCACCGATACATTGTATTCTCAACGGAAGAAGCTCGATCAAATTTTGCCAATTACATAAAAATAGCTATGGATCCGTTTGGTTTCGATTTGAATAGAATAGAAGCAAGCTAAGGAGAAGTGTTTGGACACAAATTCTCTTTAAAAGTAATTAACGCATTGATGATGCATTTACTTGCGTCAAAAGTTGGTTAAGAGACCACTTTAACAGCACTTAGCTTGCACTTCTCATATCATGCGTGACACAAATAATATACTAAAATCCAAAAAAAAAAATCTTTAAAAAGAGAAAATGATTAACTATTATCTAATACGGTAATTTGAAATGGTTAGTAAGTGGATAGCTACTGTTACTAGATGTTTTGGTGGCTAAGATATTTAAATGATATATGCAGTCTTGGAAGTGAATTATACCGTGGAGTCAAAAAATTAACATGTAATATACAAAAAGTGAAACAAATGAAAATAAAGTATATTAAAAATGAATATGCATGTGTGTGATTGCCATATATTTTTCAAACAAATAATTATTCGGAGTAACGAGTTATCGATCTACATGGAAGTGGGTGTATCAAACACTAGCTACTAATTTATTCTTGTGAAGTTAATCCTAACGAAAGACATGGATGGTGGATTAAAACTAAATTAAAAGCAAAGTAGCAGGTTTGTGAAAACAATAGAGAAAGAATGAGATTCAATTCCTTGGATTCAAGTGTTTAATCACTAAGTGCCAAACTTAAGTGCAATATTAGATCTGGGTTTAAATAAGTGTGTGAATGCAACAAGGGAAAGAGTTACTCCCGTAATCTCTAACCTAAATGAATATTCACTCCCGTGATATAAATACCCAACAATGAAAGAACAAGCATTCATAATAAACTCTTATCTACTACCATCCCCCGATGTGCAATAACTAAGAATTAACTTCCTTAACCAATATGTCATCTCCCAATGTGCAACAGTTAAATGAAATTGTGTGTGCCTTAAATTATGCCTTAACTCTCGTTATGACATAAAGATAGCTATGAAACAAGTAATCATGACCACTAATTACAAGCATCAACAATATGAAATCACAATTGATACACAAGTATAAAACCCAAATATAAATATTATAGAAATCTGAGAATTAGGCACTTAGGTTCATAAGCACTTTTTACCAAGAATCTCTAAGATAAATTAGTCACACATGGCTAATATAGAATTCATAACAATAATAAAGAGAGTTTACAAATAATCAAAGAGAGTACAAGAATAAACCTAGTGATTTTCCCAATCTCCCTAGCTTTCTTCTTTCTTCCCAAGACAACTTTTAGCTCTTAATTCTCTTCTTTCTTTTCAACAAAACACAGCATACCCCTTTTGGGGTTGAGGAAGGCGTGATTTTATAGTGGGAACCAAGTTCGGGACGAAATAGGAAATTTCAGCACGACTTTTAATTTGGAAGCTGCCAGTTGAACCGCTCGACGCGTTGAATCTGAGGCGTCGATTTCTCGGATGCGTGCTGGGACATCTCGACCCGTCGAGAGATGGCTTGACGCGTCGAGTCTTCGACTCCTTGCTCCGAACTGCTATTGGAATTTCTCGACGCGTTGAATCTACTGAGCTTCAAACGGATACCCTACTGGAACATTTGTTGGCTCGATGCGTCGAACTGCCTGTATCATCACCGCTCGGTCCTTTTCGGCTCCTAGAACTTCCCTTGCTTTTGCAATTAACCTACAATGGTTCCAAAACACTAACCAACGCCGTAAAACATTCAAAACAAGTGTAAAACTAATTCTTAATAAGAAAACAAGGGAATATATGCAATTAAAACAATATTATCATGAACTTAAATCACCAAGACTATGTGGTCTAATGGTACCGGGTTGGACTTTCATTTGGAAGGTTGTGAGTTCGAGCCTCAGTAGAGGCGTTATTGATTCTTTGGGTTTCAGTAGGTTTGAATTAGGACTTTCTAAGCTCCTAAGACACTAGCATGCATGATAGGACTTTATTATAATGTGGCTACATGTGAATGAACAAAGCAACATTCTAATGAAGTGGGGGTCTAAATTAAGCAACAAACTTTCAATATATCTTTTATTCTTCCTTTCTTTTCTTTTCTTTTTCTTTCAACGAACCAACATCGTATAGTATTCGTTAATATGGAGACCATCCCATATTTCTCTTTTTTTTTTTTTTTTTTCAGTTCTTTATAAAGTAATAAGTTCTTTAGTATTATTTGTTCATAATAGTTTAAATTTTATTTATCATCATATTTTTTAATAATATATAATTGGTTGTGACTGTGAATAAGAGTCTTTACAAAGATTTTGGTTTGGAATCCAAAAACACGTATGGCTTCCTAGATCCACATTGGATTCAACCAAAAATGAGACTAGAGATGAGAGGATATCGTATATAAATGCCACCATACAAGTAAGTATTTAGCCACATATGTTCTCAAGTAAGTATTAATTACGTTTAAAATACAATTACTTATATATAATATATACTTCTCTTATATATTATATTCACTTAAAACTAATAAATTACTTATTTGTAGTGGGCATTGGATGCTGATGGCAGTTTGTCCACTGTTATATGAAATTTATTGGTTTGATTCATTTGTTTTCGAGCCACGTGATGGAATTAAAGAGATAATGGAAACGTATGTAAATTTAAAAATAATTAATAGTTATTATTGATATAGTGATGTCAAGTGCTTACATATATTTTATGTTTTATATTAATAGGTGTGTCAATGCAACAAGCATACTGAGTGGAAGGAAATTAACAAAGTCGTCCACCAAAATGGACTACATGTTGGGTAAGTACTTCATACACTTTGTAAAACTGCATATATCTTATTGTTTTTTATTAAAAAAATTCTTAATTATTTGTAATTCAAATTTAGTGTGCCAATCAAAGAGGAACTACCGAATGCGGCTATTATGTGATGAAATTTATGTTGAAAATTGTTCCCATCCAAGCATACAAAGGAATGACTAATGCAAGTAATTTAATAAAATATCTCTCTCCTTCAAATTTTTGAAAATACTAGCTTATTGATTATTTATCGCTTTTCAACTTTGTAGAGTTTGGAGAGACAAGGAAGATTGTCCTACAATCAACAAGATCAGATTGATGAAGTTAGAGACGCATGGTCTAAGTTGCTTATTGATGAATAGGTTAATAAAATGGTTCTTTAGTTGATGTTGATAATTTAAGTTTTAAATTATTATTATTAATTACTATCAATTGTAGAATTAATTTATTAGCTTGATTAATTGTGACATTTATTAGTTTGAATAATTGAAAAATTTATTAGCTTGATCAATTATGAGATTTTGAATGTTAAATTGATGCACAGGTTTTGAAATTGATGTGAATTATAAAATTTTACAGCTGTTGGTTGGAAATCATAAAATAAAATTAATAATTAAAAAAAATAGTATAAACGACATTGATTTTTAAATCAAACCGACGTTGTATAATAAATTTTTAAAAATAAAAAAATAAATGACATCAATTTTTTATAATAATAAAAAAAACCGACGTGGTTTATTTTTTAAAAGAATTTAAATTAATATACGACATTAATTTTTACAAAAAATTGATGTTATAATTTTTTAAAATTTTTAAAATAACACATACGACGTCGGTTTTTACTAAAAATCGACGTCTATGGTATTTTATTTTAAAAAAAAAAAATAAACGACATCTGTTTTTCTTAAAAACCAACGTCGTTTATTTATTAAAAATTGTTAAATTAATATACAACGTCGGTTTTTAGTAAAAATTCGACGTCTTATGTTGAATTTTAAAATTTTTAAAAAATATACGACGTCAGTTTTTTATAACCGACGTCATATCATTTATTTATTACGTCTACTAGATCGACGTTAGATGATACTTCCAACTAGCTCTTTTTTCACTTTCTTGACCTCTCATGACTCCCTGAACACGACTTTGTGCCAATTAAGATGACTTCAAAACATATCCAATTGAGCTCCAATTTACATGATTTTATAACCAATGCCTCCAAATCGCCTAAATAACACAAATAAATAAAATAAGCACATACTTAGCTTCCAATTAATATGAAATTATTTAAATTTGATATCAATTGTGCACATAAAAATACTAAAAATTAACACTTATCAAGTATATAAATTTTCACCAATACTATTTGAAAATTTGAGTTTGAGCCGCATGCTCCACTACATTGTTTATTTAGTTGTTGGAGTGGACTTATTGGGCGGCTAATATAATATGGAGTACCTTTTTATCTATACCAAAAAAAAAAAAAAAAAAAGTATTGTCAATTGGCACCACTCCAATTAAGCTAGATATACTTAGCAATTTTTGAATGAAGGATCAATATTGCAAAGTTTGCCAGACTAATTTTTTTTTTTTTGGTATACAGAGACTAATTTAATTTGACAACAATGTGAAATAAATAACAAAGATATATATCCACATTATAGTAAAAGATAAAATTAACTCAACTAATTGTCTTTATTGATTGGTTTTGACAATGATGTGAAACAAATAACAATGATATTTACATCCATATTATATTAAATGATAAAATTAACTCAACTAATTATCTTTTTTTTTTTTTTTTTTTTTTTGGTTTTGATAATGATCTGATGTAAAACAAATAACAATGATATTTACTTCCCCATTACAGTAAAAGATAAAAAAAAAATTGTTAATAAAAATAAAAAATAACAAATACGGAGTAACAATTATATTCCCATCCCCGGCTGTTATTGGTCAATATTGCACATCCCTCAGCCCCTTGTTTGAGTACATGCAGTTGCCTTCAATTCAAGGATAGAATTTTAGTCTTTAAAGGCTCCCAAAAAACATTAAATAATAGAGAAAAGCCACCAACTCCTAAACCCCAAAACCACTATAAAAAGGGGTAGAAGGGATTAAGGAATTCACTGCACTCTTCTCCAATCTCCATCTTAACACATTTATTTATATTGTACTACTCTCAATCAATCTTTCTATTTACATTTCATCATGGGAAGGACACTATTGCGTTCGCCAGAATAGAATAGGGAAATTAAGAAAGTTGAATATGTGATAAATACTTATTTATCACTATGGTTCATTATTTTATTCATACCTAATAAGTCCGAGTATGTGAAATTAATAAGAAATTTCAGCCGATTCTTTAATATACTATGAGCAAGTTGGATTTACCTTTACAAGTCAGCCATTCTTATCATGTATATTAATGTTTTATGTTATAATGTGAACTATATATGGTCCACGATATATATAACAGGGCAATTTATTTTTCTAAATACATAAAAACAAGTCTTTAATTTATAATTTAATTTAATTTGTACTATCCAATACATTTGCGATTTATTATAAATTTTGATTTTTAAAAAATGAAAAATGTAATATGATAGTGTTATTACAATACCACTTGTGATTTTGCATTCAATCCCCATATATAATGTCAATGATAAAGTTATTAAGCTTGGATCATATATGCTACACTGTATTTTAGGTTGAATAATACAAGTTTTAATTAGAAATAATGAAAACGTGTGCTATTGACGGTATTAGAGTCCTTATTATAAGTCCTAGTATAATGTAATACGAGTTCGAGATACCATTACAAAAGTAACATATAATGTCAGTTTTTCATAAACCGACATCAAAATATTACATTAATTTATAATTGTTTTATAGACTTTTGATGTTGATTTTTAATAAAAATCAACATCATAAACTAATTATAAACAATTACAAAATGATTATAAATGTATAATATAACGACCTATTTTTAAACTTTTTTTTTTAATAATTGGTATCTAACATCAGTTTTTAATATAACCATCGTAGTACATTACTGCATTTTTTAATTTTACTTAAATAAATATACGACATCGATTTTTAGCAAACTGATGTTATGTATAGTTACACATTTTTTTTAATCAATGAGTATACAACGTCGATATTTTACAAAATCGACGCCGTATACCTAAATTATTTATATTTAATTAATATTAGTATGACGTCGCTTGTATATATACAACCGACGTATATTCTGAAACACACCACACCACACCACACCACACCACACAATAATTTGCCATATTATAGTTTGCCAAATGCCAACACAATACACCGGTGCTTTGACATACCAGCGAGACGGAACCCCTAGGGCACTGTGAGAATTTGGTTAGATGGTGCAAATATTGGCTTAAGAGAGAGTGGACAGTCGTCATTGATCATACACCAAGAGGAACACAACGTTGTTGCAGACGAGCTCGCAAAAATGACGCTGAGAAGTCATTGTGATTGGATCGAGTTTAACGTGCCACCAGAGTGCATTACAGAATCCTTGAGGAGAGACCGGGAGCTCTTCACCGAAGGCACCAAGTCTTAGCTTTGCTGGGCTCACCCCCCTTTTTATCCCAAAAAAAAAAAAAAAAATATAACATGGAGTATGAATGATTTTCGAGCCCTATTGGATGCACAATTGGGTCGGACCTAGTTACCAAGACCCGAACGCTGACCCCAAATGAAAACGGACACGAACCGGCTCACTCTCCATGGAGTCACCTTGTCCAGTGGGAAGAAGCATCTCATCTCTGCCACCGGAAACCCTCTTCCTATTCCTCTTCCTGTCAGCTTCGCCGGAAACCTATTTCTCATAACAAAGCTTTTCGCTCAAGCTTCCTTCTCTGCTCCAGAAGATCCAATTTTCGAGGTAACATGTTTATCTGATTGCGTTTATTCAAATTTATTTTCAGGCCAACTAAATTTCTTCTTCTTCTTCATAGAAAATTACCGCTGCCGCTGCGTAATCTTTCTGTCAATACTCTTTCCTTCTTTTCTCCGGCAAAACGCGATATAGGATAAGAAGGTTTCCTTAGCGAATTTTCTTCTCCGATAGTAGCAGTTTCTCCCCAAATCGAAAGGAGCCTTTTGGATACTGAATATACACCACACAAGTACATTACTGGTCTTGAATTTTCCGAATTGAGTGAAAATGGCGGAAAATCCATCGTCATCCCCGAAACCAATGCAATCAGGAAATCAAGTTATGGAAGCGTCGAACACGCAGTTACAAACGGTCGCTGCGGCCGGGGCGGCTGGGACAGTGTCGAATACTGGAATCCCCATGGCCTCGCCGTCAAATTCAATTTCCCACTCGCCTTCCGTTGACCTCCCGCAAATCCCCATG
Source organism: Ipomoea nil (assembly GCF_001879475.1). Classification (NCBI taxonomy): domain Eukaryota; kingdom Viridiplantae; phylum Streptophyta; class Magnoliopsida; order Solanales; family Convolvulaceae; genus Ipomoea; species Ipomoea nil. The sequence continues at coordinate 4,226,026 of NW_017619273.1, read as the reverse complement.
ACCCCATCGCAACAACAGCCGCAGATGCTTCAGCAACAACAACAACAGCAGCAACAAATGCAGCAGCTTCAGCAGCAGAGTAGTAATAGCAACAACAATAACAATAGTAGCAGTAACAACAATAATAATATGATGGCGGCTGCCATGGCGTCTAATTTTCAGATGCAGCAAAGCTTGCAGAGATCGCCCTCAATGTCGAGGTTGAGTCAAGTGCAGCAACAGCAGCAGCAGCAGTTTGGTATGACGAGACAGCAAATGGCGGCTGGGCTTTACGGGCAGATGAATTTTGGTGGTGGCGGTGGCGGTGTACCTCAGCAACAGCAGCAGCAACCCCAACAACAACAGCAGCAGAATCCCCAACAGCAACAAATGGGGCAGATGGTTGGCGGTGGGAATTTATCTAGATCGGCATTGATAGGGCAGACCGGGCAACTCTCCATGTTACCTGGACAAAATGTCATGGCTGCTGCTGCGGCGACTGCCCAATTTAATTTGCAGTCTCAATTTTTGTCAACGGTATGGAAGTTGCTTGTTTATTCATCTGCATTCACTATTTGTTTAGCAACACTATATTCCCCTAGCATATAGTTCCAAGTTTGAAATTGAGCATTGACACGTAGACAAGCTCAGATGTGTGTTTATCTGATCCTGTTCCAGAACCGTAATCTAAGCATATGGGAATATGAGCTTGACCCATAGAGATAGTCATTATAATCTTGCGAGTTTTGCTGGAATGGTGGTGCCATCATAGTGCTAAAAGGCCTCTTTTATTAATAATATTTCTGTATTTTAACGAGTGATATTAGCGTGGTGCATGTATTTTGTAAAGAAGTTCATTACTATATATATATATATATATATATATATATATATATATAGATAGAGAGAGAGAGAGAGAGAGAGAGAGTTTGTTTCTTTGTGCATTTCTGAAGTGGTTTTGCTTCTTGTTGCAGCCTCGGCAGAAGACTGGTTTGGTGCAGGGATCTCAGCTGCATTCAGGGAGCTCCCATGGGCAGCCATTGCAGGGAATTCAGGCAATGGGGATGATGGGATCTCTAAATTTGAGCTCTCAACTTAGAGCCAATGGATCCCTTTATGCCCAGCAAAGGATGAACCCGGCCCACCTGAGGCAACAAGTGTCTCAGCAAACTCCGCTCACCTCCAATCAGGTATTTATTTTAATATTTTGCTAGTATGCATCCATTATGGTAGAATCTACTCTTGCAATGTTTCTTTTATTTATTTATTATTTATTTTGGTTCTTTCACTTCATAGTATTGGTAGACTTGTAGTAAACCTTTTAAAGAATTTAGTTGCAGTCATATCCTTAAATTAGGTTTTACTTTAGATTATATTAGGCCATGTATTTGCCCAATAGTTTTCAATCCCAAGCAACATGAGTTGTCTAGTTTTTGTTCTAGAGAAAAAATTTCAGGCATAAGAAATAGTCCTTTGGGAGCAACATTTGATAGTGTTTGGTGAATTTCTAGCCTATCTGGGCCTCTGGGGATATACTACTCGACATTTTGGCATTTCTAGAATTTTCTTCTTTGGCTTCTTTCCAATCCAAGTTGCTGATCAGCTCTACCTCCAGAATATTCTGCGTTGATCCCAATCATCCCATGCCCCATTGACTAATGCCACCATTAAAATTAGAGTTTATTACCGAAATGGTCCCTCGACTATAGCGAAATTACCAATTTGGTCCTCGACAATTTTTCTTACCCAATTAAGTCCTCGACTTTAAAAATATTAACCATTTTAGTCCTCCATCCGGTCAGGCGTTAAAAGTCCATTAATTTAGAGGGCATTGATGGAATTTCGCACTTCTTGGTGGTGGGGATTTGCAGTCGCCGGGACCGCTGAGGTTTCCAGATTGCGGAAGAGCCAAAGAAAGATTCGAAAGCCTTGCGCTGTTGGTCGGACCCGACAACCTTAACCATGGTGACGGATTCCAGATCCTGAAGCATCTGCTGCGCTCTCTCGAAGGCTTTGAGGTGAGAATCTATGCCTCTGGGGCCGTCCTCCATTGCCGGTTTTATGCGGCGGAGTCTCTTTAGCCTCCCCCACTCTCCCTTGTTGCATCAAGCAAATCCCCAGATTACACATCTTGTTGTTGTCTGATGCTATCGCTAAAGCCCTTCTGTATGCATCTTCTGCTTCTATGTAGTTGCTTTGCTGCATCAAAGCCCACCCCAAATTCCCCTGCATACAAACAATGATTTTTAAATTTTTTTTGGGGTTTCTTTCTCTCAATTTACTGATCATCTGTTGAGATTAGATGAATGAATGGGTTTCTTTCTCTCAATTTACTAATCATCTTTGAAGTAAATTGAGAAGACCCATGAACAATTTGTGCCTCAACAGATCTGCGCATGAGAAGACCCATTCAATCATCCAATCTCCCACATCTGTCAACACCACAAATAAGTGTAAAAATTCAATCTTTGCAATGTATTTGTTTGCCCTATATTACAACTTTGAACTCAGATTGGCGCAGATCTTTGAAGTAATAATGCTCTTAGATTTTCTCAAAAAAAAAAGAAAAGAATTCGCTTGAAAACATCGTCTCTTCTTACCACCGGGCAGTTGTTCTTCTCCCTGCCGTGGAGGAGATATCACTGCTTCCAGGCCTTGGAGTTAGTGAAGTTGTGTAGCTCTTCCATGATTTCCTGTTTCTAGGTTGTTCCATAACCAGAGTGTTGAAATTGAAAGCTCTATGTTTTAGGTTAAACAAATTGGGGATTTCTCCCCTTGTCTGTAAACACAGTGCGTGGGCACTATGGGCAGCCCATTCATCAAGTAAAATTCCATTAATGCCCTCCACTTAAACAGATTTCTTACGCCTAAATGAACAGAGGACCAAAATGGTTAACATTTTCAAAGGCGAGGACTTAATTGGGTAAGAAAAATTGTCGAGGACCAAATTGGTAATTTCACTATAGTCGAGAGACCATTTCGGTAATAAACTCTTAAAATTATAACTCCTGTTTGAATTCTCACTAGAAATCAACAATTCAGTGCAATACTGAAAGGACCAACAATTTTGTGCTGCTTAAGCTGACTATACTATATGATACAGAGTACTAGTCTAGTACACTTTGCTTAGGCTTACTTTTACTTCTTAAATTCACTCTAGTTCAGGATTTGAGTCAAGTCTTACTGGCATACTGGCAGTGAAAACTTTGTATCTAAGGCATACTTTAGGGAAGCTTAATCTTGGTAAAAGTACATGCTATGTCTTCTTTTTAGCATTTCCATTGCTATATGGCTTGTTACACACATACACTTGCTGAAAGCGTGAGAATATGAAAGTAGAGTTTATGCTGCCTTTTCTTTTTCCTATTGATGAGGTGTCATTGATCTTTTCCCATTTAAGGTGATGTAACTTCTAACTAGGTGGAGGTTATTTAAGAGCATTTATTATGTCAGTGTCTTTAGTACATTGTGTTTTAAATTTTCTGCTCATGTGTTGACTGCTACATTCTTCTCAATTTATTTTTTTTGCGTCATAATGTTGTCTAGACATTACAGGCACAGAACCTTCAAAGGACGTCATTTATGAATTCTCAGTTATCTGGATTGACTCCAAATGTTCAATCTGCTATGATACAGAACACTTTAGCTCAGCAACAGTGGTTAAAGCAAATGCCTACATTATCTTCTTCACCAAATTCCCCTTCATTCCGTCTTCAGCAGCAGCAGAGGCAATTACTTATTCAGCAGCAATTAGCTTCAAATCAACAGTTACATCAAAATTCAATGGGTTTGAACCAACAACAGTTATCCCAAATTGTACAGCAGCAACAAATGGGGCATCCCCAGATGCAGCAGCAGCAGGCACCGCCAGCACCAGCACAGCAACAGTCGCAGCCAGCAGACCAGCAGCAACAACAGCCTGGACAGCAGCTTTTGCATCAACAACAGCAGTCTTCTCCACATATGGTTGCCCCCACATGCCAAAAGTCAATGAGTTTAACTGGATCACAACCAGATGCTACTGCATCTGGAGCCACTACTCCTGGGGGAAGCTCAAGCCAGGGAACTGAAGCAAGCAACCAACTTCTTGGGAAGAGAAAAATACAGGATCTAGTTTCACAGGTTCAATCTCTGGATTCACTTGTTTAAAAGTTTCCTTTATGAATAATAGTTAAACCATAAGAACATCAGTTCAGTTTCATTTTAGGTTGAAAATTGTTTCCACTTTAAGCTCTATACAAAATTAAAGTAAATTAGTAATTTAAGAATCTGATATCTGGCAAGAGACTTTCTTACATGTAATGTTATAAGATGTCTTTGTTGCTTCAAGTAATTCATCCCTTAAGGATATTTTTTCAAGTGCTCTGATCAATCTTTATAATGGTCCAGGTGGATTCTCTGGGTAAGCTTGATCCTAATGTTGAAGAACTTCTTTTAGAGTTTGCTGATGACTTCATTGATTCAGTGAGACTCTGAAATACTCTTTCTTTCTCTTTTTGGTGTCTGGCATTCAAAGCTATCTATGCAAATCACATCATTTTCATTTTACCTTTTCTTAATATATAGAAATCTTTTGTTGCATGGTTATTGCAGGTTACTACATTCGCTTGCAATTTGGCGAAGCATAGAAAATCATCAACCCTGGAATCAAAGGATGTATTGTTGCATCTAGGTCTGTCCTGCAACAGTGAGCTTACTTATTTGTGTTGTTTGTCTATTTATTTTCCTTAGAATCATGCCATTTATGACTTCATAACTTCAAGTTTCATTGTAGTTATGCCAAGTCTTGCAAAGTATTACATTCCAATTACTAATGGAGGGCATTTGTTTTGGTTTACTTTACTGCACAGTTAAATTGGTTGCCGTAAAATAAACCTTTCCAATTAATGCAGGGCAGGGCACTATACCACTTAATATGATTTTATGGAAGGGTTATCCATTCATATAAGTGGTACACTGCCTTTTTATTTTATTTTTTGGAATGTGAGTTGATGGATACACTACTGTCAAATCATATTATTCTTGCCTTAACATCAGATGGAAAATCATTGAGGCTTTCAGTAATTAACTCAAATTTTTTACAGAAAAGAACTGGAACCTGACAATTCCAGGCTTCTCAAGTGAGGAGAAGAAACAGCAATCAGAGCATGTAAGTCTTATCTCTCTCTCTGAATTCCAACCAAAATGTATATTCAGTTTTGTGTTTCTGCTGTTCATCTGTAAAAGAAAAAAATCTTAGTTTTAATGGCCAGCTGAAGTAGCCTAATGTGCTAATATTTGAGCTGGGTTAAGAGGTTAGGCTTAGTCATTAAGAGCACAATTGAGGCCTTGAATCAGAACCTGTTCCTCTTCACCCCATCCACCGAGAAATGAAAATGATAAAATAAGCTGTTGCTGATTAATATTTGTTTTATTTCCTTTGGTGGGTTAGGGAATTCTATTAATAAGGGCAGTGTGGAAGAACTGAGGTCAATACTCTTGTAGCTTGTAATGAGCTAGAACTCAAAATAAATGATACTGGTTTTACTTTTATTGCAGCCATCAAGTGATATCCACAAAAAGCGCTTGGATGTGGTAAGTAAAGAGTGGTATACCTATTTCTCTTTATACATACACACATATATTACCTTCTTTCAAGTTGGTTAACTTTTGAAACCGTCATATATATTTTTCTTAGATACGTTCATTGATGGAAGCTTCACATGCTGAAACAAGCACAAGTGCAAATAATGCTAAGCAGATGGTTAGGCAGGGGATGGGTGATCATATTGGTCAAAACCACATGATAAGAGCTCCAAGTTCAGAGCAGTTGGTTTCACAGGCTAATGCTTCTAAGATGTTGCAACAAATGACTCGGTTTTGATGCACATCTTTTATTGGACTCCCTATTGAGGAACTTGTAGGTAAGGGCATATCAATAACATCAGTGAATGAATTATCCATGTTTTTATTAACTCTTGATACATGGGGGTTTAGGGGCCTTGAATTTACATCGATCCTGTCTTTTGCTTGCTGTTTGTGGGATCCACATCAATTGTAGTTTTGAATAAATAATTTCATTCCCAAGATTTAATTCATGCTTGGTCGACATAGAAGTCAAAGTACCAGTAATCTTAACTTGTCAAAGATGAATGCACTTAGAAGTTAGGACCTTCTATCCTAATACTTAAAGAGAAGCTAAACTGCATGTATGCTGTTTGATGCTTGAAGTATATTATGTTGAGCTCCCTCGATGATGCCTATTTGGTGTTTCTCCATGTCCTTGCTACCAAAATATAGCCATATACGTATCCTTTATTTGCAACTTTTGTCAGATTGGCAGAATTGATGCCATAAACTACTTTATTATTATAATATAATGACATTAGCTTATTCTTTCTTCAATTCCCGCTCCTTTGTCTTGAATGGATGATTTGGCTACAAAATTTTCAACAACGTACCTCTAATCCATGTTACAGATTATTATAGTGATGAAAGCAGAACTTCTTCAGCTTACCAAAGTTGGAACACCTGAGCATGTTTGTGAAGTCTTTGTGTTATCAAGTGGTGCCAAATTTCTCATAGTTTCTGTAAGTTAACATGTCTTCTGCAGAATGTTAAATCTTGGTCAGATTTTTTTTTTTTTTTTTTAAAGAATGGTTATATAGTGTTTATAGACTGCATCTAAAAAGTCAGTTTGTGACAATATCTGTTTGTTTAGTAGCCTAAACTATACACTTCTTCTCCAAAAGGTTGAATCTCCGACCCTATAGCTCAATGGCTCCGCAGACAAAAACTATACACTTTCTAGAGGGATTGCTGAAGTATTTTTTTTTTTTCAGACTTGAACAATTAATCTACTGCCCAATTCTAAAATATTTCTTCTAACAAGAGGCTTTTCTTGTGTAGCCAATTCTAAAATTTTACATTCCACTATTTCATTATACTTGTATATGGCACAAAAGATCACGGCTATCGGAAATTGTACCATTTGTTGGGTCTTCTCTTATTTTCTTTATTTTTTTAAAGTTTTAAATTCAACATGTTATGCTTAATATTACTTTTAAAATAATTTATAAATATATGTTTTATATAGTAATACAGTAATATTAAATTAAATATCACAAGTGTTTCAACAACAACAACAACAACAACAATAATAATAATAATAATAATAATAATAATAATAATAATAATAATAATAATTAATATTAATATCACAAAACAATTTAAATCGTAAAGAGTGTGAATAAATGTAAAAAATTACAATAATTGTAGCGTATGTGGTCATTGTTTGATTGTTTTAGGTTTTTTTTTTTTTTTTTTTTTTTTTTTTTTGAGATTTGTCAAGTTCTATGCCCGTGGGGTTAAGTACAATTTAAATGTAATTTATTGTTCAAGACTTTATCAATAGGTTCACTATTAGCTGGTCCTGGCGGGGCTTGAACCCGCGACCTTCGGCTCATAAGACCAACGCTCTAACCAACTGAGCTACGGGACCATTTTAATATCATATGTTTATTATAACAATATTGTCGGTTGATTAAGATAACATCGATTTGCATATTATCATTTTCACATTTTTTTTTTGTATAAATAAAATCAATGTTACAAAATATGTTATGAAAAACATCTTTTGAATGATACTCATACTAATATATTTTGAATCTGAGTTATTTATTGATTGACTTGCAATATTGATAAAATGATCATGTTACATTGTGAAAATGAACATCCAATATTCTCTTTATGAACCTATTTTAGGTTCATCGGTATTATGATATAGTTGCATTATTATTGTAACAGTATTGTAAAAATGAACCACCAATATTGTGAAAATAAGTTTGCAATGTTTCATTAATTAATATATTTGAGATCTATCACTAATGGCATGAAATTGGTTAGTTTAGGGATTCAATTGTAGCCTTTTTAGGTTCAGTGGCCTAATTGCATTAACGCGTGCAGTTCGATGGCCTATTTGACCCTTATTCCAATTTAATTTTTGAATATATAAAACTTTATTTTCTAGTATTAAATTATACAATCGTGTTATAGTGTTAAACCAATCCTCAATGTTTGAAACAAACACAAAATATGAACAGAATAATAATAATAATAATAATAATAATAATAATATATGTAGTATCTAACCCTTATGTAAATGTGGACAATAATAATAATTTAAATATGAGTAAAAGACATTTCTGGTCCTAAATTTATAGTGGCTTGGACAATTTTAGTCCTTTATAAAAAAATTTGTCATTTTATGGACAGAGTTATTGTGGCGAGGACATTTTTGGTCCTCCATTATATTTCTGTTAGATAACCGTCTGAGAGAGGGATAATTACGTCAATTTAGGCTATCTCCTTCTATCTATTATATCTATGTGTGTTTTGTTTTCTTCTCGGTCATAATTCGAAGGAGTCGGAGAGTCCAAGTTGCAGTTGTACGAAGAAATTGCCAGAGAATCGAAGCCGCCAAACAGGTTACTAATCAAATAGATAAAAGGAGAATCGAAGCCGCCAAACACACATAGATATAATAGATAGAAGGAGATAGCCTAAATTGACGTAATTGTCCTTCTCTCATACGGTTATCTAACAGAAATATAGACGGAGGACCAAAAATGTCCCCGCCACAATAACTCTGTCCATAAAATGACAATTTTTTTTATAAATGACTAAAATTGTCCAAGCCTATAAGTCTAGGACCAAAAATGTCTTTTACTCTTTAAATATGTATAGGTCACTATACTGCATGAGAAGTAATGTATATAGATTGGTGATAATATGGTGTATAATTTGTGTGGTGAGTGGATAAGGAACCTTATACCAATCGCACCCAATTATTGCATTAGGAATATTGAAAAGCAATTTTAATTGGATTAATTAGATTGCCAACCTCATATTGATATTAATAAGGGAAAATTAAAATTTTAGTCTGTTAATGTAAAATTAATATTTCATTATTATGAGTTATTAAAGTTGGCCCTTAATTAAAATTAATAATTATAAAATTGATTACTTTTGTCTTTCAAATAACCAAAACAATCACTTATGAATGTTGTATTTTTAGTTCTTATAATACATCTTTGATGGACGAAAAATCACTTTTATGACTAATTGGATATAACTAAAGCCTATGATCGGATGGAATGGTAATTCCTGCGAAGAATGTTGGAGGTTATGGGGTTTGATGATCGTTGGATTAATCTAATCATGCAATGTGTCACTACAGTTCAGTATAATATTCTGGTGAATGGTGCTAACAGTGGCAGGTTAATACCAACTAGGGGTCTCAGACAGGGGATCTGTTTTCTCCATATTTGTTTATTATGAAGGATTGTCTATGTTGCTACAAAGAGCCCAGATGGCTGGCTCTTTACATGGGTGTAGAGTGGCGCGGGCCCCTCGATATCACATCTATTTTTTGCAGATGATAGTCTGCTTTCTTCAAGGCGAATGCTCAGGAGGCGGGTGTGATAAAGGAGTTCCTGGAACGTTATAAGGAGCTATCTGGACAAAAGGTAAATTATCATAAATTCAATATTTGTTTCAGTAAAATACCACGGAGGAAGACAGGGAAGTAGTTGCAGAATGTTTACAGGTAGATCAGGCGCCTAATTTTGGGAAGTACCTAGGTTTACCCTGTTTTATTGGGAGGAATAAGAGAATGGTTTTCTCTTATACTGAGGATAAGATTAAACAGAGGATTGGGTCGTGGAACAAAAAATTACTTACACAGGCAGGTAAGGAGGTGCTATTGAAAAGTGTGGCGCAATCAATGCCAACCTTTTCAATGAGTGTTTTCTTGTTACCTGATGCAGTTTGTTTGTCGATCCAAAGAACCATGAACAGATATTGGTGGGGGAGTGGTGGAGAAATGGGGATTCATTGGAAAGCCTGGGATAAGTTATGTGTCCTTAAGAAGTTTGGGGGGGTCTGGGTTTTAAGGATCTCAAAAGTTTTAATTTGGCAATGCTAGGGAAACAGGCATGGCGTTTTCTCACAAATCCTAGTTCCCTGGTTGCAAAAGTTTATAAGGCTTCCTGTTACATCTTTTGTTGATACCAAGGTTGACAATTGCTCAAGTTATGCCTGGAGAAGTATTATGGCTGCACATGATATGGTGGTTGCAGGGTACGTATGAGGATTGGGGATGGAAAAACAACTTTGATCTGTGGATACCCGTGGTTACCCGATGATCTAAGTCCTCTCGTTCAAACATATATGCCTGAGGAGCTCAGACATGCTAAAGTTGCAGGTTTAATTGATGATCAGACTAATATGTGGGATCCCCATATCTTGTCAGATTTATTTAATGCTAAGGATGTCAATCGTATACTCAGGATCCCTGTAAGCCTGGATATGATGACTCATGGTATTGGCCTGGGGACCCAAATGGAGTTTATACAGTAAAGAATGCCTACAGGAATATTGTGGGAAATTATGAGCATATACCAGGAGAGTTTGATGGATGGGTTAATATGTGGAAAATGAAGGTCCCCCAAAATGGAAGACTTTTTTGTGGCGAGCGATCTGCAATATCCTCCCTACCACTACTAATTTAATTATGAAGAGGGTCGATGTTGATCCAACATGCCAGATGTGTGGTTTAATGCAGGAGAATATTATACATGCTCTAGTTATTTGTGACTATTCTAAAATTATTTGGAATATTTCAGGATTGCCTGTCACAAATATTGTTACGGATTCTTTCTCTGTCTAGCTAACGGCTGCACTTGCAATTTTGATAGACGAACAGAGGGGTGTCTTGGTGGCGGTTCTATACTATTTGTGGACAAGCCGAAATTCGGCCGTGTGGGAGAAATCATTACCCCACCCCGCCGGCTTATGGAGAAGGGCAACCACAACCATCGCCTCGTACCGTCAAGCAAACCAGCGCCCTCCACCACCCTTGGTGTCGCACGAACTGGAAGTGGGAACCCAAGTCAGGCCAAGGTGTTATGTAGATGTTGGCTACCGGCATACAACGGGGGAGGCAACCTATGGTATGGTACTCCTCATGCCGAACGGGACCTTTATGTCGACGCGAAATGGAAGACTGCCGGTTTGTGTCTCGCCTTTTATGGCAGAAGCCTTAGCTTGTAAAGAGGCTTTATCCTGGTTGCTCGAGAAGAATGTAGTGGATGTGGATATACTAACCGATTGCTTACAGCTCAGAAACATCATGCGTCAGGTATCAACAACTATAATGTCATATGTTGGAGTCACGATAGCAGGAGGATGGTGGCTTTGTTTATGTATTGTTCATTCAGTTATATTTCTAGACAGCTTAATTTGTCTGCACATGTCTAGCTTCATTAGCTTTTACTCAGGACCAGTTTATGTTATGGGATGCAATCCCTCCTGACTCTATTGCAGCTTTGCTCCATTAATACAATCATTTATTGGTTGGCTTTCAAAAAAAGTGTTAAATTTACAATTTATATTAATTATAAGAGATTATACCAACTGGATCCTTAACTATTGCGATTTCTCTATAAAAATCACCTAATTAATTTTTTTAGGGATGTCAATTGTACCTTACCCGACGAGGAACCCAATTTCCCGCCCTACGGGGTCGGGGATGGTGACAAAAATAGGAGATCGGGGATGAGGATGAGGGCAATTTTGAATTCCCCGCCAGGGACGGGGGCGGAGATGGGGAGTACACCCCGCCCCCAATATATATATATATATATATATATATATATATATATATATATATATATATATATATATATATATATATATATATATATATATATATATATATATATATATATATATATATATATATATATATATATATATATATGATAGTGTTAATTGCCACGTAATGCGGTAATTAAATAAACACGAGACCAATTAAAGCAAATAAATAACTCTTATTGATCAAAGTGAAGGCCCTAAGTACAATCTACTTGGTTGCTTTGAGTACCGACTGGATGCCTTCGGGATTCTCTAACAACAACCTTTCGATCGTCCAAAAGTCCCTCACACTGTTGCTATCGCGGGTATTTATAGCCGCGGAGCCGGAGACACAAATCCGGTCGTTCGGCATGCTTCCCACGTAGCAACCACGTGTCGCCTCCCCGGGTGCCCTGCCTGTCAACGCATGGAGCCGCCACGTGTCCCTCGTCAGCTTTCACGCCAAAGGGCTACTGCTCGGTGATCGACACTGCTGCTCGGGTAACTCCCGGTCGGATCCTGACCGGGTTCTTCACAAGGAACCCGACCTGTAACCTGCAAAGACAAGAAGAAGGCACACCGGTCGGGGGTAATGCTATGCCAGTCGGGGTATTCCCTACCAATATATATATATATATATATATATATATATATATATATATATATATATATATATATATATATATATAGCCACATAACACACACATATGTATTACTTTGTTATAATATATATAGTTTTAGAACTTTAGAAGCATTCTTCTCATTCTATGTCATGCTTATGAAATATAATGCATATTTAGATGACATGTTTAATTGTAAAATATTGAATACTACTTTAAGTTGGAGATGAATATATATATATATGCGTTATTTATTTAAATATTTTTTAATGTTTAATTTTTAATTATTTTATAACTTATATATAAACAGGGTGGGGAGTCCCTGTCCCCGAATAACCCCCGTGGGGATGGGGATGTGGACGGGGATGGAGAATGGAAAGAAAGTCAGGGGCGGGGATGGGGGTATGTCCCCCGCCCCCACTCCGCTCCGTTGACATCTATAAATTTTTTGTTCGATTTAGTCCCTTAGCTACGAAAACGTTACCTAAAGTAATCCTCTGTTAGATTTTACGTTAAATCTATGTTTGACACAAGGAAAATAATGGAGTACATGTTTACTAAAATGTGTTATGTATTTGAGATATATATCATGTAAGAAGGTTTCACAAAATAATTTTCATTAGTTACTCTTGAATTAATAACTCATTTCCAAGTCTCTAACTACTATATAGTGTGATAACACATCTTTTACCATTTCAAATGAATAGTCACAAAATTGAACTCCAGTGGTGGAATATTGATTAAGTGTAATATTAACACCATTAACTATCGTCTTTAATTGTACTACTTTTTTAAATACAAGAATTAAATTAAACAAAGTTAAGATTTAATGATTAAATTGAACAAAATATTATAATAAAGAAAGTTGATGGGTACTTTGACATCAATCGATAATGTCATAATAATAAATAAACAAACCTGCATGGGCAGCTCAATTGGTCATAGAGGTGAAAGCTTGAAAGAATGATCAGGAATTGAATCTCACCAGCGGCAGTCAGTGAAGGGTTTCTTGTGCGATAAACAAGCAATGATAAAATATTACGTGTAGGAATAATAATAAATAATGTTTTTGGGAAAAATAATAATAAATAAACATTTTAAAAATTTATTTGCCTACTCGTGCGGTTTGTTCTCCCACATGGATAATAAAATAATACTTTGTTAGGGAACACGATTAAGTAAAAGTCCTTATTTTATTTCTTAAAATGTGATTCCCCATAAAGATATGCTTGTATTGACAGGATTTGTTACTATAATACACAACTTGTAACGTGATTTTGATTTTGACGTATAACTTTTTTTATTTTATTTTATTTGAATGTGGAGGAAAATTCACAGTTATTATACAAAAATGTGTACTAAATAAATTTATAAATCTCATTTGTGATCGTAATTGATCAAGATAACTAATGAATTACACTCGCTATTTAAACATGTAATTTTATGATTATTAAATCAACAATTAAACCAATTTTGTTAAAATTGTTCCGCTTATCACGTATAAATTTAAATTTACTATTGGTTATGCATGTCAATATCAAGATTCACATGTAACTTTGAAATTGTAATGCTGCCAAATTAATTTAGCGTTTATTTCCACATTTTAATTTTTTTTAAAAAATAAAATAAAATAGACTAAGGTAGACCGAGAATACTAATTAATTAAATCGTGTTAAATGGAATGGATATTATAGAAAAGAGAGTAAGGAACACCATTACTACATAAACTCCTAAAATTATACTCCCTCATTTATACTTCCTGAGTGACAAATTAGGATTAGTTATTTTTATCATGTGGGTGATGCGGTGTAGACCCAACGGGCTTATGGCACAAGAAGGGGAAAGGGTCAAAGCCCAGGGATGAAGAGGCCCAAAGATAGATACGGGCCAAATCGAGTAGTCGGTCGAGTCGAAGGTCGGGACGAACGCGAGATCGGCACAAGTAGTAGGTCGACCTGGAAGTAGCCGTTAGCATTAAAGAAACCTATTAAAACACCCATTTATTTCCCTATTCAAAACCCACTAAATACCCTCCTTATTTCTAATTTTCATAACCCCCCACATAAACTCCTATTTACTACCCAACTAAAACCACCCATAAATTCCTTACTAAATGCTCCAACGGCTATAATCTTGAACCTTGGCTAGCCATAAAAAGGAAGAGAAGACAAGAAGATGGGGGGATCATCTACTCCTACACACTAGAAAACCACTTACTATTCTTTCTCCTCTAAGATGGCATATTACTCATCCTCACGTGGAAGCACTCTTCCTACACTACTCTCCCAAGAATACTCCATTCATCACTCATGAAGAAGACTTCATCCAAGGCTAGAAAAGAGAAGAGATAGCTCTATTCTTACACCATATTACATGTACAAAATAGCTCTACAATATGTACAAAGACACCTACAAAATACATAGTGGATATAGGCTTGGCACCGCCCAAAAAGGCTCGTAGTTTTCACATTCCGATTTTCACGTAAAAAATCATCGAGCCCATATTTTTAGCAGCTTTATTATGAACGGTGAATCCACCAACCACCGTTGTGTTGGACCTTCGAGGGCCCAAAAGCCCTAAAACCAACAGTGGGTACACAGAAAAATGTTTACATCAAAAGCATGTGAGAGGGATACAAGTTGAGAGTTCAAAATAAGAGTACACCAAGTATTTTCCTTTTAAGTTAGGCAATAAAATATAGAATAGTCTAAGGGGGCGTTTGGTTCAGGTCATCTTAGATTACCTAGGTAATCTGAGTCTGGTATTGTTATATTACCTTGTTTGGTTCAAGTTATAAGATTACCTGGTAATGTTATATTACCTGAAAGCTAATGTGGCGGTAATATTTCAAGGTAATGTGATTACCCCCAATTTTTTAGGTAATCTTAGATTACCTTGAATTATTCCAACTTTGCCCTTGTTAACTAATCCTTATATAATAATAATAATAATAATAATAATAATAATAATAATAATAATAATAATAATAATAATAATAATAAATAAATAAATAAATAATAATGAAATTAATATATGTTTATATAATCAAATATATATGTGTATATTTATATATATTTAATTTTTTTAATATTTAAGCATTGATATACATTCATACATATAAATAAATAAACACATTATACATACATATATATATATATATATATATATATATATATATATATATATATATATATATATATATATATATATATATATATATATATATATATATATATATATAATATATATATATATATATATATTATTGAGGACATTATTGTAAATTGATCCATATAACCTAAAATATAACCTTGAACCAAACAAGGTGATATTATATTACACTATCCAAACCAAATACACAAGGTAATCTTACATTCCCAACATCTTACATTACCTTCCTGGAGGTAATCCTATTACCTGAGGTAATCCAAGATTCCGTGAACCAAACGCCCCTAACAGAATTCTCATAAAGGGAATATTACATTTAATTTAGTCATAAAAGTTCTAACCGCCAACTAATGCACCGTACCTTAATTAATTGACCTTTTAATCAACTAATACCAATCATAAAAAGTGACATAACTTTATTGTTTTTTATTCTAAAATTTTAGAAAAAAAAGAAATTAATGAATTGTTATAATAACTATATTCAATGAATTGGCATTCAAAAAAAATTATTCAATGAATCGTGTTAGAAATATTTATTAATTAATTGATATATTATATTTATAATGTAAAATGTCCTAAATTGTAATATTGTGACTGGACTCTATGCTAATCCAACTATCCAAGTGTACTCTATACTATAAAAGTTATATTCACCTTTTTTGGTTATCTACATTCTTAAAAGTTTACCTCTTTCAAGGTGACATGGCATAAGTCATATCACTATTTATTTATTAATTTTTTTAAAACATGAGGTGGCTTGCAATCCTTGTAAGTTTTGTAAAGATTGAAAGTCTGAAAAATGTGACTCTGTTTTGCAGGGCTTATTTAGGAGCTTATAGCTTATTTTAAGCTTCTAATAAGTTATAAGCTCTGTTTGGTAATATTCCCAAAATAAGCATCTGGCTTAAAATAAGAGCTTATTTTGGAACGCTGCCTTAGGTAGCGTTTCAAAATAAGCTCCTAGCTTCCTAACTTTTTTTCCATTTTTATTCTTATTATTTTAAAGAAATGACATAATTTACCCTTCCCAATTAAAACCATTTTCTCTTCTCCTTTATCTGCAACTTTCACCGCAAATATTATTATTATTATTATTATTATTATTATTATTATTATTGAAGAGATTATTATTATTATTATTATTATTATTATTATTATTATTATTATTATTATTATTATTATTATTATTATTATGAGATTTGTCACAATATTGCTACTTCATTATGAGATGCTAGATCATGATTACACTAATAGTTTTATTTTAAAATGTTAAATTTTAATATGTAAACAAACTAATTTAAATTTTATGAAGATGTCCTTTTTAGTCTTTCTACATTTATAAGCTTATCAAAAAGCTAATTTTACCAAATATTTTCAATCATAACAGCTAGCTTAACCGCTCTTCAGTTTTCAGCTCCGAGCTTATAGCTTTTCCGTTTTCAGCTCCTAGCTTATAGCTTTTCAGCTAGGTTTGCCAAACAGACCCAATGTCATGAATAGAGAGATAATTTTTAACCATTTTTTTCTTAGTATTTGTAAAAATTTAAATGATGTTGCATAAGGACAATACACACACAATGATCCTGCATGTATTTCGTGTGTATCTCACCGACGAATTTAAAAAATCTCTGGAATTGACTTGAGTTACACGTATGGTTCTGACTGTATTGACCATACCTTTTGCCGTAACTGGTCACTCCTTACATCGAGACCAAATTGGTTATTGGGCAAACAGGTGTACCAAAAGCTATTCATGTAATAGGATCGCCTTTGGTAGAATTATTGCGGAGGAGCGATAATGTGAGACTCTACTTTGACTTGTTTTTATGTTTAGTTGTTTACACACTTTTGTATTGTCGTTTCTTACAGTCATATTTATGTTAATACACTTTTCAATGATATGTAAACAAGACATTTCCGGACCTTTGTAGAGAAAATGTTACAAAGATTTGTGATCTATCATTTATCAGTTGGTCTATATATATATGATAACTTTAGAAATCACACAAATTGGACCACAAGGAGCTTTACAATTAGAAGTCTTCAAGGATGGAAACAAGATTTTCTTTCCAAAAGGTTGAATCCCAACTTTAAGGACCCCCTACACTCCGGTCGAATACACGAGTTTCAGACTGTACTACACAATCTCTGTAAAGCCTAAATAGGAAAATACTACATCACTCCCATTACATTCTCCCTACTTTTACTTCTACACTTAAAATATCGATATAAACACTTTTATCGGAGCTCACATGAAAGAAAATAACCTATAGAGCCTACCACATCACCAAGTAAATTTGGGAGAATAAAATTTGGGAGTACATGTAGTAGAACTTGTTTAAATAATATATAAGTTTCCCTATCAAAGATATGAACATTAATCATCAATCTCCTCTGCCTCTTCGCCATGATGAACATGTCCACTGCTAAATTTGAGCCATTTCTTGGCCTTGCAAAGCTTCATCAGAAAATGCCACCCAACCCCACCCACCGTCATCAACCCACTCACCAGAAACACAATCTTGGTGGCTATGGCCATGATATAGATCAAGAAAACAGATGGGATGAGGCACATGACCACCAACGCCGGCAGCTTCAACGGCACCCTGTACGGGCGTTTCAGCGCCGGCGCCTTTCTTCTCAGCCACAGAAACGAAGCGAATTCGAGTAACATCCCCAGGCTGTAGAGGAAATTGGCGGACGAGATTAGGTCGGTGAAGTCCAGGTAAGAAACGGCGAGGGAGATGAGCGTTGCGAGGAGGATTCCGACCCAGGGGGTGTTGAACCACTTGGACCTCGCGCCGAAGAATTTGGGGAGGAAGGCGAGGTCGGCTTGGCCTTGGATTTGGTACGCGCAGCAGCTTAGTTGGGCTTCGAATAGTCCGATGGCGGATAGGACTGCGCCGATTTCTACCCAGAGCTGTAGCCATTTTCCGGCCAGCATTTTCGCCGCCACCGCCATGAACCCGGACTCCCACTCGCTCTGGTCCACGGCCACCGCTCCGGTGACGGCGAATAGCGGGATTATGTAGCCCACACACGTGAAGATCACCGCCACGAACAGGGCTAGTGGGTAAATCTTTCTCGGGTTCTCCACTTCTCCGGCCATCGTGCTCACGTTATCCCAGAAATTTAGGTTCCAAAACAGGGTGTTGAAGTATAAGTTCCAGTCTTTCTTCACCCCCTTCTGCCCTAAACTTCCCCACCTGTTTCCACAAATGTTATTCAGATCAGAAATCTGAGAAACAGTTACAATTTATTGAGATTAACAAGAACAATAAACAATAATAATGACAGAAAGTAAAGAATACAAAATTTATATTAGATAAACTCATATTCTTAATCCTTATACTTATACGAGACAACAGAAAACAGAAAGAATGACATGACCTGTGAGGGTGGATTTTGGGGATGGCGATGAGGGACATGAGAACGAAAGGCGCGAGGGAGACGACGCCGAGGGCGACGGCGGTCCAGCCGACGATGCTCAGGCCGGTGTAGTTGAGGAAAGAGAGGAAAGTTGTAAAGACCAGAACCGCCATGTATCTGGGTAAGCCGGAGGAGAAGACCGGGAATATTCTCTTCAGGTAATCGATGCAGAGGGCCGGAAAAGTGGCGATGTTGATGACGCCGCTGAGGAACTTCAAGGTTCCCATCAGCGACCCTACGAAGGGGCCGAAAGCCCGGTGGGCCCAGATCACGAAGCCACCGTTGCCGGGGAATGCGGTGGAGAGCTCGGCGGTGATCAAGGCCTCCGGGATGCTCCAGATGAATGGGAAGATGAGGAAGCCGAGGATGGCCAGCAGTGGGCCGGCGGCTTGGACCGCCGGTTCCTCACCGTAGGGTCCTCCGGCGACCTCGAAGTATATGAGGAAGATGAGTGGGATTAGGGTGAGCTTTCCCTTGTTCTTCTCGGCGGCGGCGGCGCCGGTAGTTGTAGGGAGTTCTTCAGGATTTGACGGCGGTGGCGAGACGGTTGTCATGGTGGTTGGCGGAGTCTGATTTACCATCTGCTGTGCCATTAATATATACTCCGTATTGTATAGTGATCTCTATCTGCCTACGGGATTAAAAGAATCTGACACTAAACATTTTGCTTGAATTATCAGCAGAATCTTTCATTAAATATGGGAAACAATTATGTGCCCATAAAGTTTACAAATAAAAAATAAAAAATTAAGGCAATTGATTCTAATATAATGACAAACACTAATATGAGCACAAACAAAAAAAAAAAAATTTAAAAGCACTAATCCAAACATAAAAATCAGATTATTAATCAGATGGAATGATACCGTTTTTAATTAGGGGATGATATTTTTAATTGAATGGGTAATCAAATCAAATCCCATAGTTGTGTTTTAAAAAATTGTCAACCAAACACTAACTATGATTTTGATTCCATTTGTAGTGTGTAATCTCATGAACCAAACACACCCTTAATTTGTCAGGAAATGAAAGTGAGGGAATAGAAATTTGGAGTATATGTAGTAAAACTCTACAACATTTGTTTAAGGTGTAAACTCAATTAGTTTGATCGATCACTCTAAAAGTTTTATTCCAGCCACAATATAAGAGTTCGAAACTCACCGAGCACCTGAGAATTATGATGAAAACCCTTTGTGTGCGGAACAAATATGACATTGAATATCTACAGTCTACACTATTTGATACTAATATAAGGCTTAGCTTTGGACAGAAATAATTAGTGACATCATAATACACCATCCTAATTAATTACAATATTTTTTTTGGTAACAAATTACAACAATTTCAAAAATTGTAACACATGTTTCAATTGTCGGCACTCGGCAAGTTTGTACCTATCAATATGACGTTTTAAAACAATATTTTTCCAACGATTCATTAATGGTTTTTAATTTCTTTTTCTGGCATGTCATATCTGGACTCTGGCTGCCAAAGTTGACCAAAATGATTATTTAACATTATTGACAGTACAAATGTTGAAAAAAAAAAAAGGAAAGAATAAAGGTAAATTTGGTAAATTATTTTTCAATATGATTGTAATTCGATTCTCAAAAGATTCCAAAGTGATATCTAAAGTTGAGAGAATCTCTTATCTACTGGATTAATCTTTAGATATGAATTGTTCCTTAAGGCTCAATCGTTATACCCTGCACCGGGGACGGAGCCAAAATTCGAGTGAGGGGGGACAAAAAAATAGGGACGAAATCAGAAATTTTTTTCAATAAAAACGAAATATTAAAATAAAAGAGATAATTTAAAAAAAATTAATTAATTAATTAATTTGATAAAATAATTCGAATAGAAAACACATTATAAATTATACATCTCATTATTAATATAAAAGAATATTATATATAATATGTGTGTGCATTAAAAAAACACTATAAAAATAATATGTTAATACTAGGATTTGAAACATTGACCTTTACAATTGCCAAACATGTACTCTACCAACTAATCTAACTCATTCTTATTAACATTTAATAGTTTTTTTTATATTAATACTAAAACATGTACTATATATACATATATACATACAAAGATTATAGGGGTGGGGTGGGGTGAGGGGGGCAGCCGCCCCCCTTTGGCTCCGTCCCTGCCTGCACCACGACGCACATAGCACTGCGTCCCGCGCATCAAAAAACGACGTCGTTTTGGTAAGTTATGTAGGAAGTTGACATGATTATGTGTATTTTTAATACAATTATGTATATTTGTTTATACAATTATGTACATTGTTTATGCAATTATGGCCCTGTTTGGTAAAATGGTTGTTAGCTGATAGCTGTTAGCTGTTGGCTGATTGTGTTAATTAGATGGTATAAATAGTTGATAACATTAGCTGATTGTAGAAAAGTGTTTGGTAAATTAGCTATTAGCTGATAGCTGTTTGGTATAATATCTTTTCTCAAAAAGCTAATTGAAAAAGTTGCTTAGAGTAACTTTTTGAATTTTAACCTTTTGGAGTTGCAAAAAACTAATTAACCAAACATTTCTATTGATATTTTAACTAAATCAAACAATTAATAGTGGAAAAATAAGCCAAAATTGGCCTCTGTATATTTTTTTTTATACAATTATGTACATCCGAAACAAGAAATTTATGTGTATTATGTTAAGAGTTTATGTGTATTATGTTAAAAGTTTATGTGTATTATGTTAAAAGTTTATGTATATTATGTATTATGTTAGATTATGTGAATTATCTTTTAAAAAAAGTATGTGTATTTTGTTATACAATTATGTACATTCATGTATACAATTATGTGTATTCTAGTATAAAACTATGTACATTTTTTAACGTGAGATTTTTTTTAAAAAAAGAAAATTAACTGCCAACATAGGGTAGCAAAATTTCAAAAGAAAAAAAAATAAAAAAAATCTGAAACGAGGTCGTTTTGTATCAGGACGCACAATGCAATGCGTGCTCCGATGCACGATATAAATTGCCCTTAAGGCTCTAGGTGAAATTGTCCAAAGTGTTTGGAGTGAGAGCTAGTTGAAAATTAAAATTTGTTAAAATAGATTATTGAATTAGATATATTTGGTAAAATTAGATGTTACGAAAAATAAAGAATTAATTCCACCAGAGGTCCCTTGTCTTTGGTGGCAATTTCAGATTTAGTCCCAAACTATTATTTTTTACATTTAATATCCCATACTTTCATCTTTTGGATACGTTTAGTCCTTCCGGTGACTTTTTTGGCGAAAGCCTATTATAGGAAAGGGCAATTTGGTCTTCACTTATTTCTCTTGTTTTAAAAACATTTTTAAGCTCAGATTTTTGTTTAAACTTATTTTTAAAGAAGCTTTATGAGGATGTACATGTGAATTTTTGTTTTTTTTTTTAATCAAAACTAAAATGTGAAAAAAAAAAAATAAGTGAAGAGACCAAATTGTCCTTTTTTAAAATAGACTTTCTCCCGAAAGTCATCGGAAGGACTAAAAGTGTCCAAAATATGAAAGTCTGGGATGTTAAATGACAAAAATGATAGTCTGAGACTAAAGTTAGAATTGCCACCAAAGACGGGGGATCTCCGCTGGAATTAACCCAAAAATAAATGGTAAAAACATAAAAAGAATAGGGAAAATGGTTGAATAGACTCTTAAACTCGGGGCCGGCCTTGAGGGGTGTGCGAGATGGGCACTCGTCCTGGGCCCAACATTGCGAGAGACCCCTAGTTTGATTTTTTTTTTTTTTTTTTTTTTTGAAGTTAAAAAAAATATCAAAAAAAATGCTTACATATGCAAAGATTTGAATCTATGAGTTCAAAATTATTTATTAATTTTAAATCGACTTAACAATTACAACTATGAGATATACTTATATCAATTAATAGATATATATTAGCTAACCAATGTTAAATTAATTTATAATTAAACTTCATATAGGGGTCCAAAGTTTAAATAACACTAATTCAATACTAATCTATCTACTTGCGAGAGGCCCCTAGCTTAATTTATATTAGCTAGCCAATGTTGATCCCTCACGGTCTCTACTTGTTTCCTTGCTTTCTGTTTCCTTTATATGTAAAGGTGGATTTGATGTTTAGTTACTTCTTGACAATAATTAATATATATATATGTCGAATCTAGTTCAAGATGTTTGAAACATTGTCATATGAATAATGGTAAATTTGATTAAAGTGATGGTATTTTGAAAAGAATTTGATCAATTTCAAAAGTTAAAAAAATTAAAATTTGTCAAATTAATATTTTTTTTTGAATGCTACTGGCTCTATTACAATGTAGTGTCTGTTCATATACTTTCTCAACCTACTGAAACACAAAAAATCAATAACGCCTCCACCGAGGCGTTGAGGCGTCAAATTAATATATAGTTGATACTTAAATGTGAAAATATCATTAAGACAAATTGATGAGTTTATAATATATAAAGTATAAATATGCCATTATTAACATTCAGATAGAAAATTGTAATTATTAATTTATTTTTTAACTTGGGTTGCAAATTGTAGAAATTAATGAGAATTAATAACTCCATTAATTAACTTACCTTTCAAATTAATTGGATTTGGCATTAACAAGTCAACATATATGTGTGAGCCGTGTGGCATGAAAATAATATTTCGAAGATATTCTGAAAGACTGAAACCTAAAACTAAAACAGTCAAGAGACGTGACGCAAACGGGGAATAGTAGAGGTGGACAGGTGGTGGGCGCTAATTATACCATGAATCAGGTCTACCTTGTATTTTAGACTCTAGTTCAAAAATAACCTTTAAATTTTGTATTTATAGTTGACACATTTTGTACTTGCAGTTAATAGTTTCTGTACATATAGTTATTATATTGTGTGTCATCAATTATCAAGTCAGATTCTGTATCTATAGTTGACACATTTTGTACCTGCAGTTGATAGTTTTTGTACCTGTAACTATCATAATGTGTCAGCAATTATCAAGTTATTTGCTTACATGTACAAAAACTGTTAACTGTAGGTACAGAATGTGTTAACTGAATGTACAAAATTTTCGTATCAGGGTGCAATATGAACCCTAGTCCATGGTATATCAATTGGATGGTGGGATAGTGAATCAATCATTATTGTATAAACTATACTATCAAATAATGTACATTTAATAGACAAATAATGTACTTTTAGTATATAAAAATATATCTTTTTTTATAATTCACACAGCATTTTATAGATTATAATTCACACAATAATTTGCCGATAGTGCTATAATTGTTGGACTAGGCCAGAGTTCCAAGACTTGTTCCTAGAGCTTTTTTTATGGGCTTACTCACAAGTCACTCAAGCAACCCTTAGGTTCCCGTCCCAGCTTGTACACTTCTATACATAATGAGTCGTTGCATAATTGATCAATCAGCGCTCTGAGTTCTCAGTATGGTTCGTTGAGTGTTGATTGGTTTATGCTCTTATTTTTAGTAAATTTTAAATTCCTTCCTAATCTCTTGAGGTGGGACTTAAGTTAATTGATCAATGCCATCTTTTATTATTATTATTTTTTGTTAAATGATTAACTCTAATATGTAAAGTAATATATTGTGTTTGAAAATAGATTGTGGATTTGGATGGGTTGAGGAATATTGTGTACAACTGTTAGGATTTAGGAATATGTCTTTATAATATTAAACTAGAATATGATTTTAAAAATACGATAATAAAATAATATTTGATATTATTATAATCTATCGAAATAATTGAAAGAGAGTTTATACAAGTTGTTGAATAGTAGCCAGCCAACGGCCACTATCAAAAAGACGATGCGTTTCAAACGTTACGGACTTAAAAGAAGACTTCTTTTGTAGAAGAATAATAGCATATTTTCGGGAAGGTTGGCCGTTGGCGTAGAAAATGAAGCAAGAGCATTAAAAGCAATCTTGCTTAGAAATGGTAATATATAGGCATATATGCACAATTTGAAAATAGGGATATGCTTTGTTCTTTTCAAAAAACTTATGTAATTTCTTACTTTATAACGTAAAGACCAGTGTGCAAGATATGTTGCATTGTAGAATATCATTTTAAGTTTTTTTTTTTTTTTTTTTCAAATTAAGGTTTTGTAAATTTTTATTTATTAAAATTAATGTTAATATTAAATAAAGTTCTAGAAAATTAATAATTGATATTTTTGTATATATACTGAATATAATATTAATTTATTATTTAAAATTATAAATAGTACTAATTAATATATATTTAGTTCAATTTTATTTTTATTTTTATTTTTATTTTTATTTTTATTTTTTGCAAACTAGTTCAAAATATATAAGAAAATCAAAGTACAAGATTATTAGGAAATATTTAGTGTTTAAAAAATTATTTTGAAATTTTTTCTTTATGAGTTTCTTCCTAATTGATGTTATTATTACATATAAAAGAATAATGTTATATTTCCTCCCAAATGATTTATATTCATTATGTGCCTATGAATTGACTAATCCCATCAAGAACTTAAAAAAAAAAAAAAAAAAAAAAAAGGGTTAAATAGGCCATCGAACTGCACATGATAATACAATTAGGTCACTGAACTCAAAAAAATCAACAATTGGGTTCCTAAACTAACCAATTTCAAACAATTCTTCCAATTTGAAGGTTTCCAACATGTCATCCTCCCAAATTAATTACTAAAAAAAAAAAACATAATCCGGCCGGAGACGAAGAAACCTTCTAGGCTCAGTGGCCTAATTTGATTATCGTGTGCAGTTCGATAGCCTATTTGACCCTTATTCCAAAAAAAAAAAAGTTTACTAGTGATAGGGAATATCCCCCGGACTTACTTACCTATACGTATTGCATACCTGCGCGGAATCCTGTCAAGCTACTGAGAGGAACAATTCCCGACCACAATTGACTTTAAAGCTGACTGACCCGACCTAAGCAAAAGGACGAGCAAAGGCTTAGCTGACAGTAGTCTTCACCCGCCTTTAGATCCATCACGGCCTTCTTAGGTCGAGACGAACTATCCGACCTTCTCCACTTTGAAAGCTAAGCCTTACTCCTTTAGTTCAACCCGATCACAGCAGAAACGGGGGGATCAGGAACCTTAGCACACGTGGGGAAATCAGCGGAGCCTCCGGCATTCCCCCGTGCATGGGTCACACGTGTCGCGCATGCCGAGCCTCCAGCATGTGCTCCCTTCACCCCTATAAATATCGCATTAAATGCTAATAATGCGAACTTTTTGGCATCTTAACCTACCATACTATAGCTCGATAGTCTTCGACCTCACGTCGTTTCCCGAGCATAAACTTAAACCAACAAGCAGACTATTAAGAGGACCCATCTACGCCCCAACCTCACGAGTTTATACGTATTTGAGGAATCACGACGTATTTACTACATCTGTAACATCCCCGAATCCTAACACTAGAGCCTAGGATAATTATATACTTATGTAGAAAAATAAATTAAAAAGGTTCCATTCATGCTAAGATATCACTTAGAATCCTTAATATCATACGGGGAATGTTACCGCCGCAACTATCCACTCCTGGGGAGCTATAAGGCTAAATCAAACACAAACATACATACATAACTAAAAGATAAAGTAAGGGCTCTATCTAACTTCAACATTTCTACACAATTCAAGTAAAATCTTCTTAATACTACAACCTTATGCAATACTACACAACCTCCAGGAACTAATTTATTACTATCCAAAAATAATCTTTGAGGTGTTAAACCTCTACAACGCGCTTTCAAAGCTAGCCACAACTTCGAAACCTAAAAACAGTAAGGGTGAAAGGACATGGAACAAAGGAATTAGCATAAAAATGCTAAGTATGGTTCACTCCGCCTTATCAAATAAGTACATTTTTAGTTTGGAAATAGTTTTATATTTTGTAATTAGGTTTTGATGAAACTCGAGTATACCACATTTTAGAAAACGTCTAGCCAAGGGCTTAGAAGGAACATTTTTAAAAGGGTTTCAAAAAAACTTTAAGTCAACACTCTGATCAAATGAAGACTTTTTAGAATAAGAGAAGGAGACTCTACAATTGTAATTCACACCAAAGCAAGAGGTTTTTTTTTTTTTTTTTTTTTTTTTTTTTTTCAAAACAAAGGTTTAAGATCATTTTCCCCAAAAGCACGCACACCAAACCAAAGATATGATTTTTCTTAAAAAAAACAGTTGAGACTCTAGAAACACACCAAGTAGCAATAATCATACTATGAACATCGCTATTAACAAGACAGTTTCACTCAATGCCTTAGATGAGATTATAATACATATACCTCAAAATAGTTTCCCAAAATAATATAAGTACCATAGTCATAATACAGGATATTCAAATATAATTTTCATATGTCATAATGGATAATAGACTTCAAAGTAATAATAATCAACGCTACTCAGAACATAGCATAATATATAGTACAACAGATTCCTTAGTAAGATAGTAACTAATATTTTCAAACCTTGTAACTATTTCAATATTCATAAGTATGGAGGATATCAAAGTAATCTTTCTCACATAATACTTTACAACATAATAATCATTTCAAGACATAATCTTTTCTCATAAGCATTTCCAAAACATAATATAGATATGGAGGAACTCATAACATCATATAACATTACTCATCTCGAGTATAGATTTTCTCAAAGTCATTCACACACACACATATCTTAACTATAATAAAGCTATATAGTTTGGGAAGTAATTAATGTTACAATTATTATTTTGGTGAGTAATTATTGTTATAATTATTGATTTTCAGCCTGTAAGTTTTTTGTTGTTTCAACTATTTCACCTCAACATTATTGTTAGGATCAAGTGCTAACCACTGCGTCAAAAGTTATAGTTAGTAGCGAAAACACAATTTTATTTTCTTATACCGCTACACATTTTTGAGAGGACAAGATGCTAAACTTGACCCGACTTGATTTTCTGGGTCTAAACTCAACAATCGCTTGACTACCAAGTACTAGACTTGGCGCTTTATTGGCCTCAGCCAATAATTATTTTATACTTGAAATGAAGAGCCCATCATTAGTCATGGCGTACCTTGTTTGCATAATAACTACCATTGCATATAGATGTTGGCAACATTATCAATTATCAACATTTGAGTTGTTTGATCTGGCCTAGCTAGTCATCAATCACAAAATCTTCATCCCATTGAATCTTGGAGCAAATTCTACTAAATCACATAAGGTATAAGATTTCGATCTTTGAATTTGAGACAACTTGCCTGACCACGTCATTTGTCCTAACCTACCATTATAGACAAAATGGGACAAGATTTTGACTTTTGAGTTTGAAACAACTTATTGAGCACCAAATCTTTAGTCTTGACTTGCCATTATCGTTAGTATAAGATTCTAAAAAAAATTTAAGCTTGAAATAACTTGTTAAATATTGAATCCTTAATTTTGGTCCGCCACCGGAACATCCAATCTGATAATAAGTACAAGTAATAGTACAAGTAATAGTATTAGTTTCAAGTTCAATTAGATTATTTGAACACTTAGTGGCATTATAGCACACATAAATTTGAATTTTTAAATTCACGTTTAAACGACTAAATTAAAACGTATTTTACTTGAATCAACATCTATTGTTCGACTTTTGTGCAGGCAGAAGAGGTGATTGACAAACTAGTGAAAGAAGCTATAGATAACCCACGTCTGCCACTGCAATTGGGACTAAAATTCCCCCCCCACTGAGTGTTTCCTCAACGAGCTCCAGAAACAAGGCATCTCCACCATCTCACACACCAACTGTTACACAGTGCACTGTGGACCCTGGTCCAATATACATAATTTAATTTCATGAAATACAAAATTCATGTTCATAATTCACAGAATTCGTGTTCATAATACATATACACGATATAATAAACATGAATTCTGTGTATTATGTTAAGTGTTTATGTGTCCTTAATTAAATAAATTCTATGCATTATAAACATGAATTTTGTACTTTATGAAGTCAAATTCTGTATATTGTACCAGGGTCCACGGTACAGTGCACTGTGGACCAGCTGTGGATCCTGGCCCACGATATAAATTGCCCTCACACGGTAAATTATATGGTGCACCAGGGTGCACAATGCATTGTGCATCTTAAGAGTTTATGTATATTATGCTAAGAGTTTATGTGTATTATGTTAAGAGTTCATGTATATTATGTTAAAAGTTCATGTGTAATTATGTTAAGAGTTCATGTGTATTATGTTTTATTTAAATTATGTGTATTATGTTAGGACTTTATGTATATTCTAATATACAATTATATATATACGAAACAGAAGATTTTTAGGGTGCACAATATAACAATTGGAAGTGGCAAATTATATCGTGCACCGCGCATCAAAACGACGTCGTTTTGTTTAATGAAAAGAAACGGAATCCGTTTCGCACCGTTCCACAAAAAATAACTCTATTCTTTAGTTTCATTTTGTATACACTGCATTTTCAGTTCAACACAACTACAATTTCATTTCGATATAACTACAGTTTCATTCAATGTGTGAAAATGTTATTTAATTTTATTTTATATACACTATAGTTTTATTAAAACACAACTACATGATCACTTCGATATAATTACAGCTTCATTGTACAATATATACTCAAATATGTGAAATGTTATTCAGTTTCATTTTATATATACTGAAATTTCATTTCACCACAACTACAGTATCATTTAGATATAACTGCAGTTTCATTTGATAATATAAAAATAATACGTAAGGCAGTGTCGGTTTAGATACACTGTAGTGTCACTCCGTTAACACCAGTGTTGCAAAAATCGGTCCAGGTGCCCCTAGACCGTGTCGATTTCCCCCCTAGGCGCCCGATTAGGCAATCGGCGGCGTCCGCCTAATGCCTAATTCGGCCGACATGGCCGTCTAGCATCTAACTTAGCCGAATTAACTCGTCTATTTTGGTCGAGTTAACTCGATCAGCTCGGCCTTGCTAATTATTTACATTATATATATATATATATATATATGTGTGTGTGTGTGTGGGCGTGCGTGCACACATATATATATATATATATATATATATATGTGTGTGTGTGTGTGTGTGTGATGACGACGACAACAAAAGCATAATATATATAAGTATCTGGTTTGATACACCACACCATACCAGAACTAGTCATAGCCTGCCCCGCCCCTTTGTGCTGCTGCATCTTTGTTTGGTAAAGGTTGAGTGTCAATGTTTTGCAGGTTGAATGGAGACCCGAACATGAAGGGGAAAGAGTTGGCATTGAGAAGAGAATTCAAGACTTTGCACTGATCAAACCTATCTCCTGAGGAACGGCATTCGCTGGTGGGAATAATGCTACTGTGCTTTTGAAGGTAAGTGTTGTGTTCACACTGAATAATATTCCCAGACTTGTGTAGTAAGTTGGTCTCATAGAATGTCATAAGCTCCTGCAAAGTATGAGGCAATATCGGACCAACTTGATTAGTACTCCCCTCGTTCGTTCCCGGGATTGCACTTTCCACCTGCAGGTACTTAGCTATCGCGGCTGGACCATTTCGATCAAACCTCACTTTATCCTTCCACCACTCCTTGAGATTGTCAGACGCCCCGCTCACTGGCTTGCCATTCTCGATCCGGGATGATCCCATAAACAAAACCCTCAGCTTTACACACTTCCATCATCTTCAACATGTACTTTAAGATCCCATCCTCGCCTCGGGACATCTTCTTCCTCCTTGCTTGTTCTACAAACTTTCGTTGTTTGGCTGGATCAACACCTTCCTTCCACTTATTACTCTCTTTCAGTCTTGTCAGCTTCATCTTGTCCCTCCACATCCTCCTCTCCAATTCACCCTCATCACTGTAATCATCATCCACCACCGGGTCAGCACCAGCAGGCATCAACTCCTTGATTGGAGCTGAAAAGAAATCAAAATCCCATCTCATCAAACATCAGCATCATCTTCTCCAGAATCTGCACCAGCAATCCAAGCCCAAATCAAAGAAATTCCTCCAGACACCCGAAATTCAACAGTTATGTTTTAGCCCTAAACCTTAAACCTAAACCCAAAAAAAAAATAACAACAAACACATGGAATCAACTAAAAGTAATGAGAAAAGGGCCTGCCTGCCTTTCTTCTTGCAGATACACACACACACACTATCATTAAATCCGTGACCAAACACTAATTATCAAAAGTAGTTCAGATTTACAAAACAGAAACAGAAAGACAAGAGCTTTTGTCCAAACCTCACAAAATGAACCACCCCTTTTCACAATTAAATCCAAGCAACCTCCTCATAGAGATCTAGAAAACCATGTAACACCCATCACCCACAATGGTCTGCTTAAAACCAGCAGTACACAGCTTTACCTACCTCTGGTTTAGATGATTAGAGCTTATGGTATGATGGATTCCTTGGATTGAACACTAGGCCAACTCACCAATCCCATATATATAGTAACACTCATAACTCCCAAAACTCAAAGACATAAATTTTTACCAAACATACCCACAAAAAATCTGATGATGCAATAAAAGCAGCGCTGAGGTTTGTTGGGTAATTGGGTGTAAAATCCCAAAATAATAATAATTCTACGGAAAGATTAATATTATATGGGAAAACAAAAAAATTGGGAAGGAAAAGGTTGAGTGTTTGGGTATAAGTTTAGCACGAGTTCGAACACAAGGTTCTTTTCCTTAAAACCTTATTTGCTACCTTCCACAAGTGCTAGGAGCGTTGTAGTCTAGGTTTCCCAGGATAAAACGTGCTACGATTCCTTGTTTAAACACCTAAACAAGAAACCCGGCAAACAAAGCAAAGTAGAGAACACTAGTTGGTAAAGAAGAGAGTAGAAGTAGAGTTTTGGGAAGCTGAAAGCTACTGGAATTCCTTTCGTTTTTGTACTGTGTGAAAATACTACTGCTCTACCTCTCTTTATATAGGGCTGTTGGAAGGGATAGCATTCAACATGGCTTTTAATTGGTATTAAACCAATTGTATAACACCTGTAACGGTCACCCACTAAGTAGGATTAAACTCATATTTAAAATTGGAATTAAAACAGTATTAATTCCGTAACAGATGAGTTTAATCTGTACAACAGGCTGAACTTTCGGGTTTTAGACCGTTGGGGTGCAGGTTCACACGAGAGCACACGGACCAGCAACACGAGAGTACATCTCTCGTGCTCACTGTGGTGCAACCCGAGAGTGCACTACCAGGTTCACACGAGAGCACACGGACCAGCAACACGAGAGTACATCTCTCGTGCTCACTGTGGTGCAACCCGATAGTGCACTACTCTCGTGATCACAGATGCACGAGAGTTGTGCTCTCAGTGCACCACAACCTCTCGTGCTACACACGAGAGTAGGTGCTCTCGGTTCGGTTTTGGCCGAACCAAGTGACTATATCAGATGGAAAATGATACCGAAGTTAGGCATAACTTAGCCTGCAAGGCCAGCCCATTTCCGGACGACATTCGTGCCCGCAGGTGCCGGCGCACGCGAGCTCGGGCTTGAATCAAGCCTTTTCGATGTCCTCTAGTTGGATTTTGATTTGCACACCCCCCCCCCCCCCCCGCGCGAGAGAGCCTCTATGCTATACAATTCTACAAGCTTGAAAAGAGCTCATGTATATAAGGGGGCAAATCTTGTTTCCAAACCAATGTGGGACAAAGTCCTACATTTTCCCTTCATTTCCCAACTTAAATTGGTCTACTTTGAGAATCAATATCTCATTTACCCATTATCCGTTTTGAGCGTATAATATATCAATCTCTTCGTCTTACTACGAAGA
Organism: Ipomoea nil; assembly: GCF_001879475.1. NCBI lineage: Eukaryota > Viridiplantae > Streptophyta > Magnoliopsida > Solanales > Convolvulaceae > Ipomoea > Ipomoea nil. The sequence continues at coordinate 4,193,360 of NW_017619273.1, read as the reverse complement.
ATCCGAATCCACTTTGAGCCGACCCAAATCGGAAGTGAACCCCACTGATAATTGTACCACAAAATAGCCACTTAATATGCCATTTTATGCCATTTTAAGCTAATTTTTCCAACAATCCCCCACATGAATGAAAATTGTTTTAAAACGGAAACAACTGTGTTCAACGGTCGATCCCTGCATAGGATAGGTAGGGTCACACCCTTTGAACCTTCCCTCGTGAAGATACATTTACTCTACTGACTGTACGGTAGAACGCGATGTCTTTGAACCGACTGCCGTTTGTGTAGACGATGACATATCTCACACAGGAACCTCCCAACCATGCTTTGTTCTCATGATTGTGCCCATTTTGGTCGTGGGTCACAATTCCTGGTTCTGCAAGAGTTTGTGAAGAATTGTGCCCGTCAATTATCCTTTGAAGCGGCCCTCACTTCTCTCTCACATAGGTGATTCTTTCCCGAGTATCCCGCATACTCACATATGTCAACCGACTTTCGAATCACTAAAGCATTTAACATGCTAACCTTGTGCGGGAGCCACTGTTTCTAACGAGGAGTGGTAGGGAATCCGAGACCCCCACAGTGACACGCTCCGTTCCATAATTTAGTTGTCCCATTGAACCTAGGTGCCAGCTAGGTTGGGTGTCCACTATAGAACTTTATACCAAGGGCTTTAGACCCATTCCTCGTCTCAACTTCTCCACAGCTACTCTACATAACCCTTTGGTTAGCGGATCCGCTATATTGTCTTCTGACTTTACGTAGTCAATCGAGACAACACCAGTTGTGAGAAGTTGTCTAATGGTATTATGTCTACGATGCACATGTCTAGACTTACCATTATACATATGATTCTGTACTCGTCCAATTGCAGCTTGACTATCGCAATGCACACACATTGGAGGTACAGGTCTTTCCCAATTAGGAATATCCTCTAAAAAATGGCGTAGCCATTCAACCTCTTCACAACATTTGTCCAAGACTATCAGCTCAGATTCCATCATGGATCTAGCTATCACGGTCTGTTTAGAGGATTTCCATGCAACGGCTGCACCGGCTAGTGTAAACACGTAGCCACTTGTGGACTTGGAGTCCTTAATATCGGATATCCAGCTAGCGTCGCTATACCCTTCAAGTACAGCAGGATATCTCCCATAGTGCAGTCCAAGGTCTCGAGTATACCTTAAGTATCTCAGAACCTTCACTATTGCCGTCCAGTGCATGGCACCGGGGTTACTCGTATATCTACTGAGTTTACTAACCGCAAAGGCAATATCCGGCCTAGTACAGCTCATTAGATACATCAAACTACCAATAACCCGAGCATATTCTACTTGAGAAATACACTCTCCGTGGTTCTTGGTTAGATGAACGCTTCGATCTAATGGCGTCCTAGTCCCTTGATGATTATCCTTGTTAAATTTTCCAAGGATTTTATCAATATAATGTGATTGGCTTAACACCAGACCATCAGGTCTTCTAATGATTCTAATCCCGAGGATTAAATCAGCCAAACCCATATCCTTCATGTCAAATCTCGCATTTAACATGTTTTTGGTAGACTTGATCATCCGATCGTTACTACCAACGATGAGCATGTCATCTACGTATAAACAAAGAATGACATAACCGTCTATCGTTTCTTTAACGTAGACACATTTGTCACTTTCGTTTATTTTAAATCCATTAGTCAACATCGCATGGTCAAACTTCTCGTGCCATTGCTTAGGCGCTTGTTTTAAACCATATAGCGATTTAACCAACTTACACACTTTCCTTTCTTGGCCCGGAACCACAAACCCTTCGGGTTGTTCCATATAGATTTCCTCATCTAGTTCGCCATTTAGGAAAGCAGTTTTAACGTCCATTTGATGAACTTCCAAATTCCGCAGCGCGGCTATAGAAAGTATCATTCTAATGGAGTTTATTCTCGTCACGGGAGAATACGTGTCGAAGTAATCAAGGCCCTCGCGTTGCCTGTAACCCTTGATTACAAGCCTAGCCTTATACTTCTCGATGGAACCATCGGGTTTCATCTTCCTTTTAAAGACCCACTTGGATCCTAAGGGTTTACTACCCGGAGGAAGATCAACAAGTTCCCAAGTGTGATTCTGTAAAATAGAATCCACTTCACTTTTAATAGCCTCTTTCCACATTGGTCCTTCTGTAGAAGTCACGGCTTCTCCGTACGTTCGAGGCTCGTTTTCTATCAAACAAGATAGAAAATCGGGTTCATTTTCTAATAAACAAGTTAGAGTACTCGAATCGTACTCCAACAAGTAAGTTAGAAAATCAGGACCAAATGATTTTCCAACTCTCGCCCGCTTACTGCGTCTTGGCTCGAGCTCGGGTTCTCTCTCGGATTCCCCACTATCATTATCCATAGCTTCGTCAAATGTTCATTTTGACGAACTCGGTCCCTCATTGGACCTACAAGGAAATACATTTTCAAAGAAAGATGCATTCCTTGATTCTATTATCGTGTTCTCGTGTACGTCCGGATTATGGGACTCGTGTACTAAGAACCGATAAGCACTACTATTATGTGCATAGCCAATAAAGATACAGTCCACTGTCTTAGGACCTATCTTTACTTTCTTAGGTGTTGGCACCAAAACTTTGGCAAGACACCCCCACACTTTCAGGTACTGGTAGGAAGGTTTCCTACCGTTCCACAGCTCATAAGGAGTCTTATCGAGCTTCTTGTGGGGTACCTTATTCAAAAGGCAATTATTTGTCAAAATAGCTTCACCCCACGCGTCTTGAGGTAGGCCCGAACTTATAAGCATCGCATTCATCATATCTTTCAATGTACGATTCTTTCGGTCGGCAACACCGTTCGATTGAGGTGAGTAAGGTGCAGTACGCTCGTGTATTATACCTACACTCGCACAGAAGTCACCAATCGGTGCTTCGTACTCACCACCTCGATCGCTTTTAACTTTCTTAATCTTACAATTAAGTTGGTTTTCAACTTCATTCTTATAAAGAATGAATTTTTCCAAGGCTTCGTCTTTGCTTTTAAGCAAATACACATAGCAATAACGTGTGCTATCGTCGATAAACGTGATAAAATATTTATTACCACCTCTCGTTTGTATCGATCTAAAATCGCACAAATCACTATGGATTAATTCTAGTGGTTCAGTTTCCCTTTCAACCGATTTGAAAGGTACTTTTGTTAATTTTGCCTCAACACAAATTTCACATTTGTTATTTGTGTTAATTTGAAAATTAGGAATATGGTCCATGTTAATTAATCTACGTATAGAATTATAATTAACGTGACCTAGTCTACCATGCCACAAATTGGAAGACTCAAGCAAGTAAACGGAATTAACTTTGCTCTTATTCATGATAATAGGCATTACATTGAGCTTAAAAAGCCCATCAGTTACATAACCTTTGCCTACAAACATTCCTAACTTAGACAAAACAACCTTGTGTGACTCGAACACCATGCGAAAGCCATGCTTGTTCAACAGTGAGCCAGACACCAGATTCTTCCTCAGCTCTGGAACATACAGCACGTTGTTCAATGTCAGTTCCTTCCCGGAAGTCATCTTCAGAACCACCTTGCCCACGCCTTCCACAGCAGACTGAGCAGAGTTTCCCATCCAAACCTGCTCGCCCTCAACGGTCTCAAAGGTATTGAACATCTCTCGGTTGCAACACAAATGCCTTGTTGCACCAGTGTCGATGAACCACTCTCGTGGGTTAGAGTCCACGAGGTTCACCTCGGTCACCATAGCCGAAAGGCTAATCTCGACCTCCTTCTGATTGCTTTCCTCAACCATGTTGGCTTCAGAACTCTTGTTCTTCTTCTTTGGAACTTTGCACTCAGAGGACTTGTGGCCAGTCTTGCCACAATTGAAGCATTTTCCATGAAATTTCTTCTTGGTAATGCCTCCTTTCGGACCTAGCTTTTGCTTGTTCTTCTTGGAGTTTTTAGCATGCTCCACAACATTGGCTTTAGCACCAATAGTGACAGAATTTCTTCCATCATTCGTCCTGTTCCCCTCCTCAATTCAGAGTCGCTGGATCAGGTCCTCCAGGTTCATTTCCTTTCGCTTATGCTTAAGGTAATTCTTGAAGTCCTTCCACCCTGGAGGCAGCAAGTGGATAACAGATCCCACTAGGAAGGCTTCACTCAACGTCATGCCTTCGTCACGCATTTCATCAAAGATTAGTTGTAAATCTTCAACCTGACTTAGCACGGTTTTGGAATCAACCATTTTGAAGTCAAGGAATCGGCCAACCACAAATTTCTTTGCGCCGGCATCCTCACTTCGGTATTTATGATCCAAAGCTTCCCACAGCGCCTTCGCTGTGCCAATCTTGCGATATACATCGTATAACGCATCACACAATCCATTTAGGATGTAGTTTCGGCATAGGAAGTCCGAATCCTTCCAATAGCCAACTGCCATCACGGATTGGGCATCCTGTTCCCTTAGTTCGGGAACCTTCTCGGTCAAAAATCTCGCCAAGCCGAGAGTTGCTAGGTAGAACAACATCTTTTGTTGCCACCTTTTGAAATTCGATCCAATACCGGTGAATTTCTCCGGTCTTTCGGCCGAACCACTCGGTACCGTAGGTACCCGAGTCATGGGAATATATCCCTCGGTGCTCCCACCATATTGTGAACCAACGTTCACTGGTGTAGCTTGGGAATTAGCAACATTATTGCCATTCCCACCATTGTTGTTCTCAACAACATTCTCCTCCCCGAGAGCTGGCAAAATTGGATTCTCCATTTCTTCTAGGAAATTAGAGATAAACAACCAACGGGAAACGGATATAAGGTTTTAAGATTGTTGGGTAATTGGGTGGAAAATCCCAAAATAATAATAATCCTACGGAAAGATTAATATTATATGGGAAAACCGAAAAATTGGGAAGGAAAAGGTTGAGTGTTTGGGTATAAGTTTAGCACGAGTTCGAACACAAGGTTCTTTTCCTTAAAACCTTATTTGCTACCTCCCACAAGTGCTAGGAGCGTTGTAGCCTAGGTTTCCCAGGATAAAACGTGCTACGATTCCTTGTTTAAGCACCTAAATAAGGAACCCGGCAAACAAAGCAAAGTAGAGAACACTAGTTGGTAAAGAAGAGAGTAGAAGCAGAGTTTTGGGAAGCTGAAAGCTACTGGAATTCCTTTCGTTTTTGTACTGTGTGAAAATACTACTGCTCTACCTCTCTTTATATAGGGCTGTTGGAAGGGATAGCATTCAACATGGCTTTTAATTGGTATTAAACCAATTGTATAACACCTGTAACGGTCACCCACTAAGTAGGATTAAACTCGGATTTAAAATTGGAATTAAAACAGTATTAATTCCGTAACAGATGAGTTTAATCTGTACAACAGGCTGAACTTTCGGGTTTCAGACCGTTGGGGTGCAGGTTCACACGAGAGCACACGGACCAGCAACACGAGCGTACATCTCTCGTGCTCACTGTGGTGCAACCCGAGAGTGCACTACTCTCGTGGTCACAGATGCACGAGAGTTGTGCTCTCAGTGCACCACAACCTCCCGTGCTACACACGAGAGTAGGTGCTCTCGGTTCGGTTTTTGGCGAACCAAGTGACTATATCAGATGGAAAATGATACCGAAGTTAGGCATAACTTATGCCCGCAGGTGCCGGCGCACGCGAGCTCGGGCTTGAATCAAGCCTTTTCAATGTCCTCTAGTTGGATTTTGATTTGCACCCCCCCCCCCCCCCCCCCCCCGCATGCTATACAATTCTACAAGCTTGAAAAGAGCTCATGTATATAAGGGGGGCAAATCTTGTTTCCAAACCAATGTGGGACAAAGTCCTACATTTTCCCTTCATTTCCCAACTTAAATGGGTCTACTTTGAGAATCAATATCTCATTCACCCATTATCCGTTTTGAGCGTACAATATATCAATCTCTTCGTCTTACTACGAAGAATCCGAATCCACTTTGACCCGATCCAAATCGAAATTGAACCCCACTGATAATTGTACCACAAAATAGCCACTTAATATGTCATTTTATGCCATTTTAAACTAATTTTTACAACAATTTCTATATTTGGATTCAGCAACCAATTCCAAAATGACTAATCCAAAATCAATCGCCATCCCACCATGCCAACAAAATCTTTACATCAAAACCCTCCTAATGATACAGCATCAAGTCACCAAAATAAATCTTGGAAAACCTAAAGCTCAATCAATCGGATTCACTAATTATCCAAACAACCCAATTACATAATAATAATAAGAAAAACTTACAAAGATCTCAGCTTTAATCAATAAAAAGAATAATTAAAACTGATGGGAAAAGAAAAATGGAAGTAAAATATTGAAGGCAACTGTTAAAAATTGAAGGCAACCGTTTTAAAAATTTAAAAAGAAGAAATATATTAAATACTACATAGTAGTATGTCACCCGTGCAATGCACGATTAAATATTGTAATTAGATTATATGTAGGGTAATACTTGTGTGAGACTGTCTCACGAATCTCAATCCGTAAGACGGATCGAATCTTTGGCCTCATTAATCAAAGATCCCACCCGTTTCACGGATTGAACCCGTGAGATGGTCTCACACAAGTTTTTGCCTTATAAATACAAATGATAAAAATAAGCCTAACAAGCTAAATTTAAAATAATTATCTTAATTAATTTAATTATTCTAACTAAATAATAAAACTAATTATAAAATAATTTAACGATAAATTGTTGCTTCTTGGGATCGCAACAGTTTAATTTTCATCTCGTGCATCGCACGGGTGCAATACTAATATAGGTGATTGTCCGGCCTATAATGAATTATATTGCATAGAGTATTTCACTTGAAGGAGGTTCAACTATTATGACAGAAGAAAATAAGCCATAATCAATAAAAGTAGAAATTTGTTTTCGAACAACAGACAAATCGTAATCAAAAGTAATTCATGAACCAACCAACCAACCAACCGAATCTTAAGTCAAAATTAATTACCTGTTCCTAAAAGCATAAGACGTCTTCCACACCTTCATAGCAGTATCCATCAAGTCATCATTGAAAGGTATAAACTTTGGCTTCCCCTCGGTTGTTCCAGTACTGAAACAACCCAAATTAACAACACCATTACACCAAACATGCATATTACTGTAAAATCAATAAATAAAAAGGATACCTGCGTGACATGGCGGTAATGGGTTTGGCAGTGAGAATAGGATTGGCATCGCCATCTGCAATCCTCTGAATATAAGGCTCCAAATCCTTGTAGGAGACAAGGGGGATACAAGCTTTGAAACTCTCACTGTCTGTTCTTCCATTAAGACAGCATTTACGCAGATACTCTGTCTCGCTGTTTTCTTGCAGAATCCATTAAGACAGCATTTCTTGCATTTGCTATATATATATATTGCCCATGAGGGTCTTATATGTCCATTTGCCCATTTCTTGCATTTGAAAATGGGCAAATTGCCTAATTAAGTCCTCACAGGCCTCATCGTCCATCACCATCAGGCAGGCCCGGATTTTGGACTGTGCAAGCTGGGCTACCGCACAGGGCCCCAAATTTTAAAAACTCAATATTTTATTTTTACCTATTTAGTTTAGAAATAAAAATTAAAAGTTTTTAATTAAACTTAAAAGGTTTTATAAAGAAATGGTAGGAACATGTATTTATTGAATTTTAACTTAGAGGTCTAAGGTTCAAAACTTGTGTACACTATTATTATTATTCCATAATGTCTATTTTTACATGTGCGTTACACACGGAAAAGATTTGTTATATAGTGCAATTGATGAAATTGGTTGTATGGATTATGTTTTTTTTTATGTTATCGTTGCTTGAATTGGAGCAAATAATTGTCTAATTATCCGTGCAGTGTGCGTGCGATGCACGGATAATTTTTTTTTGTTATATATTTAAATAATAAAATTACGGTATTAGTTTTATAAATTTTAATTTTGGTAGAGCCTTATTTATTTATCCGAACAGGGCCACAAAAATCTAAAAACCGGCCCTGGCTCAACGACTCAAATTGCTCAATCACCTCCTCAGGATTAAACGCCATCCTCAACTCAGCTCACCTATAACTCCACAACAAGTTTTTATTATTTAAGGGCCGAAAGGTGAATTGCCTTTTTGTGTGTGTGTATGATGAGAGAGAGAGAGAGAAGTGATGAGGGATTGTGGCTGGGGAGAAATATATATATATAGGACAAGTGCTGAGCGAAGTGATGAGGGATTGTGGCTGGGGAGAAATATATATAGGACAAGTGCTGAGTGAAGTGAAGAGTGAAGCAGTACGTAAAGGTGGCTTAGTGTATATTAAATCAACATGGGAAGTGCTTAGTGAAGTGAAGAGTGCTGCAAACATTGAAAATTTTCCGTACCGTTTATATATATATATATATATAGTGAAAGGTTCCCGTGCGGTTGAATGCTTCTCGTGCGGTTGTGCGTGAGATTTGTACTCAATGTGCGTGAGTGTTGTGTCTAATGTACCTGAGATTTGTACTTAATGTGCGTGAATGTGTAAAATGCAGCAGAAAATATGAATGTCAGTTTCTCCTTTCCCAATGGGGTCGATCACCCTTCGCCGAAGTTCCCGCGTGATTTACGGAGAATCAAATTGCAGGTTTTTCGTGAAAAAATGGCGCTTAATCTTGGAAGTTGTTGAGGACACTCAATATGCAAGAACGAACTCAACACAGCAGCATAACATACATCAACAAGCTAAGGCAGCACTGCAAAGGTTTCCAAGAGAGAAACAGAAAGAGTTTTTGAAGGAAGAAGTAACAAGAAGCTTGGGCTTTAATGTGCGTGAATTTTCTGTTCTGCTTCTTTCTGAGCTCGTAATTCTGAATTACTCACGCACATAAGCACAAATCTCACGCATATTAAGCACAATACTCAGGCACATTAAGTACAAAACTAACGCATATTAACATGAGGCACATTAAGTACAAATCTCAGGCACATTGAGTACAAATCTCAGGCACATTAAGTATAAACCTCACGCATATTAATTCACCGCACATCCGCACGGGAAGCAACAAATGCACCTGATCCCTTCCCTATATATATATATATATATATATATATATATATATATATATATATATATATATATATATATATATATATATATATAGTTTTAAGATCAGGTGCGCAACATACTTCCACAGCGAAAATGCGGTGAACCATATGATGAATGACTTTCCTGCAATAAATTCAATACGAAATGATGAATGACTTTCCTGCAAAAAATTTGTATTTGAAGGGAGGTTATTCACATTAAATGTTATTAAATTATTTACCCATACAAATCGTTTGTAAATCTCACAAATTTCATTAGAAATTTAATTATATGTCATTGAAAAGAATGCACAATATATGACAAATACGACACAGAATTGTGCACTTGAAGGCAAAAAATCTGCACTGAAGAAAAAGATGGTTTACTTGAATGCTAAGTATATTTTTTTTACACAATAACTAGTATTTGCGCCCGTGCGTTGCACGGAATGAATTTGTTATAATATTTTATAAATATTTAGATCGATATACAATTGTATAAATTATAACATCGAATATTATATAATATAATTGAAGAATTGAGTTGCACCGATTATGTTTTTTGATGTTATCAATGCTTGAATTTGAGTAAATAATTGCCCAATTAATAGCTAACGTGTAGATATACGCATTCGGTGCTGAAACTTTAGAGATTTTATATATCAGTGTTTAGAATTTGTATTAATTGGGCTAATTAGCTCGTTGTCTAGCAATTTAGTTATAGAAATTATTTATACGGAAGATATATTTTCTATGTGAATATATAGTAATTTTGTCATCTTTATATATAAAAACCATAATATCAATGACTTGAATTATACATTATTGAAAATCTCTTTGTAGAGAACATTGGTAGTAGTAACACAATTTTATCCATCCTCGTCTAGAGTTAAAATCACCAAACCATCAGGATGGGTGACTCGGGAAAAAGTCACATACAATTAACCGTGATTAAAGACTGGTTTTTTTCAGTAATAACTCAACGTGAGTTAGTGTTTGACCTTGACTTTTGTTGATAGTCGTGGCATATGCGAGCATCAACATGAGTTGTTTTCGTTAGAACTTGAAGGATAATATCGTATCAGAAGGGTGAAAGACATTTTAATTGAAGATTTTACTTTTATTAATAGTATAAATATAGATTGGTGTCAATAATAATTAATAAATTATTATTTCCTTATAAAATTACATAAAATTTCAAATGGATTTTCTCATTTATTACGCAGAATTTGTTTCCGTTATTCTTACAATTATAATGGTTTAATTATTCTCAGAATTTGATAACCATTTTTAATTTTTAAGTTGACTTTAATTTGTGATAAAAATTCATTAGATATTGGTTAATTTTCATATAAAATTTTGTTACCAATTAAGCTTTATTAAAATTCTTTTATCAATTAATTAATATTCATATTAATTTGGGCGGGAATGTTGAAGATGAGAATTTTACTTTTATTAATAGTATAAAGTAAATAAAAATTAATAAATTATTATTTCTTTATAAAATTACGCAAAATTTCTCACGAATTTTCTCATTTGTTACGCAGAATTTGTATCCATTATTTTCACAATTATAATAATTTAATTATTCTCAGAATTTGGTAACCATTTTCTATTTTTATGTACATATTGACTTTAATCTGTGATAACAATTCATTAGATATTAGTTAATTTTCATTTACAATTTTGTTACCAATTAAGCTTTATTATTTTTTTACTAATTAATTAATATTCACGTTAATTTGGGCTGAAATGTTGTAAATGAGGATTTTACTTTTATTAAAGTCATTTCACTAAGAACCTGGAGCTTGTGGTTGAGTGGAAGGAACTCATCCATCCTTATTAACCAAAGGTGAGCAACTTTAAATCTCCGGGCCAAAGCATAAATGATATTGCAATAATTAATTTATTTATGATCATTGGTTCACATATTTAATTTATTTATTTTTTCTTTAATTATTCTCGTTGCAAACATAAATGATATTGTAATAATTAATTTATGATATTTATCAAATTGTATTTTTTTAAATATAAAATTTTCTCATGTTTAGGGATTAAAAAATATTTTAGAATTATTTTTTATTAGTAAGTAATTTTATTTTTAAAATATTTTTCAGCAACACAAACACTCCATTAGTCTATAATAAAAAAATGAAAAATAAAAGTTATTTCATTAAGAAAATTAAAACTAATTAAAGTAAATCTAATCATGCTATATTTATTTGTAACTGCATATTAATTTCATTTTGAAATCAGTGGTTCACATCTTTGAATTATTTATTTTTTCCTTCAACTATTATAAACAAAAATTATGATATTTATCAAATTATATTTTAAAATATATATATATATATATATATATATATATATATATATATATATATATATATATATATATATATATATATATAACATTTACACATGTTATGAGGGATTAAAAAATATTTTAAATTATTTTTTATTATTATGCATTTTTATTTTAAAATATTTTCCAGCAATCCAAATACTCCCTTAGCCTCCCATAAAAAACGGATAAAGAAAAGTCATGCTCTATTACATTGTAGTATCTATTCATATACTTTCTCAACCTAACGCCCCCACTGAGGCTCAAACTCATAATCTTCCAAATGGAAGTCCAACCTAGGTACCATTAGACCACATAGTCCTGGTAAAAAAAAATCATTTCATTAAGAAAATTAAAACTAATTAAAATAAATCTAATCTTGCTATATTTATTTGTAACTCTATATTAAGTTTATTTTGAAATAATTGGTTCACATATTTGAATTATTTATTTTTTTTCTTTAACTATTATAAACAAAAATTATGATATTTATCAAATTGTATTTTTTTAAAAAAAATATAACATTTACACATGTTATGAGGGTTAAAAAATATTTTAAATTATTTTTATTAGTATGCATTTTATTTTAAAATATTTTGCACTAATCCAAACACTTCCTTAGTCTCCCATAAAAAATTGATAAAGAAAAGTCATTTCATAAAGGAAATTAAAACTAATTAAAGTAAATCTAATCATGCTATATTTATTTGTAACTGTATATTAATTTCATTTTGAAATCATTGGTTCACATATTTCAATTTGTTTTTAATTATTATAATTTATGAACAGAAATAATATTGTACTAATTAATTTATGATATTTATCAAATTGTATTTTTTAAAAAAAAATTATAAGATTTACACATGTTATGAGGGGTTAAAAAATATTTTAAAATTATTTTTAATTAGTAAGTATTTTTTTAAAAAAAATAATTTCCACCAACTCAAACACTCCCTTAATCTCCCTTAAAAAACTGATAAAGAAAAGTCATATCATTAAGGTAATTAAAACTAATTAAAGTAATTGTAATCATGCTATATTTATTTGTAACTATATATTAATTTCATTTTCAAATCATTGGTTCACATATTTGAATTATTTATTTTTTTCCTTAATTATTATAAACATAAATAATATTGTACTAATTAATTTATGATATTTATCAAATTGTATTTTTTAAAATATAGTGTTTTACCGGGAAAATTTTTTGTTGTTATGAATTTAAAATTAAAATAAAAAAAAAAATAAAAAGATGTTAAAATGTACAATATATATAATAATAAATTTGGATTTTTATAGATTTGGTCAAGTACCTATTTTCATAACATACAAAATTAAAATTTAAATATTGTATGGTTAATATAATCTCTAATCATTACATAGTTAGATAAATTTATAGAAAAAAATTATAAAATTAAATTGATTTATTCCAAATTGTATTTCATATATATTATAATTCTAAAAATATGAATAATAATAACTAAGAGAATTGTACTTAGAAATCAATAAAAATGTAAATTCTAAATTTTGTATGAATAAATATAAACTCTAATAAGAGGCATATCCTTATCTCTATATCTCTATCTGACTATCTCTATCTCTATCTCTATATATATATATATATATATATATATATATATATATATATATATATATATATATATATATATATATATATATATATATATATATTAAAGCAAAATGGTTGGCACAAAAATTCCCCCCCCCCCCCCCAAATGTAGGGGCATTTCTGTAATATCATTTATTATTATTATTATCATTATTATTATTATTATTATTATTATTATTATTATTATTATTATTCATTACCCTATTGTGGTGGCTGACAATCCAATTAATATGCCATTATTTACCTATTGATTACGCTCCAATTTTTATTTGACTCATATTATTCTGGCTGGCAATCCTCTCCATAATTAGTGGCAATCCTTTCCATATAATTACTATTTTTATTTAACTTATAATATGCTGGCTAAATAATGAAAAAAATATATTTCCATAAAAGAAAATATGTCAGCACTTATCTAAATAATTACTTACTCAATAATTATTTGTCTTCTCCATATAATTAGATTCGTATTGATTATAGAAATTATAGAAATTTAAATTATTATTAATTAGTGAATTTTTGGTAGGATTTTCCTTTTTAGTTAATTTGGTTTCCTTTTCTATGTTTTTTACTATTAACAAATTATTAGTATTAATCTCCTTTTATATTTTCCTTTTAAGCTAATAATTTATATCCAAAATTATTGTACATTTATTTTAATTTCGTTTCCTTTTCTATTTTTCCTACTTTTACTCCTAACAAATTATTAGTATTACTATCCTTTTATATTTTCATTTTTTTACTGCTAATTAACCTTATTATTACTATTATTATTATTATTATTATTATTATTATTATTATTATTATTATTATTATTATTATTATTATTAACTGAATCCCGTTTTCATTTATTTTTTTCTACTGCTAATAATAATAATAATAATAATAATAATATTATTATTATTATTATTATTATTATTATTATAGTAATAATAATTTGTTATTATAGTATAGTATTTTAAATTAAATTATTTAAATTAAATCACCCTATATATTTAAATAGATTACCATAAAGTTACCATAATAATTACACAAAATAATGAAAGAAAAATTATGAGAATAATTACTCTTAATAAAAATTAGGAAATTATATTAAAAAATAATCTATATATTATGGTAAGTATAATCTATTTTGTGGCAATCATATTATATATTAAGTATAAAATATATATGTATGTAAATTACCATAATAATTACACCGGAAAAGGTGACAATACATAATTATTATGCAATAATATTAATAATTAATTATTAAGGCAGGTACAATTGATTTTGTACTAATAATATTAGACATTAATTACTAATAATATTGTACTAAAAGCAGTGAGTCTATATAGTACAACTATTTTCTTAAAAGTTAAAAAGGACAACTCCGGAAGCATTGGGTGGCTGCTAACTGTCAATCACCCTGCTTTTATTTTTTTTCTTTATTTATTCTAGGAAACCTTAAAAAAAAAACTTGTACCAATAATTTTACTCTAATCATCCAACCATGATATACGACATAGTACAATGTGGGGGAAACGAAATAGATTTGAGATGACTGCATTCTTTGTATTTAACAAACTGTAGCATGGCATTAGACATCAGTCGTGTACTAAATTAAAAAAGAAAAAGAAAATATCAAGATGGTCACAATAGCAAGCACTCAAAGGATAGGGAGCTACACAATCCTTATTTGTCTTGCATGGCAAATCATTCTTCTTCTTTGCTTCATCACCACTCCAAATACCTACAATCATTATATCAACTCACAATATTAGAGTTTTCACACATCTAATAAACATGTATATATGTTCTCTCTTATATTCTAAATGTAGACTCTTAAAATATATATATCATTGTGAAGTTGAAGATCTGATTTTACCGTCATTATTATTCTCGATCGTATCTCTACAATCTTTCATAAAAACTAAACCATTATGGTTCTATTACCAAGGCTCTTCCTCCTCAATTTTCTTTTGTTGAAGCAGAGCATCCTTACGTATCTTCAAGCTCATACCAGACGATATAAACTGCAAAACATATTGAAGTACGGGAGAATATAGTTAGAAAAATATAAAAAAAATTCATACGAAAAGAAAGCAGAAAAATGAGTCTGAGATTCTTTAATTGATGGGGGAGGCTAGGGATTAGAAGAATTATAAGTTTGTATTTATAGGTAGAAAATACTAATTCAAAAGGAAAGAATAATAATTTATTTATTTAAGGTAATGTTGAGGTAATAACATTATTATTATTATTATTATTATTATTATTATTATTATTATTATTATTATTATTATTATTATTATTATTATTACGAAAATGCCACTAAGTTTTGGGGGGAAAACTTGGTAGGAGGATTTTATTTTTATATATATATAGATAAGACACACACACTTGTAGGCATTAAATTTAGCACTTAAAGGCATAAAGAAGATCATTAGAAGGCAAGAGAGAAAAATGACATTAAAAAGAAAAATTCAAAAGAAGTTAATTGTGCACTCTTAGAAAGAAAAACATGCACTTGAAGGCTAAAAATATGCACTAGAAGGGAAAAAAAAAAAAAAAAAAAAAAGGTTCAATGGATGGTAAGTATTATTTTACTTTTTTTTTTTTTTTTATAACAAAATAGTAAGACACACATGCACTTGTAGGCATGAAATTGTGCACTTGAAAGCATAAAGAAGATCACTAGAATGCAAGGTGAAAAAAGGATACTAAAGGAGAAAATTAGAAGAAAATTAATTGTGTACTCTTAGAAAGGAAAACATGCACTTGAAGGCTACAAAACGTGCACTTGAAGGTAAATTTTTGCACTCAAAAGAGAAACTAAGTACTGAAACAAAAATGATGCACTCGACAAAGAGAAATATGCACTTGAAAAATGAAAAATGTGCACTCAAAAAAAAAAAAAAGTGCACTCAGATACAAAAGACAAGCTGACTTACTCAAAATTATAAATATGTCACTGTGTATTTTTTAATTGAAATTCAATTTCGGCTATTGATTTGGATTATATCTACGATTGGAAATTGTGCGTTGATGGAATAATCACGGAGCAACCGGGTCTGACCCCGGAGCAGGACGAACCACCCCGGGGTCGGCCCAGCAGGGGGTCGGCGTGGGCCGACCCCCCGAGCTGGGGCTCGGCCTCGGCCCCCATGGGCTTGGCCCATTGGCCGAGCTCCGTGCTCGGCTAAGGCCCGGGTCCTCACGTGGAGCGAGTCCCGCGGGGGGAGCCGCGCGGCGCGGACCGCGTAGCGGCCGGGGGTATACAAACACCCCCCGGTGTCCTAATCAGGCATCTCATACTTTTCTTACAACATTTGTCTTGTTATTACACGTCCCGAACCTCTGTAATAGCATTTTATATCCAATTAATACAATATTTATCATTTCGTTATTCGTTCGTTATATTCAAACATATATGGGGTTGTATAATCCGGACCCCCGGGTTCATATAATCCATCATTGGTGCTCTTGTTGAGAGCGGCTGTACAAGCTTAAGCGCTCTCCCTATTAATATCCTTCATTGACAGCAATGACAAGATCCGGGTCGAACACCCACAACTCGCAGGGCTCGCGGAACCCACGCGACCTCGCCCTCGTCAACCGCCCCAACGGGATCGTGGCAAGCCGACAGACCATGTCCGTGGGGGCCGGGGAGGACCTCCGGGATCAGATCAACGGGAGTTGGCAGGGGGCCGTGGGGGACCTTCGAAGTCGTCTCACCAACAATCGCCCTCTCGGCGGGGCAGTGCCACCCGCACCACCTCAGGTCCCGACCTCCCAACAAGATGCCGTCATACTAGAGCAGGCGGCGAACGCGCTCAACCGCGTCGTGGCAGGGCTGCGCCGGGGAGACCCAGCGCCCCCACCTCCGCCCCTCTGAGGGTGCGCAGTGGCCCCAGCACTCTGGCGCCCCGGGAACCCGCAGCACCGGCTGAGGAGGAAGTCAATTCACCACGACCTTCTGGGAGGCCCAACGGGGCGGAAGTCACTCGAGGCCGACACGAGCAGCGAGAGGAAAGGCGAACTCGGCCGACGCGTACCACCTCTGCGCTCGGGAGGTTGGGCCCACGTGTACCGGCGCGAAACCGCCTAGGGCCGGGGCCGGCCACACACGTCAGGCAAGAGGAGTCATCGTGCTCGCGGAGATCCCGGAGCCACGAACCCCGTGTCCCGAGGCAGCGGGAGCCGGCCCCACCCGTAGAACGCTCGGGGAAGACCAGAGGCCAACCCCCGAGCACCCAGCGCGAAGAGATGGAACAGTTGCATCGACAGATCCGCGAGTTGCAGCGCAAGATGGAGGCGCGCGACGAGTCCCCGGAACCCCGGGACGCCCTGGCCACACCCTTCACGGAGGCCATCATGGCCGAGCCTTTACCCCGGGAGTTCCGATTCCCGACCATCAAACCCTACACGGGGGCGACGGACCCGCGGGACCACCTCAACAGGTACAAGGCGGTCATGATGATGACAGGCATAAATGACGCCATCATGTGTCGCGGTTTTTGCACGACTCTGGATGGGCAGGCCCAGGATTGGTTCGGGTCCCTCCCGGGGGACTCCATTCCCACTTTTACGGTCCTGACCAAGAAGTTCATGTCGCACTTCGCGGGCAGCATACAACGGCGAAAGCAGTTCGCCGACCTATGTTACCTGAAGCAAGACGAGTCGGAATCTTTGGTGGAGTACCTGAGTAAGTGGAAGAAAGAAGCTATGGGGGTAACAAATTTTGATGAAAGGTCCGCCATCCCGTTTTTCACCAATAACCTCAGGTCGGGTCCTTTCCACAGCGACCTTGTTCGGAATGAGCCGAAGACGTACACAGAATTGATGGACCGCGCCGCGGGCTACGCCAATGCGGAGGCAGCAGAGAAGAGGGAGAAGGAGGAGGAGGAAGGTCGCAGACAAGGCGACAGGGCATCTCACCCTCAAGAGGATCGCCGCCCTCCCCGGTCGCGACGTGACCCGGGTCCCCATCTAGCCCCGCTACGACACCTGACCCCGTTGACACAGCTTGTTAGCGTCATCCTGGACCATGCCGAGGACATGGGCATCGTGTCGTTCCCCAAGGAATGCTTAAAGATCTCCCCCAAAGCCGACCCGAAGAAGTATTGCAGCTTCCATCGGCAACGTGGACATGACACCGACGAATGTATGGTCCTAAGAGGCAGATTGAGGAGCTCATTCAACGGGGATACCTGGGGTAATACGTGAAGAGATCCGGGCAGGACCACGCAAAAGGCCTTGACAACACCCGAAAGAAAAAGGATAGCACTTGGCCCTCTACTTCCGCCCCGGGCAAGAGGGAGCTCGACCACCTCACGGAGGACGAGGAGACCGAGCCAGACAGCCCACCAAAGAAGAAGATCATCCGTGTCATCTTCGGCGGCCCGGAGGGGGGAGACACACCCACCGAGAGGAAGAAGTGGGCGCGAAGCCTGTACGTCGGGGAGGTCGTCAGAGCACCCCATGAGAAGAGGACACGCAGGGAGCCCATAGCGTTCACTGACGACGACCTCCCGGATGGACCCTTACCCCACCGGGACGCATCGGTAATCAGCTTGGACCTTAATGACACCATTGTCCACCGGGTACTGGTAGATACGGGGAGCTCCGTGAATGTCATGTATTATGACACCTTCACGCAACTCGGGTTATCCAGGAAGCAGTTTTCCCAGGTTCGGACCCCGCTATCCAGCTTCACCGGAGACTCCATTGAAACAGAGGGGTCCGTCATCCTTAAAGCGCAGATCGGCACCCCGCCGCACGTGAAGACATGGGACGTAGAGTTCGTGGTGGTGAAGATCAGCTGCGCCCACAACATCATCCTTGGCAGACCTGCCTTGGAGGACCTCAGGTGCGTCATCTCTATGGAGCACATTTGTCTCAAATTCCCTACTCCCACCGGAATGGGCACCGCGAAGGGGGGACCAGAAGATCAGCCGGAGTTGCTACTTGAAGGCCTGCCGTCAAATAACGAGGAAGGATCTCCAGGTACACACAGTAACCGAGAGGGCACTCAGGGAAGAAGAGAAGCGGCCCCGCGCTGAACCCGTGGTGGAGACGGAAGAGGTCATCCTGGACCTCAGCCGACTTGATAGGATGGTGAAGGTGGGCACAGGTCTCCCGGCCGACCTCCGAGGTCGGATTGTCGAGGTCATCCGCAGCTATAAAGACGTGTTCGCTTGGGGTCCCGAAGACATGCCGGGCCTCAGCCGGGAGGTCATCACGCATAAACTGGCGGTGGACCCCAAAGCCAAGCCTGTCCAACAAAGGAAGCGCTACCTCGCCGCTGATAGACGGGAGTTCGTGAAGAAGGAGGTCGACACCCTCCTTGAAATCGGGCACATCAGGGAGGTCACGTACCCGGCATGGCTCGCGAACGTAGTCCTCGCACCCAAACCGCCTACGTGGAGGATGTGTGTGGACTACACGGACCTCAACAAGGCATGCCCCATAGACCCCTTTCCACTACCCAACATAGACCAGCTGGAGGACGAAACAACGGGATGCGCGCTCATGAGCTTCCTGGACGCCTTCAGAGGGTACCACCAAATTTTCATGCACGAAGAAAAGACGGCGTTCACCACCCCCAAAGGGGTCTTTTGCTATCGGGTCATGGCATTCCGGCTCAAAAATTCGGGGGCCACGTACACGAGGATGGTGGCCAAGGTGTTCAAGAAGGTCCTCGGCCGGAACTTGCAAGCCTACGTGGACGACATGATTGTGAAAAGCACGGAAGCCGACCTACACATAGCCGACTTGACGGAGGTATTTTCCAGTATGAGGCATTTTGATTTACGTTTAAACCCCAAGAAATGCACTTTCGGAGTACACGGAGGGAAATTCTTGGGGTACATGGTCTCAAAGAGGGGTATTGAACCCAACCCCGAAAAAGTCAAGGCCATCCTGGAGATGGAACCCCCGAGGTCCCTCCGCGAGGTCCAGCGCCTCAATGGTCGGCTGGCGGCCCTCGGCCGGTTCCTCTCGAGGTCGGCCGAGAGGTCCTTGCCATTTTTTGGGGTCCTCAAGAAGAACCAGGGGTTCGAGTGTACCTCATGACGTTACCCCCCCTGGCCAAGCCAGAGAAAGGGGAGGTGTTGTATCTGTACTTGGGCATCTCGCAGGCCGCGATCAGCTCCGTACTGGTCCGGGACAACGTGGGGACCCAACGCCTGGTGTACTACGTGAGCAGAGCCCTCCGAGGCGCTGAGCTCAGGTACTCACCCACGGAGAAAGCGATCTTCGCCGTGGACGCCACGGCCAAGAAACTCGGGCATTACTTCCAAGCACACCCCGTACGGGTCCTCACCAACCAATCCCTCGAGGCAGTACTAAGGGCTTCGGGGTCGGCGAGCAGGTTGGTCAAGTGGTCCATGCGGTTGAGCCAGTATGATGTCCAGTTTAAGCCCCGACCCGCAATCAAGGGACATGCACTCACCGACTTCATAGTCGAGTGCACCGCTCGCGAGGCCGCCGAACTAGCCCGGAGCGACGAGGAAGATTGGTGGACCCTGTCCACGGATGGCTCGTCCGGCCCCAAAGGGTGTGGCGGAGGGGTGGTACTCGTAACCTCGGAAGGGTTCCGGGCCTACTACGCTCTTCGCTTCCACTTCAAGTTGTCCAACAATGAGGCCGAATACGAGGTGCTGTTGGGTGGCCTCAGGCTAGCTGTGGGTCTGAGGGCCTCCAAAATAAGGGTGCGGTGTGACTCCCGGCTGGTGGTCGGACAGGTGAACGGCGAATTCGAGGCCAACGAGGAGAGGATGAGGAGATACCGCGACGTGGTACTCCGGATCCTCGGTCAACTGACCCTATACGAAATTTTGCAGGTACCCCGAAGCCAGAATGGGGACGCGGACTTGCTCTCCAAGCTCGGCCTTGGCACCCCGGAGCATGTCTCCAAGATAGCACGGATCGAGGACCTCCAGAGGTCCAGCCTAGAGGCCTACCCCGTCTTCCCCATACAGACACGGTCCACATGCTAGTTGGACCACCTCATTGAGTATAAGAAAATAGGTACCCTGCCGGCAGACGAGGCAGCCGCCAAGGCGGTCAAGAGGAGGTCACCAACATATGTCCTCATTAGAGACACCCATTACAAAAGATCCTACAATGGCGCCCTCCTCCGATGCCTGTACCCGGACGAAGCCAAGTCCGTCAAAGAGGAGATACATGAAGGCACCTGCGCTGCACACCAAGGAGCCTTTGCCATGGCAAGGAGGGCCCTATTGCAGGGGTACTTTTGGCCAAACATGGCCAAGGAATGCGCGGAGTACGCCCGGGGGTGCCCGACTTGCCAGCACTTTCACCCGAAGCCGGGACGGCCAGTGACCAGCTACACACCTATCAGCACAGTAATCTCATTCTCACGGTGGGGGATCGACATCGTTGGGGCCCTACCCATGGGGTCCGCGAAGAGGAAGTACATAATAGTCGCCATAGACTATTTCACAAAGTGAGTTGAAGCGGAGCCCCTCGCCACCATCACGAGCACCCGGTGCACGGAGTTCATACGGAGGAACATTTTGTATCACTTCAGGGTCCCTATGCAAATCATCTCCGACAACGGGCGTCAGTTTGAAAGCAAAGAATTTAAAGCATTCTGCGACCAATGGTACATAAAACACACCCGTGTGGCAGTGGCATACCCACAGGCAAACGGGCAGGTGGAGAACGCCAACAGAACTATAGTTGATGGCATCAAAAAGAACCTGGACGCAGCCGGAGGAACATGGGTGGAGGAGCTGGACACCGTCCTATGGGCATATCGCACCACCCCAAGAAGGGCCACCGGGGAGACACCTTTCGCGCTGGCATACGGTTTCGAAGCACGGGCTCTCACTGAAGCTGTGATACCATCCTATCGGGTGGCAGTATACGACCCCGACCTCAATGAGGAACACCACGCCGCCGACCTCCACCTCATCGACGACAGAAGGGAGGAGGCCACGGTCCGCGCAGAAAATTACCAGCGTCAAACAAAAGCTTACCATGACAACCGAGTCCGACCTCGTTACTTCCAGGTTGGCGACTACGTCCTCCGGAGGAGGGAGGCGAGCCGACCCCAAGATGGAGGAAAATTTGCAAAGAAATGGGAGGGACCGTATGTTATCGAGGCCATCGTAGAACCAGGCAGCTACAAGCTGAGGACCACATCAGGCAAGGCGGTAGACAGGGTTTGGAACTCAGAGCACTTGTTGAAATTTTATCAGTAGAAATTCATTTGTATGGCCTACCCCTACCCAATAAAAGTCCGGGTTCCCCACAATAACATCTGTTTACATTCGCAATGAAATAATAATGAAGTTCTTTGAACCAGTTACCCTGTCCCGACTGGCGGACGAGCTTGGACACACACAGAGCCGTGCGCTCGGGCACCCCGAGGCCGACCTACCCGAGGTCGGCCGACACGGGGGTGGCCAGACCTTGGGGTCGGCCGCCGCGAGGTCGGCTGTACCTGGAGGTCGGCCGGCACGGGTGGGGTCGGCGTAGGACCGGTCCTCCCAAGGGGCAAGCGCACGAGAGAGTCCGAACGCGACGGTCACGTACGCAAAGAGCCCGGCGGCCACATCAGACATAACGTACGCCCTAGGGGTGGTACGAGGTCCGTCCTCGCCTACCACCGAACGGAAGGATTCGGGACGCGAGTTATTGGACTCCATCAGAAGAATTGCTAAGGCGTCCTAGGGGCGATATGGGGTCCGACCTCACCTGTCGCCGAACGGGCGCAACGCAACCTCAACGTCCTAGGGGCGGTACGAGGTCCGTCCCCGCCTACCGCCGAACGGAAGGATTCGGGACGCGTGTCATTGGACACCATCCCAAGAATCGCTAAGGCGTCCTAGAGGCGATATGAGGTCCGACCTCACCTGTCGCCGAACGGGCGCAACGCAACTCCAACGCCCTAGGGGCGGTACGAGGTCCGTCCTCGCCTACCGCCGAACGGAAGGATTCGGGACGCGAGTCATTGGACTCCATCCCAAGAATCGCTAGACGTCCTAGGGGCGATAGGAGGTCTGGCCTCACCTGTCGCCGGACGGGCGTAACGCAACCCCAGCACCCCAGAGGTGGTACGAGGCCCAAACTCACTCGCCGCCGGACGGGCGACCCAGCAAGCAGACCCAGTGGGGTCGGCCGGCCGACCCCGGGACGTCGGCCAGCCCTGCGGTGGCGGGCTGGTTGGCACCGCGATGGCAGGCCAGCTAAACCCCCGCGTTACCAGAGTTCCTTAGTCCCGCAGGGAAGGGAACGATACGAGTCGTGAAGAGGAGCAATCATGATTAAATGCGCAAGCAAAACAGACAAAGTAATACGAAATAGAAGAATAATGTCATAGCGAACAACGTCATGGCGAAGCCAACAAGTCTCGAGCAAACAAAATAAACAAAAGCATATGGGCGACAACCTGAGCAACAAGATAACACCAGTCTAAACAAAACAAAAGAGATAGTCTATGCAAGCAACTAAATAAAGATAAGGGGCCGCCAACACGAAAGGACATCAAGACTGCGGCGCCTCGCGGGCACCATCATCATCACCCAAGTCACCCTGAGTCTCCTCTTGGGGGGCATCCACGCCGGCAAAGCGAAGAGGGTCTTGATGTCCGCACTCAAGAGGGTCTTGAAGTCCGCACTCGACGAGCGGTCGGCCGCCGAGTCCAATGGTGGACGCTCGCTATCTCCACCAACAGCCACGTCCATAGGATCACCTGGCTCCTCCTCCAACTCCTCGGGCAGGCCCCATGCAGCGGGGTCAAAGGATGCGTCTCTGGCGCGAAGGATGGCATAGATCTTGCTCTGCATGGAGGACTCCCCCGCCTCGAACAACTCCATCCCGTGCAAACCCAAACACTCGTTCCCCGCGGGGAAGCTCGAAAGATAAGTCAAGGTCTCCTGGGGGTGCGCAGAGATATAGGCCTGAGTATCCTGGACGAAGGCCTAAGAGTCTTTGTAACCTGAAACAGCCACCCTCGAGGCCTCTTTCAAGGCCACTTGATGCGTCATGCGCTCCCGCAACCGGCTGGCAATCAACTCAGCATGCTGATCCTCCAGCACCGCGAGTCTGTCACTCATGACCTGGCGAGCCCGCGTCTCGGTCTCCAGCTGCTTGCGGGTGCTCCCTATAATCTGGTCCATGGACATAGCACGGACAACCGTCTATGCAAGGGCAAGCATAAGTAGAAGGCAAGATAACAAAAGGCAAGGAAACATAACATCATCAAAAAGGGTACGTACCTCTAGCAAAGGGCGGATGATGGCACAGTCCTCGTGCTTGGCCACGTCACGTGGCAGGATGAGGCTACGCATAAGGGCTTCCGGAGGGATATCCCCGCTAAGTAGCGAGGCCGCAGGCGGGAGCTGGACGAACCAGTCAGTCAAGGCACCCTGAGGCGGCGCCGTGGTCGTCGGAGCTCGAGGGGTGGGGTCGGCCGGGCGACCATCCGACAGGTGATCCGCGTCAGAGGCGAACCTCGCCTCGCGGCGGCGTGATACCCGGGAACCTGGAGGAACCCGGACGTCCGAGGTAGCATGGCTAGTCTCACCAGTCTTGCGGCGCTTCGGGTCCTCGCCACCACGGTTCCTCAAACTCTCTATGAGTGACGCGAGGGCAGCGCGGCGGGGAGTCATACCTATACACCAAGACAAACCAATGAGCACTTCAAACAAAAATGCATAAACAAGCAGGCACGTCGACGAGGTGACAAACCGGAGCTGGCGGGGGAGGCGTCGAAGGTCCGGCCCGTATCTCAATAACGTCGTCCTCCGAATCGTCACTAGCAGACTCCTCCTCGGTCTCCCCCGCGGAGTCGGGAGGAGGGATAGGAGTGCCACGGGGAGGCAAAGGAGGGAGGTCGCGAGAAAAACCCGCCCTGACCAAGATCGCGTGGTCGGTAAGAGCCTGGGAGTCTAACATATCAGCCGTGTCGCCCAAAAAATCCCCGATCAAGACCTCAAGCACCGGGGTGCACTGCGGGCTACGACACTTACGAAAATAGCCACCCCATGGCACCTCAAAGGAGAGCGTCGCACCGGTAGAGACAAACACGAATCGGGGCTTCCACCCCTTGTTGAAATCCCGCACGCGATCCATGATCCTCGTCCCCGGTCGAGCCGCGAACGCCCTGTACCCCTTGCTCTCCTTAGATGAGGAACTGGTCGCGGTAAAGAAAGAGTGGAAAAGGTCTAGGTTAGGGTGAATATCCACCTCGACGCACCGGACAATAAAGGCCGCGACCACCCGATGAGAGTTGGGGACTAGCTGACCCACAGACACGCGATGGAAGTTTAGGAGCTCGATGAGGAAGGGATGAAGGGGGAAAGCTAAGCCCATAAGAAGGGATGTAACATGGACCCTGAAGAAGTTGGGGCCAGGCGGATCTATTATAGTTGTCCCGGGAGGCGGGACGTGGACCTCGGCCGACGGGCCAACCAAGGCCTTCGCCACGGCAATGTCGTGACCCGTCAAGGAGGACCCAAACCCCCGAGGGATGGTGGAGTCCAGTACGGTGTATCGGCTCAAAGGAAAGGGGTTCGGGAGTGGCGTGGGAGTCAACATGAAGGGGGGATGTGTGGCTAGCGGATCTATATACGGGTACTCGATATAATAATGGTCAACCTCCCCCTCCGGAGAAGGAAACCGGTCTAAGTCGATAGACTCGTCATCGCTAGGCGGGAGGTCCGCGTAGTCAATAGAGTCTAGGATGGACCAGTAATGGAAGTGGATAATCAAAGGTAGGTCGACCGGGTGTGTATCCTCGGCAAGAGGCACTATGCTCATAAAAAAATAGCTACGAAACTCTAAAAGGGGGTTTGCACGAGACTCACCCGACTCAAGCAAGGAAGGGATGACGAAGGAAGCTCGGAGGGGGGACGCGTGGAGCTCGGGTCGGCCTCGGGTGGTGGGCTCGGCCGGCGGTGACTCGGGATCGGCATGGGGGGGGGGTGTCGGCCTCGACAAGGGGCTGGGGTCGGCCGGGGTGCTAGTCGACGGTCGACGGTCGGCGGCGGGAGGACGACCGGAAATTGGGGGAGAGAATTTTTCAGCTTGGTGGAGCTTTTTGTGTGAGTGAGGAGTCTGGGGAATGCTACTTTATATAGGGGAGAGAGGGGGGAAAGGGGGGGAAAAAGGGGGGAAAAGGGGGGGGGGGGGAAAGAGGAGACATTTTTTGGGAAAAGGGGGGAAATTTTGGGAAGAGGGAAAGGTGAGGTGTTGGGAATGTGAGGGGGTTTGGAAGGAGGGATGGGGTATTTAAAGGGGAAGTAGAAGGGTTGTGGTAGGATGAGGACTCTTAACTGAAAAGAATTTGTTCAGGTTTGAATTCCAATCCGGTTAGGAGTCCTACCGCGCTGAGAACTCTGCGAGGAGAAAGGGTAATTTTTTTTGAAAACATGATTCAGGGCCCAGTAATTATTAGGTTCATTTGTACTCTCTCGCGCTGACGACTCCTCGCAGCCCCGAGAGTGGGGGACTGATGATGGAATAATCACGGAGCCAGAGCGGAGCGACGCAATTCGAACCAGGTCTGACCCCGGAGCAGGACGAACCACCCCGGGGTCGGCCCAGCAGGGGGTTGGCGTGGGCTGACCCCCCGAGCTCGGCCAAGGGCCGGGTCCTCGCGTGGAGCGAGTCCCGCGGTGCGGACCGCGGCTCCTCCCGCGGGCCCGGGGCCCTTAGCGGCTGGGGGTATATAAACACCCCCCGGTGTCCTAATCAGGCATCTCATACGTTTCCTACAACATTTGTCTTGTTATTACACGTCTTGAACCTCTGTAATAGCATTTTATATCCAATTAATACAATATTTATCGTTTAGTTATTCGTTCGTTATATTCAAACATATATTCGGGTTGTATAATCCGGACCCCCGGGTTCATATAATCCATCATGCGTATTTTTACCTGTACTTAAAAAAAAATTATTTGATCTAATATATATATATATATATATATATATATATATATATATATATATATATATATATATATATAAGCGCTCATATGTGGTCATGTCATTAGGTGTGGCGGTGTGGCCGTATCTGTGCCGTTGAATCAGTTTAACCTAACGGCAGTGGTAATTCTGAGGATTTTCGCGCGTTTTGGTAAGTGGGGGTGTTATGGTAATTACAGTGGCCATTTATAGCGGACGGGTTCCAGAATACACCAACAGTGTTGACAACATGCACCAATAGTGTAATAAAACACACCATAGTGAAACACATCAATGGTGTATTCCCGTGTTATGGTAATTACAGTGGCCATTTATAGCGACCGGGTTCCAGAATACACCAACAGTGTTGACAACATGCACCAATACTGTAATAAAACACACAACAATGTGATTTTTCCTATTCCAGTGCTTTATGACGAGTTTACCCTTGCAGTTCGCTGGGTAGGAGAATGTGTGCAAAAATACGGGAAGAATCTTGATTAATATGATTCATTGGATCTAATTATGATGTAAGATATTGACATGTAAGTATGATATATGAATTGACATGTAAGTATGATGACGTGATAGAGATAATGTCAGCGTCACATAAGCTATTGTCTTTAATTGTTTTACCTTTTAACGTACATGGACTAAATTGAACAGAATTAAAGTAAAAGGACTAAATTAAACAAAACCCTATAGTACATGAATCTCATAGGTACTTTGAGCCCCACACTCAATTTTCCAACGTTTACATCAGTTCTTAGGACTTGTAGGTCCTTCCAACATAATAATAAAAAAATAGGAAAAATGGTCAAATAAGCCCTCAAACTTTACCTATAAAGTCAATTAAGCCCCTAAACATTACAAAGTTGCAATTAGACTCATAAACATGTCATTTTGATGCATTGAAGCCCAACAACCACTTAATGACCTGTTATTGCAGGTCACAGCAATTCCGGCTACCTTCAAACTCACTCCGGCAAATTTCCGATCAACTCCACCAATTTTATTTTATTTCTAAAAAAAGGTGACCCAGGGCGAATTTCCGATAAACTCACAGACCTCACATGTATTGGTGACGCCATTTCCCGGCCTAGGCTACGGCCGTTCATTCAAGAACACAACTTTATTGTTGTTGATAATGTGGTCTAAATCGAAGAGATGTCCAAATGCTTCTGAATCTCATTAAAAAGTACATGAATGGTGTGGTGGTCTTTGTGATTGGCTAAACAGAGGGGGCAATTGGTGTATTCAAGGCAGTACATGTTGCATTTGCTCTTGTGGAAATCCGCGTGGAGTTTGCATTGAACGAAGAAGCGCTCTCGCAGTAGAGGCTTCAGCCATGGCGGCTACCGGTTGTCGTCCTCGTCCGGCCCTCCAGCTCCCTAAACCCACAAAAGAGACTCATTCCAGGCCGGTGGTTTCCTGATTGTCTATCGCCAGATTGAAAGACACCTTCAATGCAAGGGGTCACTTTTTTTAGTGTTTTTTTTTTTAAATGTGGTGGAGTTGATCGGAAATTTTTCGAAGTTAATTAGAATGTCGCCGGAGTGGGTTTGAAAGTCGGCGGAATTTTTGTAACCTGCAATAACAGGTCATTAACTGATTGCTGGGTTTCAATGTATCAAAATGATATGTTTATGAGTCTAATTACAACTTTATAATGTTTAGGGGCTTAATTGACTTTATAAGTAAAGTTTGAGGGCATATTTGACCCTTTTCCTAAAAAAATATCTACGTCAATTTAGTATTCATTTATATCGGACAGCGCTCAGCCGCTCAACAACATTTCCCAAGTCCCTCCAATACACTCACAACAAAAAAACGTCTACGTCAATTTACTATTCATTTATATTGGACATCGCCTAACAACATTTTCAAAAGAAAAATAGTACGTGTACTCTCATTTTATACTCTCAACTTTTACTCTCACATACAAAATCTTGATGTAGATACTTATATTGAGATCCACATAAAAAAGTAATTTATTAGAACTTGCCACATCAGTGAGTAAAATTAAGGTAGTAAGATTTAGAGTATTGGAAGTACATTATTTTGTATACTATTAAATAATATATATTCAGTACACAAATAATGTACTTTTATATGTATATTATAAAAATGTACCTTGTATTTAGGAACAGTATATTATTTGAGTATTAAAAGTACATTATTTTATATAATATACATTTAATACACAAATAATATATTTTTAGTATATTAAAAATATACTTTTTATGGGCCACATAATAATTTGTCACTAAAAGGCTAATGTGATAGTTGAATTGCAGTCGTTATATCATAGACCGCGGTGCACATGCACCGCGGTAAAAAACGGCGCAGTTTCTTTAAGTAAAGAAACGGCCCGCCGTTACCGTTAACGGAGTCCGCTTGTTTGGTGTATTAAACATCAACTAACACTACAGTATATCTAAATCGACACTACAGGTATATCAAAATGATACTGTAGTTGTGGTGAAATGAAACTGCAGCGTATATAAAATGAAACTGAATAACATTTCACATATTTGAGTGTATATTGTACAATAAAGCTGTAATTATATCAAAATGATCATGTAGTTGTGTTTTAATAAAACTATAGTGTAGATAAAATAAAATTAAATAACATTTTCACATATTTGAGTCTAAAAATATCAAATGAAAATGTAGTTATATCAAAATGAAATTGTAGTTGTGTTGAACTGAAACTGTAGTATATACAAAATGAACCTGAATAACAGAGTTACTTTTTGCGGAAGGATGCGGAACGGCGAAAAACGAATGCCGTTTATTTTCATTTAACAAAACGACGTCGTTTTGATGCGCGGTGCATAATCAATTATGCACCGCAGTGCACGATATAATTTGTCGTTGAATTGTATATTTATTTTTTGAATGCTACTGACTCTATTACAATGTAGTATCTGTTCATAGCTACTTTCTCAACCTACGGCCCTCTATTACAATGTAGTATATGTTCATAGTTACTTTCTCAACCTACGGCCAATAACGCCTTCAATGAGACTCAAACTCACAAGCTTTTATATGGGAGTCTAACTCGAATGCTATTAGACCATACAGTCTTGGCTTATATTTATTTTTATATATAACGGCGCCAACTGGCTTTTTTTTTTTCATCTTGAAACCTGAGGGAAAACCACGCCTTTAATTTGCAGTTGGACCTGGTTTTTCTTTTTCTCTCTCTTCGAAGTAAACAAAACATTCAAAGCAAGTTCGTCAAGCTATACATTAATTTGATAATCACAAAATTTTAAGTTCGTTTTTCAATAAAAAATTATGAACAATCTATTAACTTTCATAATTCGAGTCAGTAAACTATGTACAATCAAAACTGATTTACTTCCGTCTCCTTGTCATTTTTTACCGGCTAGAATTACAAGGTCAATTTTATCGTTGGTGAAGCAGCGCAATAAATCGCTTAAGATCATTGAGGATGGATCAAAAAGTATTATGACGACCTTCGTGCCTTAAATCTAAAATGAAACAAAAATTCTGTCACGCTTACTAGTGCAAAATAAACGTGGGGATTACAATCATATATATATACATGCAGGAGATGCAAAATAATGTAGGTAAATACTGTTGCAAAAATCGGTCTAGGCGTCCGTCTAGGCGCTTCTAGATCGTGACGATTTCTTCCCTAGGCGCCCGCCTAGCAATCGGCCGCCTAGGCGTCCGCCTAGCGCCTAACTCGGCTGACTTGGTCGCCTAGGCAGTCGCCTAGCATCTAACTTGGTTGAGTTAACTCGTTCATTTCAGTCGAGTTCATCCGGTCACCTCGGCCTTGTTAATTTTTTTTTCATTATATATATATATATATAAAGTTCTCCGAATATAGTGGTTTTGCCACGTTTAGTCTTAAACTTTCAAATTGATCATCTGTGGTCATTCAACTTTCAAATTTAACCATTCGTGGTCCAAGTTCACTACCCATGGTCCTTCAAGTTTCAAAATTTAACCAGTGGTGGTCCTCTTGAAAGGACCATGGTTGGTTAAAATTTAATAGTTGAAGAACCATGGGTGGTTAACTTAGACCACGAATGGTTAAATTTGAAATTCGAAAGACCACAAATGGTCAATTTATATATATATATATATATATATATATATATATATATATATATATATATATATATATATATATATATATATATATATATATATATATATAGACACGCACACATATAATATGACATATATACACCCGTAAGTTAGTTTGATACTTTAAATCTTTGGATGATTGAAGTATTTGAGTATTTCATATTTGAGTATTTTTAATTTTTAATATTGTTTTGATGTTATGACTTATAAATTATCATTATTTTATTTATTTTGATGTGTTATTTGATTTATTGTTGAAAACATCCTCATTAAAATTGTTAAACTACAAGTCTGCCACTATTTTTTTTAGCTCCCGCCTAGGCGATGCCCAGGCACCCGACTAGCCATGATTGTAAATAATAAATTGTCCTAAGCTATATATATTGAAATAAAATTGTTCTTGTTATATATGGATGTCATTTGTGTATATTGTTATTAAATGATGAAAGTTGTGTACTTGTGTATATTGATTTTCGATATGTACGTGCACGGTGCACTAGTTGTTCTGCAACATGGTTCGCGAATAATTGTTACGTTGCATGGTTTGGTAAAATGGTTTACATATATTGCTTAAAACTTATGGCATCAAAAAAGTAAGTTAAATGAAATGTCAAATCTATTATGAAATAGATTTTGGGCTGTGCAAGCTGGGCTACCGCACAGGGCCCCAAACTTTAGAGGGGTCCCAAATTTTAAAAGCTCAATATTTTATTTTTACCTATTTAGTTTAGAAATAAAAATTAAAAATTTTTAATTAAATTTAAAAGGCTTTATAAAGAAATGGTAGGAACATGTATTTATTGTATTTTAACTTAGAGGTCTAAGGTTCAAAACTTGTGTACACTATTATTATTATTTCATAATGTCTATTTTTACATGTGCGTTGCACGGAAAAGATTTGTTATATAGTGCAATTGATGAAATTGGTTGTATGGATTATGTTTTTTTTTATGTTATCCTTGCTTGAATTGGAGCAAATAATTGTCTAATTATCCGTGCGATGCACGGATAATTTTTTTTGTTATATATTTAAATAATAAAATTACGGTATTAGTTTTATAGATTTTAATTTTGATAGAGCCTTATTTATTTATCTGAACAGGGCCACAAAAATCTAAAAACCGGCCCTGTATGGAATACTTATCCATTCAAGAGATAAAAATCTATATATATACTATATATACCTACTAGGCTACTATATTTCATCCAATCAAAGTTTGCATCCAAAAAAAAAAAAAAAAACAAAAACGTCTACGTCAATTTACTATTCATTTATATTGGATATCGCCTAACAACGTTTTCAAAAAGAAAATACAATGTGTACCTTCATTTTCTACTCTCAGATACAAAATCTTGATGTAGACATATGTATTGGGACCAACATTTTTCAAAAGAAAAATACTATATGTACTCTCATTTTCTATTCTCAAGTTTTATTCCCGCATACAAAATCCTGATATACATACGTGTATTGGGACCCACATGAAAAAATAACTTATCAGAATCCGCCACATCAAAGAGTAAAATTGAGAAAGTAAGATTTAGGAGCACGTAAAAATCTTTCCTAAAATAACAAAAGTCAATATGTGATAATGTGATATACATTTTGACAGCAGTAATTTAAATTAATATATAGGCTAGTTTAAGAAAAAAAAAATTAATAAAATAATTTTTTATTGTGTGTAATCCAAGATTTTCATCGTCGCACACAGTGACTAAATTCTCATTGTTGAATGGTAGGCATCTCTAAGGGTAAAACAACTAGCGAAGAGATTTAAAGATGCTCCATACCCAAGGCCAGTACTTTAATCTTTCAAACATCGTATTTTAAATTTAATTAAATATTACAGGGGGTGTTTGGTAACATAGTTATCAACCAATTTTGGCTGATTTGACCACTATTGGCTGTTTGACTTAGTCAAATTATCAATATGAGTGTATGATTAATCAACTTTTTGTAACAGCTTATTGCTCTAAAACGCTAAAATTTAAAAATTAGCTTTTTGAGAAAATAAATTATTTTCTCCGAAATACCCTCAATTATTATTATAGATTAAAATAACATAATAAGGTCATTTTACATGTAACTAATTATCAGCTAACAGCTATTTTACCAAACACTTTTTTGCAACCAGCTAATACTATCAGCTAGCAGAAGGCACCAAATGCACAAATCACAAATCTAAAAGCACTAATCCAAACTTAAAAACCATATTACCAATAAGATGGAATGATACATTTTTAATTAGGGAATGATGTTTTTAATTGAATGGGTAATCAAATTCCATAGTTGTGTTTTAAAAAGTTGTCAACCAAACACTAACTATGATTTTGATTCACATTCCTAGTGTGTAAACCCATGAACCAAACACACACTTAATGTGCTTAAGTTTTAAAGTTAAGGTTCGTAGTTTTATAGCTTAAGGTGCGTAGTTTTATAGCTTATGGTGCATATGTTTAAAGTTTAAGGTGCGTCACTTTTCTTGTTTAAGGTGCATCCGTTTAAAACTTAAGGTACTTTATAAAAGAAAAAAATTAAGGTGCGTAATTTTATAGCTTAAGGTGAGTAATTTTATAACTTAAGGTGCGTAATTTTATAACTTAAGGTGCGTAGTTTTATATCTTAATGTGCATCAATTTGAGACAATTGATCATTTGCATGCATGTTGGCATGAAGCGCATTTTTTCCTTTCTTCGGTGCAGATTTTTTGCCTTCAAGTGCATGTTCTTTTGCCTTCAAGTGCACAACTTCTGGGCAGTATTTGTTATATCTTGTGCATTTTTTTCAATAACATATAACTAAATTTCTAATGAAATTTGTAAGATTCACAAACGATTTGTATGAGTAATTTGTTTAATAACACATAAGTTGAATAACCTCCCTTTTTGGTACCATAAATTGCATCAATTGCACATCTATTTTCTTTCGGATGTAATGTTTTTGCCTTCAAATGCATGATTTTGAACCTTCAAGTGCACCAATCGCATTTTTACACGGAAAGTAGCATTTGCACCTAATCAAAAACATATATATATATATATATATATATATATATATATATATATATATATATATATATATATATATATATATATGGCCCGTGAGGGCCTTATATGTCCATTTGCCCATTTCTTGCATTTGCTATATATATTGCCAGGGAGGGCCTTATATGTCCATTTGCCCATTTCTTGCATTTGCTATATATATATATTGCCCATGAGGGTCTTATATGTCCATTTGCCCATTTCTTGCATTTGAAAATGGGCAAATTGCCTAATTAAGTCCTCACAGGCCTCATCGTCCATCACCATCAGGCAGGCCCGGATTTTGAACTGTGCAAGCTGGGCTACCGCACAGGGCCCCAAATTTTAGAGGGCCCCAAATTTTAAAAACTCAATATTTTATTTTTACCTATTTAGTTTATAAATAAAAATTAAAAGTTTTTAATTAAACTTAAAAGGTTTTATAAAGAAATGGTAGGAACATGTATTTTAACTTAGAGGTTTAAGGTTCAAAACTTGTGTACACTATTATTATTATTCCATAATGTCTATTTTTACATGTGCGTTGCACGGAAAAGATTTGTTATATAGTGCAATTGATGAAATTGGTTGTATGGATTATGTTTTTTTTTTATGTTATCCTTGCTTGAATTGGAGCAAATAATTGTCTAATTATCCGTGCAGTGTGCGTGCGATGCACGGATAATTTTTTTTGTTATATATTTAAATAATAAAATTACGGTATTAGTTTTATAGATTTTAATTTTAGTAGAGCCTTATTTATTTATCCAAACAGGGCCACAAAAATCTAAAAACCGACCCTACCATCAGGTATATATATCCAGTAAGGGCATTATTCAGCCATTTGGCCCGTGAAGGCAGCAATATCCACTAAGTTGGAAATGGGGCAAAATATAATGGCAAATTATTATGTGCATTCGTGGGTGCATACGGATGCAAAAACGACGTCGTTTTGCATCCAAACGCGCGTCCTACTTTAAAAAAAAAATTCAGTTTTGATTCCCAGGCTCCCAGCAACAACATTATGTTATTCATTTTTTAGTTCATTCATTCTGGATTTTTAGGTATGAAATTTTGGATGTATAGTTATGCAATTCTGGATGTGTAGTTATGAAGTTATGGATGTGTAGTTATGCAATTCTGGATTTATAGTTATGAAGCTATGGATGTGTAGTTATGCAATTCTAGATGTATAGTTATGAACTTATAGATGTGTAGTTATGCAATTCTGGATTTATAGTTATGAAATTATGGATGTGTAGTTATGTAATTCTGGATGTATAGTTATGAAATTATGGATGTGTAGTTATGCAATTCTGATTTTTTTTTTTTTTTAAAGTTAGACGTCAAAACGACGTCGTTTTTGCATCCGTATGCACCATGCATGGTGCATACGGATGCACAGCATAACGATTGAAATATAATGGACCAGGATCTACCTTGCATTGTAGATCCTGGTCCAAAAATAACATTCAAATTCTATATTTATAGTTGACATGTTTGGTATCGGTAAATTATTCTGTGGACTCGGATCCACCTTTCAAGGTGGACTCAATTCTAAAAATACACAATTTACATACTAAATGTTCATAATTTTTATATACTAAATGTTCACAATTTACATACTGAATGTTTACAATTTTATATACTAAATGTTCATAATTTACATACTGAATGTTCACAATTTGAATTGTGAACATTCAATATGTAAATTGTGAACATTCAATATATAAATTGTGTATTTTAATTCGGGTCCATCTTGCAAGGTGAACCGAGGTCCATGGCATAACTGTTATTCTGTACCAACAGTTGATAGTTTCTGTACATGTAGCTATATATCATATTGTGTGTCAGCAATTATCAAATCAAATTCTGTATTTATAGTTGACACATTTTGTATCTGCAGTTGATAGTTTTTGTACATGTAGCTATCATATTATGTGTCAGTAATTATCAAGTTATTTGTTTACATATAAATAAACTGAGAAAGGGTCGTGAATCTTGAATGCAAGAGATAACCTAAAGGTTCCTACTCAATTTTAATTTACTTATTAATTTGCACTAGCTCCAGGATCTACTCCAGACAGAATAAAGAACTAAGTACTAGAAATATAAATGGAACCAGACACCAAGAAATGTTCATGCAGTTCGGAGCCTCAATCCTACGTCTGCGGGGCCACTCACGTAAACCCAATTCACTAGATGACCAATAGTGAGTACAATGGGAGAGTACATTATACATTACAGCATAAACAACAACTAATCCAGCGCATCCTTCATCAGCACAATGGAGTCCTACGTCTGCAGGGCCACTCACGTCAGCTCAATTCACTAGATGATCAATAATGAGTACAATGGGAGAGTACATTATACATTATAGCATAAACTACAACTACTCCAGCGCATCCTTCATCATCACAATGGACTCGACGTGTAGGCTATCTTCACCAAGACATGAACCAGTTGAGAAACCTTCACCACACGGATATATTGATAGAAAAACCAGAGGAGGATTTGAGGCAAATATATGTAGAGATTAATCCTTAAAACTTCAAATTAATGCACAACTCAAAGTAGCATTTTATAGAGGTGAAATGAAAACCTCTTGATCTGAAAATATGCAGCCTCCAAATCCTCAAAATAAGTTGCATCACACGATTTGAACCAGCAATAAAATAGGGTCTGAAACAAGCAACATGTTGAAGAAGTAAGCATCTGACTGGAGCGCGTCCTGACCTTGATCCAGAGCTAACTAACTACTTTATTTTGACAACTAATTTTAGCCAACACAGTAGGTTCCAATGTGTAATATTTTTACACTTACATAAACTATTAACTGTATGTACAGAATGTGTTAACTGAAGGTATATAATTTTTGAATTAGGATTCACAATGCAATATGAACCCTGGTCCATGGTATAACAATTGCGGAAATGGGAAAATGGCTGAATGAAGCCCTCACGGGCCTCATCGTCCAGTCACAATCAGGTATATATTCAGTAAAGGCTTTCACATTATGCATTCATTCTTGATAATCGGCTTGGTTAGTGTGAGTGACCATGAATTCTTGTCCCATAATAGAGGTCGGGAGTTCGAACCCCCTCTCGTATGGAAAAATCAATCTGACCAGCACTTTGCCCCTTAATTGGGCCGGCCCAGTGCGAATGGGGATTAGTCTGAGTATGATACGGGCTTAAAGGTGCCTCCTAGAGTTAAGGCCTGCTTAGTACACCTCGTGGTCTGACAAAAAAAATATATGGAAAGTTGTTGCGCAAGATCCAACAGCCAATTGGCCGAGGCGTGCGCCTCGACCCTCTTTTTTTTTTTTTAAGCGGCGTCGGCCAGCTTTTGGTTGAGGCGCCGCCTCAGCCCGGCCGAGGCGTGTGCCTCGTCCTGCGACTGAGACGTCGCCTCAGCCGCTAGCCGAGGCACCGCGCCTCGGCTAGACTTTGGGCTGAGGCGCGTGACCTCGGCCTGGTTTGTTTGTTTTTTTTTTTCGGCTAGACTTTGGGCTGAGGCGCGTGACCTCGGCCCGGTTTGTTTGTTTTTTTTTTTAGAGTGCAGTGACGACCGTGGTTGATCGAAGGTGGTATTGAGAACCTTTTTATTTGAGCAAAGTAACCTGGGCGGACCATGATTACTAAATACTGTTTATAGGTCTGGGCGGACCATGACTACAAAGTATTACTGATAATATCTAATTAAATGTTCTGAGTTCCATACCCGATCGATCATCCTTGTAGATGGTGTGGACTTGTAAATTCTTTCCGCCAATCTTTTTGTATGCTTTTACGTAACAACTGCGGGCTGCTCGCTAGTCTCCTCTGACGACTCATATCCCGTTCGGAGTAGGGAACTTCGTACACAAGTGTTCCACCGACACTATGGCCTTGAGGTCCTCCAGTGCCGGCCTCCCCAAAATGATGTTGTGCGCACAAGTGAGTCTTACCACGATGAACTCCACGTTGAGTTTGCGAATGTTAGGGCTCGTGCCTATCTCCACTGGTAAGACCACTGACCCCTCCGTCTTCACTGAATCACCCGTAAATCCAGAGAGTGGGGTACGTACTTCTTTGAGCTGGTTCCTAGGTATCCCTAACTTGGTGAAGACATCGTAATACATCACATTGACTGAGATTCTCGTGTCGACTAAGATGCGGCGGACAATGACATCGTTGACGTCCATCTCAATCACCAGGGCGTCACGATGGGGTAACGGGCCTTCTGGGAGGTCATCATCAGAGAAGGTGATGGCCTCCTGTCTCTGTTTCTTTTCTCTGGAAAGACTCACCACTTCTCCCACGTACAGCTGCCGGCTCCACTTCTTTCTTTCCACGGGCGTGTCGCCCCCTGCGGGTCCACCATAGATAAAGTGTATGGTGTGCTTCTTTTGTCGTCTGGACGCCACCTCGGTTTCTTTCTCGCTATCATTCTGCTCAGATATTTGGTCGTGTTCTCTTTTTTTGGCTTTCGAGGTTGACCGCTCTCTACCATCCTCATTCCTCCAGACAATTTTTGGTGGATTGTGTTGCAGCTGTTGCTGCTGCTTGGATCGCTTGACGAAATGTCAAAAGTAGCCCTGCTGGATGAGTTCTTCTATTTGTCTCTTCAGAACGTGACACTCATCCGTATCGTAGGCGGCTTGCCTATGAAACCTGCAGTACTTTGTTTGGTCTGCATTTGGGGAGACCTTCATGCACTCCTCGGGAAATTCTACCATTCCCATCTCCTCAGCTTGCTTTAGAATGACACTGACGGGATGGATAAGAGGAGTTAAATTACCCAAGGGGACCAGGCGAGGTCGTTCGTGGTCTCGGCCTTTCCCTGCGGCCGGGTGGTTAGAGAGTGGTGCCTGGCTGGGCGGACCAGCCTTCCTAGGCTTCCCACCTTTCCTACCATCCTCTTCGTCCTTCTTCTTCCTGTCGACGTCCTCTGCTTCGGCATAGCGGCTAGCCGTCCTTATCAGATCTTCGTAAGAGCGGGGGTGGTAGGCGTTCAGCTGCTTGTGGAAATACCCTGATCTTAAGGTATGGATAAATATCAGGATCGTCGCCTTGGAGTCGAAGTCGTAGACATTATTGACTTCCTTTTTCCATTTTATCAGGAAGTCTTTGAGGCTCTCGCCTCTATCTTGCTTCACTACACTGAGGTGATAGAAGGGCTTCTTACGCTGTATGCTACCGGAGAAGTATGTCAGGAAGCTCTTGGAAAACTCCCCAAAGTTTTGGATCGACCCATCCGGGATGGTGTTGAACCAATCTTGGGCCGCTCCATCCACGGTGGACAAGAACGCTCGGCACATGATGGCGTCCCCTGCCCTGATCATTACCATAGCAGCCTTGTACCTCGTCATGTGGACACGTGGGTCAGTGGCCCCCGTGTACTCCTTGATGGCGGGCAACCTAAAGTCCCTCGGCAAAGGTACATCCATGATGTTTGGGGAGAATGGCGCTGTCATTCGTACCTCGGGTTCCGGCGACTGCTCCCGTGCCTCCACCCTTCTTGCTAACTCCTCGATTCTTCTCTGCAGCCTCTCGACCAGGGCCGACTCGTCAGGGTGCCGGGGCGGGGCCGACTAGGTGGTCCAACTGGCCCAAATATTGGGTATCCATCATCACTCGCCTCGTTAAAGCCCGCGGGTTAAGCGCGACGGGCTAAAAAGTCCACCAAAATACGGGCCCGAAATATCAAAGTTCGCGCCGCTCTTTTCACGGGCTAAGCCCATTTTGACGGCTCTACACATAAGGATTTTATCAAAAATATCAAACAATTAAAATTTTGAAGTATTCAATTCTTTTTATTTTCCTACTCATTTTCTGAAAAATGAACCAAATACCCAGAGACAGTTTTACGTTATGTAGCCAAACACTGAAAAAGAAAATATTTTCAAAAAAATGACTCATTTTTCAGATTTCACTTTCCTGTTTTCGAAACGGAGCCTTAATATTGATTATCATAATTTATACACTCATCATAGTCACATCCATCTATGCTCTTTTGATGGCTTTTTGACATGAGACCAAGTTCCCATGTATTTTGTGAATTTGTAATTAAGTTTTTGTAGAATTGTATCAAGTTCAGTTGTAACTTGTAACTTGTAAATTTGTTAAGTTGTTTAATTGTTTACAACTTAGTACTTAACTTTTGACCTGTAAACTATAAAAACTTTACCTTATTTACTTATTCAGTACTTTATTTTGTAGTTTTTTTTTTTTTATTATTGAAATCCCATATAAATCGAAATTCGATTACATCCGTCCAATATCCGAGTAAAATTAATCCGACGAATTAAACAGTTAAAAAATAAACGGATATGAAATAATTTAAGTTATCCGATATCCAAACGGATGAGTGATTTCCAAATTCGATTACATCCATCCAATATCCGAGTAAAATTAATCCGACGAATTAAACAGTTAAAAAATAAACAGATATGAAATAATTTAAGTTATCTGATATCCGAACGGATGAGTGATTTCCAAATTCGATCCGTCCGAACTCGTCCAACCCTCAAAACCTCAGACCTACTAAAAATATACTCCGTATAATTTAGGATGAGGATCCACCTTTTAAGGTGGATCTTGGTCCATGGTTTAACAACCGATCATTTGCGGAGCAATCGTTATACCCTACACCACGGCGCGCGTAGCACTGTGCGCCGCGCGTCTCCCAAAACGACGTCGTTTTGGAAGGCGCGGTAGGAAGTTGTTGTGATTATGTGTATTTGTTCACACAATTATGTGTATTTGTTCACACAATTATGTATATTTGTTCATACAGTTATGTACATTTTTTATACAATTATGTACATTCTTTTTATACAATTATGTACATCCGAATCAGAAAATTTGTGTGTATTATGTTAAGAGTTGATGTGTATTATGTTAAAAGTTTATGTTTATTATGTATTATGTTAGATTATGTGTATTATCTTTTAAAAAGAGTATGTATATTTTGTTATATAATTATGAGTTAATATCCAAAATGGTCCCTCGACTATGCCATAATTACCAATTTGGTCCTCAACTACCATTCTTACCCAATTAAGTCCTCAACTATGTAACTTTTACTCAATTAAGTCCTCAACTATACAATTCTTACCCAATTTAGTCCTTAACTATACAATTCTTACCCAATTTAGTCCTCTGTATTAATTTGACTGTTTGTTGACTGTCAAAAGTTGGGATAAAATTATAATTTTACAAGATTTCTCCTTCCTCTCCATTTAGCAGCGTCAAACCATGCAGCAATACACTCCGATCAGATTTCGATCGTCAAAAAATCGTTGGGAATCAAATTCATGGGCTATCTGATGCATAACCACTACTTCGATACTGACGGGTTTAGAACCCAACCGGAGCTTATTGCTACATGGTTTGGCGCTGCTAAATGAGGAGGAAGGAGAAAACTTGTAAAATTACAACTTTATTTCCACTTTTGACAGTCAACAAACAGTCAAATTGACAAAGGACTAAATTGGGTAAAAATTGTATAGTTGAGGACTTAATTGGGTAAAAATGATAGTCGAGGACCAAATTGGTAATTACGGCATAGTCGAGGGACTATTTTGGGTATTAATTCTATAATTATGTACATTCATGTATACAATTATGTGTATTCTAGTATAACATATTAACATTATGTACATTTTTGAACAACGAGTTTTTTTTAAAGAAAAAATTACTGTCATTCACTGGGGCGGGAAATTTCAAAAAAAAAAAAAATTAAAACGACGTCGTTTTGCATCTGGGCGCACAGTGCAACGCGCGCCGTGTAGGATATAAATTGGCTTTGCGGAGGCCAGCGTATTGGGTCAGAACATTTTGGGCTAGATTCCTACACGGCAACACCAAATGCTGACCCTAATAGATTGGACCGAATCATGAAAGATATTTTAAAGCATTCAATTGCGTGAACGAACCATCATCTTCCTCTCCATTCTTTTCTTCTCACGAAGAAAATGGAGTCACTGTGCCTGAAGCACCCCATCATATTCATTGCCACCCAAAACACTCTTCCTGTCAGCTTCTCAACAAACCCATTTCTCGTAACAAACATTTTCCCTCATTCCAGCCGCTCAAGCTTCATTCTTTCCTCCAAAAGATCCAACTTTCAAGGTGACATATTTATCTGGTTGAATTCCTTTATCTTGAAATATGAGTTTTATCCCTCTCCCTTGAATAGATAATTATTGTGTTAATATATTTTATGATATTTGAAAATCAAAGTCTGTTGCTTTTTGTGCATAGCTTATTGAACTATTATGCAGATAATGAATTGAACTTTGAATGAGCTAATCCCCAATTAGGTGTTTTCATTAATTAGAAATAAGACTTGTGATATGCACCAGAAAAAGATAACGGAAGTGTTTGGTAAATAACCGTTAGCTGATTAGTTTAGCGGGTTTGACTAGTTGATAGGTGTTTGGTAAATTAGCTAATAGTTGATAGTTGATTACATGCAAAATGACTTTCTCAAAAAGCTTATTGAAAAGCTTTTTGAATTTTAGCATTTGGAGCAATAAGTTGTTACAAAAAGTTAATTAATCAAAGATTCATATTAATTGTTTAACCAAGTCAAACAACTAATAGTGGTCAAATAAGCCAAAATTGGCTGATAAAAAAGGCTTTCATTTGGTTGCGTGGAGGCCGGTGAAAGGTTCAGTCTAGCACCAAGTGGCTAGGGATTGTTGGACAGAGGCTGAAGAGTCAAGTCCATCACCCTGCTTCTCGAAAATTTGGCGGCATAAGGAAATAAAGTTGCCCAATGGTAAACGTTTGATCTTAACAAGTGATATCGGAGCCAAAGTAATAAGCGTTTGATCGTAACACATTTAAAGCTGAATGGATTGGAATTTGGTTTTCTATGTGGTTTCTAATTTTTTTGTAGGGGATATATTTTCTTTGGAGATAGATCAACTTAGTTGATAAAAGATATCTTGTAGAATTCCTATAATGAACTGAATGCATTAGTTTGTTAAGTATTGTGGAAAACTATTGACTATGTAAGAAATAGAGGTATAACAGATTGAGGGGTGGCAAAATAGATGGTTCTACACTGAAGAAACTTATGGCTGAATTATCCTGTTCTGGGGATTATTTAGCCGAGAGGAGTTTGCTTAAAACGAGAAAAAAGGATTGTTTTGGTGTTTCCCTAATAACCTGTTACCTGGTGTATACTGCCCAGATTTTCAGGACTATGTAAAACCATCGAGGCTTTTGCC
This sequence comes from Ipomoea nil, assembly GCF_001879475.1. Lineage (NCBI taxonomy): Eukaryota > Viridiplantae > Streptophyta > Magnoliopsida > Solanales > Convolvulaceae > Ipomoea > Ipomoea nil. The sequence continues at coordinate 4,150,039 of NW_017619273.1, read as the reverse complement.
AGCTACAGAAGTGGAGTCTTGCCAAGATTCCTCACTGGAGAAGGTGATCACTTCTTTCAATGACAAGACGTTTGAGTGTTTGTACATAGTTAAGCTACGAACGAGTAGCGTGTATGGATCGGATCTGAGTGACGTGAATTCTGGAGTACTGCTTTGTCTGATAGACGAAAACGGTGACTCCATTTTGCGGAGGATTTCACCTGGCTTGATGAATTACTACAATTCCAATGCCCACCATTTCCAAAGAGGTTCAGTTGATGAGTTCATTTTCGAGGGACCCGAACTTGGGAAAATCACAGCTGTTTGGATTGGCCTAGAATCAGGTTAGTCTTTTTCAACAAAAGCTGTTTTTGTAGAGCTTAGCTTTTCCATGTAAGAGAACGAAAGACCAAACAATCTCCATCTTGCAATAACAAGTGTACGGGTTTATTCCACAGATAATCTATTGGTTGAAAAAACAAACTTATTCTGAATGGGAATGATATAATTATGTAAGCTCTCTGTGTTCCACTCTGCATTTTGTTCATCTTTATCTCGTGTTCCTAATTTCAGGTCAGTGGAGACTTGGAGGCGTGAGCTTGACTGTTATTTCTCAACAAAAATCCGTTTCAGCGGAAAATGAAAAGAAGTCCTTGCGTTATAAAGGTTTTCAGTACAACTATGACATCGAGGACACCCTGCTCGGGGAGAACAGTGATATGTCAATGGTGGAGCTCAGGTCTCGTGTAGTCACCGCGATTTCTGAGAACAATATTAGTCTGCTAAGCGAAAACGCCTCCTTTCCATCTTCACTCAGCACCAGCAATGTATCAAACGAGGAAACGATGAAGGAATATGCAGATCTGAAATTTTCTTTGTTACTCTACGATGCGATGCTGACTCTTACTGGATCATCACTCGCATCCTTCTCAGCCGGTGAGAAGCCTGCACTTGCGTTCCTTGCGGGAGGGGTTATAGGATTCTTATACTTGTCGTTGTTACAAAGGTCAGTCGATGGCATCCCATCTTCAGACTTGGTCACAAGAAAAAGCGGTGGAGATATCGACCAAACCTCCGGGGGACTCAAGGGTTCAGTGTCAAGTGTAATATTGGGTCTTGGCATTACTGTCATTGCTGCAAAATATGTTGTTGGAGATGCTGCTAGGGTGTTGACACCAATGGAGCTTTTGTTTGGAACCATTGGATTTCTCATGTGTAAAGTTTCTGTGGTTTTGGCAGCACTCAAACCCTTACCAACTGGTTTAAGAAACAAGTGACACAATACAATACTAGTGTTGTACAGTTATACCTGCTAGACACAATTGAAATGTAGTTATTAGTTTTTTTGGGTGACGAGATCACAGTCACTACTTGACTATGTGCACGGGGTAGATCTTGCATTCTTACATTGTGACCTTAGCTGGTAAAGGACCACAATGGGGTCAAATCAATAAGGTCAATAGGCCACTTCCACGGGAAGTTGAACTTGAAACCTTGTGATTACCAAGTCAACAACTCTACCAATTTGGTTGAGGTTGTCCTCAATGTAGATGCATGTTATTTTGTGATACTGAATGATAAGGCTTGGCAATGGGGCGGGGCAGGGAGTATGACCCCATCCCCAACTTGCCCCATTTCCCACTAGGGGACAAATTATTGTGTGGACCATGGTTCAAAATGACATCGTTGAATATTATGAGTTAGAAAAATGTATTTTATGAGTTAGAATAGTGCACATTATGTGTTAAAATAATTTACTTTATGTTTTAGAATAATGAAACTTCTGGGGTAAGATAATGTATTTTATGGGTTAGAACAATGTACATTATGCGTTACAAAAATGTATTTTTTAGCGAATTGCGTAAAAAAAATAAATAAATAAAATAATACGCGAAACGGTATCGTTTTTTAACCGTGGTCCACACAGTTGTGTGGACCACGTGGCACATATGGCCCACGCAATAACGGTTGCCACTAGGGAAGGGGAATTACCCTATCCACGTGAAGATTTTTTGGGGACGGGATTCTCTTCCTCAATGTTTTAGTACAATATAAATAAAATATTATTTAAATTATACAATTAATTGACAAATTTATATATTTAAATATCTAATTAGCCTAATTTTCATAAAAATTGTACTCATTACGAAATTAATAAGAAATACGAAATTTAAGGTACCAACAATACTTCCTTTCAAAAAAAATAAAAAAAAAAAATAAATAAATAAATAAAAAACAACAACACTTAAAATACTTGATTATCTCACATACAACTAGTATAACATTAAACAATAATCAATATTCAAATTGTGTTTAGTCTCTACACTGGATTGTTTAATTTAATTTATTATCATATATATATATATATATATATATATATTATATATATATATATATATATATGTATATATTATATATATATATATGTATATATATATATATATGTATATATATATATATATATGTATATATATATATATATATGTATATATATATATATATATGTATATATATATATATATATATATATTATATATATATATATGTATATATATATATATATATGTATATATATATATATATATGTATATATATATATATATATGTATATATATATATATATATATATATATATATATATATATATATATATATATATATATATATATATATATGTCATCCATCCCTGTTCCTAGCGTGAACGGAAAATTCTCCATTCGGATTGAATTGTCTTCCTTAATAGTGATTGATAACAATGACAGGTACAGAAAAGAAACCTTGTATGCATATTTTGGAGTAATTATTAATTAAGATGCTGCCGTCCAGTACACAAATATTACACCCTTCACTTCATCAATACGTACAAAGCTAAACTATTAAGTTTTTTTTTTTTTTTTTGAATGCACTAAACTATTAAGTTATAATAATAATAATAACAACAATAATAACAACAATAACAATAACAATAACAATAACAATAATAATAATAATAATAATAATAATAATAATAATAATAATAATAATAATAGTTCTCATGTCAGTTTAGTTATCTATGCCTCAAATATATACTAAAAGACAATGCTAGACTTTTCATACCAAACCCTGTATCACTCAATTAATTTTTTTTATAGATCATTAGTTCATAAGTAGCACAGAGTAAATGAATACAAAAAATTATAATAGTTATCACAAACCTTATATTATTTGAATTTTCTCCTATAAAAGGCACGAAACCTTATTCTCAAATTTATATATAATGATATTTAACATGGCAAGGTATATAATAAACTGAGAGGAAGCGCCAACTTAAGGCATCACCCAACTGTTGATTTTTTTTTTTTATCCCAATGATTTGAGTAGTTTCATGGTAAATGGACTATTAATGTAGTTGTTAAGTTGAAAATTGTCTCTTGTAAACAGTATGCAGTTTCAAATTTCAGCCAAATACGTGTGGCAACTTAAAAAGATAGGTAAAAATAAGGATGGGAATAGGTCAACCTCTTTATAGGGCAATCATTATATTGTGCATCAGGACGTACAGTGTATTGTGCATCCCCGCTCTATCCAAATGATGTCGTTTTGTTAAGTTGGGTAGGGAATTGACGCGACGGACACCGTTTTATGTGTATTATGTTAAGAGTTTATGTGTTTATGTTAAGAGTTAAGAGTTTATGTGTTTATGTGTATTATATTAAGAGTTTATGTATATTATGTATTATGTTAGATTATGTGTATTATCCTTTCAAAAAAGATTATGTATATTATGTTAGGAGTTTATGTGATTCTATTATACAATTATGTACATTCGAAAAAGGAGATTTTTTTTAGAGTTAAGAGTTTATGTGTATTATGTTAGATTATGTGTATTATGTTAGGAGTTTATATGTGTTCTATTATACAATTATATACATTCTATTATTCAATTATGTACATTCGAAACATGAGATTTTTTTTTTTTAGAAGTTAATATCAGAAACGGGAAACAAAATTTCCAAAAAAAAAAAAAAAAAAAAAAAAAAGCACAGATACAAAACAAAATCGTTTTGGGTCAGGGCGCACAATGCATTGTGAGCGCTGATGCACGATATAATTTACCCTTGGGCATATGGCGTGGCCTAATTAAGGCCTAGTTATGCATGTCTTGTTTAGTAAAAAGGCAAGGTTTAGTCTCATTTCAAAGCCTATTAAACTAAATAGGCCAACCTATATATACCAGGCTTGACCTTCAGGCCCATATATATATATATATATATATATATATATATATATATATATATATATATATATATATATATATATATATATATAGAGAGAGAGAGAGAGAGAGAGAGAGATTGGATCATATGAGAACAAGTCCGTAGGATAAAACTAAGAACTAATCACAACCTTACACGTGATGTCACATTTAGTATTAACGTTTTGCATAGTTAGTGTTAACATTTTGCATATTTAGTATTAAAGGTTTGCACTTGCAAAAAGCGAAAGTACATTGCAATTACGGTTCGATTTTAGAGTTTTACGACTGAGTTTTTTATTTTATTTGGTCTAGTGGTTCACTTTTTACTGTTTAAAGTCTAACATTTAATCATTTACAGTTTAGATTTAAAATTTAGCTTTTTCGTTAATTTTATAGAATTTACCAGGTTTGGATATTTATTTGTTAAAGATTGCATATTAAGTGTTAAAGTTTGCACAGTAGAGTTGATGATAATTATAAAATTGTCACCGCGTCTTTCTTTTTTTTTTTTCAAAATCTAATAAGATCCGTCGAATTTTTACAAATGTAAAGCTGAGATTGGTTCTTAAGATCCATAGCCTATATAGGATAATAATCAATAATACAATTGAATTTATTCCTAAACAAGTTAACAAGCATGTTGAAGTCGTGACTTTTTTTTTTATATTTTATGTTTTAATAATGCTATTATGTTTGCATTGTGGTGATATACTTATGTAGTTATATATTAGTTTTGTATTAGGTATATTTCTTAAATTATTTAAAAATACTTATTAAAGTTTTTAAAAATATGTTGGTTTTAAAAAGTTTGAAAACAAGACTTACTTTGAAGCCTTTTTAATGGCCTACACATTAAACACACTTTTAAAAAGGTTTCAGGTCATGCCAAGCCAATTGTAAGCTTAGGCTTGAACCTAACAAAAAGCCTACATATATGTCCGGGTCTTAAATTTTCGTAACAAGTCCAAACCTATTTTCTAAAATTCGGCTCGGCTCGACCTATCCCTAGGCACAAAACAAATTAACCCAACCCCCAACTTCTTTTTTCTTTTTTCTTTTCTTTTAATGCCATATGCCCATATACTCTATATGTCTCATTTTATATGTCTAATTAGGTTAACAAGACTTGACTGAAGTTATCGAAAATTCAATTTTTCATAATTTTAAATTTAATATGTAAAATTTATATATTTAGAAACTATATTAAAATTAAAGTACTATTAAACATACAAAATTAAATTTGAACTTAAAAATAAAAAGAATAATAAAAAGAAAAGGAATTAGTTTAAGCAATGAACAATAAACATCAGAAATAAAACAAAAGAGATGAGTATTATTTAATTTGATATTTGATGAAGATAACATTGAAGATGCTTAAGAGTTAGTTGCTCTGATATACTCAAACTAACACAACATGACGTTTTCCAACAAAGTTAATATTCCTCTTGCATGTCATATTATGTAAAAGGACAAAACAGTGAAAACCAAAGTTTGAGGAAAAGCATCAAAGGTGGCAAAGATCCTCTAAATAAATTAAAAAAAAAAAACGATTTGGTCAGAGTGGCAGGCATATTGCATATACATACAAACCAGCATCTTAGGGAATGTACAACTTCTTCAAATACCAACAATTTTGTGAATACAACCTCAGCTCGATCAACCTTGTCTTTCTCAATCATTTGCATGTGTTTTTCTGAACAAATATAATTTTGCATGTGCCGTCTTCTAAATCATTATTTATTTTATTGCATCACCAACTATGTAGCGATTTAAAATACTTCAAATTTTATAATAAGGTCTCCATTTAATTAATTGAGAAAAAAACAATTTACGATCAAGAAGTTAATTGGATTTTGTTATATTATACTATATACATTTGGTCATTGATTTCAAAATTTATCATACTTGATTTTTTATTATTGATTTCGAAGCAATTACGCTATCCAAAAAAAAAAGGTACTTATTCAATTTAAGTGCTATTGAAGTAATTACACATAAATCATTTGTAAATTACACAAATTTCATTAGAAATTTAGTTATACATTATTGCAAAGAAGACAAAAGACATAATAAACACTGCCCATAATCATGCATTTGAAGGCACAAAAATGTGCACGCGAAGGTCAAAATTCTACACTCAAAGGCACAAAGATGCGAAATCAATGCAAGTATTATATTCTACCCAAAAAAAAAAAAAAAAAAAAAAAAAAAAAAAAAAAAAAAAAAAAAAAAAAAAAAAAACGAGTTATTCAATTTAAGTGTTATTGAAGCAATTTTTCATACAAATCGTTTGTAATTACACAAATTTCATTAGAAATTTAGTTATACATTATTAAAAAGAATACAAAAGATATAATAAATATTGGTCCATAATTGTATATACTTGAAAGCACAAAACTGTGCACTTGAGACACATAAATGTACACTCGAAGGTCAAATTTGTGCACTCAAAGGCACAAATAAAGATGTACACTTAAAGGGAAAACTATGTTCTAGAGACAAAACATATGCACTTGAAGAATAGAAAATATGCACTCGAAGAAGAAAATTGTGCACTCGAAAAAGGAAAAAAAAAAAAAAAAAAAAAAAAAAAGTACACTCGAAGACAAAGACCATTTGAACTTACTTCAAGTTATTTACCATAATGACACCGTATTTTTTTTTAATTATCTTCATTATAGACTGTTGATTTGATTTTGATCAACGAATAAATCAAACCTTATTTTTTTACCTAAACAATGTTTCGCATTTGATCATATATATATATATATACACATTTATTTGTTTATTTATTTATATGCCTAGGATCATGTGCAAACTGAAGGAATGCACCGTATTTACTCAATGAATGCACTGCACTACTCCAACAAGCATAGGCCGATGCACCACAACTACTCCACAAATACACTGCACTACCCCAGTATGTCGAATTGAAAGAATACACCCCAATTACTCCACCAATGCACCACATTATTCTAGCATGCTAAACGGAAGGAATGTACCGCACTGCTCCGCATGCCCAGGAGCCCGCGAAGACTTTGTGGTGCATTCGTGGAGTAATGTGGTGCATTCCTTCAATTCGCATGTTCACACGAGAAGGGCAGTTTGCACCTGATCCAAACTATACATACACACTTAATTACATGATTATTGGTGAAAATAGAAAAACAAAAAAACAGTATATTTGGTTACTCCTTATCACCCAATAGGCCAATACAAACCCATTATATTCTACTCCTACATTGATATATCCAACACAATTATTGTGGAACTCTCCGAAACTTAATTTTGTAATAACTTTATATAAAACCAGTAACGGATTTCCCTTAATTTAGTAAAATATTATATTAAAGAAAATCTTAGTAGCTCTGGTTAACAAAAAAAGCCTGATGTGTGACAAGAATCAAACTTGCGATCTTTAGATATAAGACTAATGTTTGATCCACTCAAAAGTAATATGATTCTTTTAACATTTTTTATCCTTCTCATCGCAAACACACTTATTTAAGGTCTATGACTATCTCCCGAAGGTGCGAAGCTGTTGTCAGACACAAATATTTATTTATTTTTAAAATTTTATAATAAAAATAAAAATACTGAACTACTCTCAAATTCCCTGCCCCTCCCTGGGCATTTATAAAGTGACCATTTTGCACTTCCAAGTCTGATCTTTCATCTATCACAGAGTAAACCAGAAACTAACAAAAGTAGGGAATTGAAGACTCCAAAAACATCATCTGCAGAATGTGTTCAACACTTTCATATGGAGTTTGTCCCTGTGTCATAACACCTCAAAAATACAGAAAATCAAGTGTGAAAGCTCAACTCCTCATATCTTCTCCTACTAAACAAGCAGCCCTCCCTCAAATCTCTCTACCCGAAATTCCCATACGCGAAATCGTGTACAGACAGTCCCTGAGGAACAGCCTTCAGGTGGATACAAACAGCAGTCCCAGGTTTCATCCCATGTTCCTAGAAGAGGCATATCAACGTTGCAGGAACATCTGTGCAGAATATGCAAAAACCTTCTACTTAGGTACCTACTATATACTTATTCAACTTATATAGTTTGTCCCTTTAATTTCTTTAGGCCTTCCATCTGCAGTGTTTTCACCTCATTTGGCTGTGCTGCTGTTTAGGTACACAGTTGATGACAGAAGAGCGACAGAAAGCAATATGGGCTATTTATGGTAAGAACTTGTTGCCATAATATAATTGTCATCAAACAATAGATCGATCATAGCAAATGGACAAACTGTTAGGATCAAGCGCTTACGGGCTATAACTCGTAGTAGTGAAGGCGCAACTTTATTTCCCTTTTGAGAGGCAGTGTGCTAGAGTTGGCCCTTCACCAGCCTTTACCAAACAATCTCCTAGTCACCCGACTTGGCCCTTCACTGGCCTCTGCCCAACACAAATTAAACTTTGGGGGTGTTTGGTAAATAACTGTTAGCTGATTGAGTTAGTAGGTTTGATTAGTTGATAGCTTTAGCTGATTGTAGAAAGATGTTTGGTAAATTAGTTGTTAGGGATAACTGATTACATACAAAATGACTCAAAAAGCTAATCAAAAAAGCTCTTTTGAGCAGCTTTTTGATTTTTAGGCTCTGTTTGGTAAATGGCTATTAGCTGATAGCTTATTTGGTTATTATAAGGTATAATTAGTTGATAACATTAACTGATTGTAAAAAAATATTTGGTAAATTAACTGTTAGCTGTTAGTTGTTTGGTATATAATTTCTTTTTTCAAAAAGCTAATTGAAAAAGTTGCTTTGAGTAGCTTTTTGAATTTTAGCATTTTGGAGTACAAAAAACTAATTAACCAAACACTTATATTGATTTTTAAACCAAGTCAAACAAGTAATAGTGGTCAAATGAGCCAAAATTGGCCTATAGACTAACTATTTTACCAAACATGGTCTTAAGTGTTTTGGAGCAATAAGCTGTTACAAAAAGCTAATTAATCAAACACTCGTATTGATTATTTAACCAAGTCAAACAGCTAATAGTGATCAAATCAACCAAAATTGGCTGATAGGCTTAATGTTTTACCAAACAGGCCAGGGCCTTTATGTTTTTGTTTTTGTTTCTTGTTTTGCAGTATGGTGCAGGAGGACAGATGAACTAGTTGATGGCCCCAATGCAGGATACATGAGCTCTGCAGTTCTTGACAGGTGGGAAGAGAGAATAGAAGACATCTTCAACTACCGGCCATTTGATATGCTTGATGCTGCACTTTCTGATACTATCCACAAATTCCCTTTAGACATTAAGGTATAGTAACCCAACAATTGATCACCTTTTGTTATTAAGAACAAGTGCTTAGGTAGCAGATCAGAGGTACTAAATCAGAATTTTTGTGGTTTGGTGTATGTGTATATAGCCATTCAAGGACATGATAGAGGGAATGAGAATGGACACGAGAAAGAACCGGTATGCGAATTTCGAGGAGCTCTATATGTACTGCTACTATGTGGCTGGAACAGTGGGACTAATGAGTGTTCCAGTAATGGGGATTGCACCAGAATCCCCACTTTCTGCTCACACTATATATCATGCAGCACTTCACTTAGGCATTGGGAATCAGCTAGCAAACATCCTCAGAGATGTTGGAGAAGAGTAAGTACTGTGAGCATATAGCCATTAATGTGCAATCCAACTATCAGCTTAAGTTTTTAGTTGAGATGGAGCACATACTTCAATTTGGTATCAGAGTCAGACCAAAGGTAACAATGTTTTGTTTGAAAAGACTATTGATCCTTTTTTTCAATGGCAGTGCACTGAGGGGGAGGGTATATCTGCCTCAAGATGAGCTAGCAAGATTTGGATTGAGCGACGAGGATATTTTCGCGGGGAAGGTGAGTGACAAATGGAGAGAGTTCATGAAAGAGCAGATCAGAAGGGCAAGATTCTACTTCAATCTAGCTGAGGAGGGTGCTTCTCACCTTGACAAAGCTAGTCGTTTGCCGGTAAGTAAAAGTCCTAATAAGGGTCTGTATGATATGTTCTGTCTCAACTTAAAGTTTAAACTGAAAAATTAAATATGCAGGTTTGGGCATCTCTAATGTTGTACAGAAAGATTCTTGATGCCATTGAGGAGAATGAGTATGATAATTTGACTAAGAGAGCATATGTTGGGAGGCTGGGAAAGCTTGTTACTTTGCCTCTAGCTTATAGTAGAGCTCAATCTGTGCCCAGTTTGGCATTTTTGTAGATATACATGCCTGTAACTAAACATTTATACATATAAATCATTCCCATTCCTATTCCAATACTAATAAAAAAACTTTCATTCTCATTCCCATTTCCAGAATTGAATCAAAACTTACCTTGGATCCTTGTTACGATGTAAACACAAATATCATCTTTAGTTGTTCTACATTATTGTCAAATTCGTCTCTTGTTAAGGTTTCATGATAGTAAATTTGAGCCAAAGAACTAATTTAGTAACAATGTAAAACACACCAGTAAAATTGCAAGGAGCCAAATCAACTAATTGCTAATAATTAAGGGATCAAAGTAATTTTTACAGTTGAATTAAATCAAAATTTATTTCTTTGGTTCACATGAATGACCAGTGATATTAATTAGATCATAGACTAATTATTACTCATTGCACTTTCAAGATTGTGATTCTAGACCATATGAGTATTTCACTCAAAATATTTGAAATTTTTCTTTAATATTGATTTTAGTTACTACACCTTTTGGTTTAGGACTATTATTTAAGTGATTTTATTTTTCCCTTTTTACAAAATGCATTATAAAACACCACTATCTTACCTTGATATAGAAAATGAAGGTGTTTGATAAATAACTATTAGCTGATTGAGTTAGTGGGTTTTACTAATTGATTAATTGGGTTAGTCATTTTGACTAGTTAATAACTAATTGTAAAAAGATGTTTGGTAAATTAATTGTTAGCTGACTACCTGCGAAATGACTTTCTCAAAAAACTGATCGAAAAAGTTACTTTAAATAACTTTTTAAATTTTAGCGTTTTGGAACAATAATTAATAAAAATTTCTGTATTCAAAAAATAAAAACAAAAATTTTGTATATGATAATAATTTAATGACTAAGTTTACAATATATTTATAACTAAAATTACCATTTTCTTATTTCAAAAAAAAAAAAAAAAAAATTCCCATTTTCTGTTTATAATATAATGTACATATTTGTAACTGTACATTCCTCCGGCTCCATGCATGTTTACATAATTACATATATTGTTTAATTTGGGTGTTCTGAGACTATGTTTGACTAAGGAGCAAGGAAATGAAATAATTAACGTTGAGGCCGGGTTATTTAATACGGCAAATTATGCCCTGGACCTGTGTCCACAATGAATTGTGGACACGGGCCCAAAACGACATCGTTTTTCAAAAAAAAACGCGTCATTTAGTTAAAAAAAAAAAAATTTCGCGCGCGTTTTGCCGTTAACGGCGTTATTTTTTTTTTTTGGATTATGAATGTACAATTATGCCGTTATGAATGTACAGTTATGCCGTTATGAATGTACAGTTATGCAATTATGAAATTATGAACACAGAGCTCTAACATTATGAACTTACAATTATGAACATATATAATGATAAAATTATGACCATGGAGCTTTAAAATTGTGAATATAGAGCTTCGAAGATTATGAATGTACAGTTATAGAGTTATGAATCTACAGTTATGGAGTTATGAATCTACAATTATGAGATTATGAATCTACAGTTATGGAATTATGAATGTACAGTTATTGATCGAATTATGAACAAAGAGCTCTAACATTATGAACTTACAATTATGAACATATAGTGATAAAATTATGAACATAGAGCTCTAAAATTGTGAACATAGAGCTTCGAAAATTATGAATGTACAATTATGAAGTTATGAATGTACAGTTATGACGTTATGAATGTACAGTTATAGAGTTATGAATGTACAGTTATAGAGTTATGAACGTACAGTTATGGAGTTATGAATGTATAGTTATTAACATATAGTAATAAAATTATGAACATATACTTCTATAACAAAGTGGTCTGAAATTATAAAAAAAAAAAAAAAAAAAAAAAAAAAAAAAAAAAAAAAGAGATAACAGTGCCTAACGGCACTGTTACCCGTGTCCAGCAAGCATGCTGGACACGGGTCCAAGGCATAACGATTGTTTAATACGGAGTAATAATTTATTTCATTTAAATTTTGAACTAAATTTACTTGGGAGAGAAGTAAAGTAATACGGAGTATTAATTATTTTGAATGATAGGATGACATAATCAAGATTCAAGAATCAAACGTTAAATAAAAAGGCATTCTGTTGTATCTATTTAAAGATTCTTAATCTCAGTTGTCTGCGCTCTCACTAGCTACATACGTACTTTCGATAGATTTCCATATATAATCGCTCGCTCATATCTCATCCATCTCTCCATCTATCAGAGTTTTGTTTTAATTTTACGCCATCAATATAATGACGACTCTAGCTGCTGATCGAGGGCTACCGATCAGAATTTCATCATTCAACAAAAGGGAAAGGGAAGGAGATAATAATGGGGAAAAGGGTTTGAAGAAGATGATCATCGCTGAATCCAAGAAGAAGCGTCCAGGTTGCGATGACGATGACTTCAAAGTAGCAGAAGTTAAGAGGCGGCGGAGAATGGGTATTAGGGAAGATTGCGAGAGGGCGCTGCCGAAGAAGAAGATGATTCACAGAGAAAAGAAAAAGGAAAATTGTACCGCCATTGATCATGCTTGCACTACTACTACTACTTCACTTTCACTTACTGTTGATGCTCATCAACTTTCTCCAACTAAGGCTCTACGTGCTGCGATGATGAAGAAACGTTATGCACATCTCATTTTCAAAGCAACTCAGGGAGATATTGCTGACCATATGAAGCAACAAGAAGAAAGAGAGAAAGCGAGGATTGAAGAAGAAGTCAAAGCTGCCCAAACACTTTTACGGATTAGGGCAGAGGCCGAACTCAAAATCAAGAGAGAAGCTGCCGGAATAGCATTAGAAAAGATGAAAAAAACGGTTGAATTCAACGATGCATGCCAAATAATGAGAGATTTCGAGAGTTTGTTGAATGCTAGTTAGTGTTTGTTAATTTTTGGATTGTATTGTATATATATGCATGTTACATACAGATACAGTATTTTCTGAATTCTGATAGCAGTCCCATGAAATATTGAATTCTGACAGAAAACCTTTAATTTCCTTTTGATCTCCCAATCCAACCATTTCGCTTGTATTGTCATTTTATATCACTGGTTCCCTTACCTCCATCCATCAACAACTAAGAATTGTGGTTACATAAAATGGAGAGTTGCTTTGTTTCTGATGCCTTAAAAAAACAAAAACAAAAAAACAAAAATAGAAATCCTGATAGGGTTTAGAGGAGATGGGTTGTAGCTTGTAGGATGATTTATGTACATCGTCTTTAATTTGTCTGTGAACAGATTATGGTTAAATCAAACAGAATTTGAACTTTCAGTATTTTCAGTGCTTCTGTTGATTTGTTGAATTTGTTTTACCTTAATGCCGGAGTAGAGTAGGTTTGCCACATTTAGTTTTAAACTATCAAATTGATGATCACATGTAGTCCTTCGACTTTTAAACTGTTACCATCCTTCAACTTTCAATTTAACCACCCATGGTCCTTCAATTATCAAATTTTAACTAGTCCTTGTCCTTTCAAATTTATGTTATAATTAGGACTAAAAAAATAATACTCCGTATGTTATAATTAGAAGGGTATTTTGGTCCTTTCAAATTTATTTCATTTTTCTCTTTTATTTTTTTTCTTCTTCTCGCTTTCTTCCTCAGTTCTCTATTTAGTACACGTGAATTACTTCTTACCTTTTTCCTTGGATCCTCGTTACGATGTAAACGCAAATATCATCTTTAATTGTTCTACATTATTGTCAAATTCATCTATTGCTAAGGTTTCATGATAGTAAATTTGTGCCAAGGAACTAATTTAGTAACAATGTAGAATAACACATAGTAAAATTGCAATGAACCAAATCAACTAATCGCTAATAATTAAGGGATCAAAATAACTTTTACAGTTGAATTAAATCAAAATTTATTTCTTTGGTTCACATGAATGACCAGTGATATTAATTAGATCATAGACTAATTATTACCCATTGCACTTTCAAGATTGTGATTCTAGACCATATGAGTATTTCACTCAACATATTTGAAATTTTTCTTTAATATTGATTTTAGTTACTACACCTTTTGGTTTAGGACTATTATTCAAGTGATTTTTTTTTCTTTTTTACAAACTACATTATAGAACACCACTATCTTACCTATATATAGAAAATGAAGGTGTTTAATAAATAGTTATTAGCTGATTAAATTAGTGAATTTGACTAATTTAGTTGATTAAATGAGTTAGTCAATTTGACTAGTTGATTGTAGAAAGATTTTGATAAATTAATTATTAGCTAATTACATACAAAATGACTTTTTCAAAAAATTGATAAAAAAATTATTTTGAACAACTTTTTAAATTTTAACATTTTGAAACAATAAACTGTTACAAAAAGATAATTAATCAAATACTTATTTAACCAAGTCAAACAACTAATAATGATCAAATAAGCCAAAATTAACTGAAAAGCTAACTATGTTACCAAACAAGGCAATTAATTTTCTTGTACTAGATCTTATATATTATTTGGCATAATTTCTTCGATTCAACCAGTGATACTTACTCAATATGAATTATTTGCCATAAATTTTGGAATATGTATCGTTTTCCATTATAACATCATGTCATATCCACAAATCACATTGAGTTCTTCAAGTATCGAATAATTGAAATTATCAAAATTAAAAATCATAAATAAAATCTTATATAATTGAAATATTATTTGAACATCAACACGGTTTACCATGTGTAAAGTGAAGCAAATACGCAAGATCATATATGATTAAAAAAAAAAAAAAAAAAAAAAAAAGATAGAAATAAATAACAGCAAGCAATCTTCTTCTCTCTACAAAATGCAACCAATGTCATCCTCCTACAGAGGATCAAAATAATAAGGAAAAAAAATGATTGTTTCCTACAAGACACGACAAAATATACGAAAATGACAGTGAAGAGAAACAAAAAAAGGGAAGGGGGGATGAGGAACAACAGAACTAACTGTGTGAATGGTTTCAAGCAGCAATCTAATTGCCAGCCAGCTTCACCAACTCTTGATTGAAGTGAAAGAAAACCTCACCTGCCTTGCCTCATCTGAGTGCTTCTTCGTCATTCCACCATATTAAATAAATTATTTAACTATTAATTCAGCAGAGCAGTCACCGACACATAAAGCAACTACTACGGGAGGCTTCAGAACAAAATTCCACTCTTCGGGCCACAACGGACAGTTTTTATAGGAAGTAATCTGGTGTCCGTCGGGTTACATCTGGCTCCCCTCTCCTAGGAGCTGGTTCAAACTGCAAAACGTACAATTTTAAAGTCAACATTTAGCTTACACCAATCTCACAAACAATGTCAGTGGCTGAAATGACTCTCATCCCTTAAGAGAGGTCGAGAGGTCGAGAGTTCGAACCCCCTCTCGTATGGAAAAACTAATCTGGCCAGCACTTTGCCCCTTAATTGGGCCGACCCGGTGCGAATGGGGATTAGTCTTAGTATGGTACGGGCTTAAAGGTTCCTTCTATAGTTAGGGCCTGCTCAAGACACCTCATGGTCTGACCCAAAAAAAATGACACAATATTTGAGACGGACCTGAATGAAGGTATGGCCTTTGCAATCATCAACTTCCAGAATGGATGCCATATTTCCACATCGATAGCAATAATTAGGCGCACTGAATATGGTCACGACCTTTTGATCCTGGAACAAGCACAGAATGAACAAACATTATTCTTAATTCTACCAAGTAAAATTACACCAAGAACCAAGGGTTAGGTCAAATGTTTACATGAGCCCAATTGAATCCCTCCATAACCAACTGGTGCGCTCGAGCAATAAGCTTCAAGTTGTTAGTATGGTTAAATTGCTCCGATATATCCTGTTAAACTCAGAAAGCAAGGTAGTGGATTTAATTTGACTTGAAAAACA
This sequence comes from Ipomoea nil, assembly GCF_001879475.1. Classification (NCBI taxonomy): domain Eukaryota; kingdom Viridiplantae; phylum Streptophyta; class Magnoliopsida; order Solanales; family Convolvulaceae; genus Ipomoea; species Ipomoea nil. The sequence continues at coordinate 4,133,731 of NW_017619273.1, read as the reverse complement.
GAAATCATACTGCTAAATATATAACTTAAAAAGAAAAACAAAGAGCAAGCACTAGTCCAAATTACTTGACCAAATGTATATCCAGCGCCCCTGGGTGAGATTCCCCAGCCACAGCGATCATCAGGATCAGACCATAAAAGATCACACATTGCCCCTTCATGTGGAACTTCTTGAACACGGTCAAAATTACGAATGTTATCAAGAGTTTCAACAGATGGAGACAGACCACCATGGAGACAAAATATTTCTGACTCAACCTACAAAATGTAATTTAAAGAAAAAACACAACAATCGGCTTAGACAAAATAAAAGAGCAAGATACCCAGGAAAAAAAATATAATAAATAAATAAATAAGTTCAGCCAGAGAATGCTAGTGATCAAAACGCCCACTAAATTGTGCCTACTTTAATGCAACAGCAAGATACTATACAGTTGGAAAACCAACATGCAGATAAAATGTAGTTTGATGTAGCTGCTATCGTCAGGCAGATCACAAGATTATATTGGTAACTTGTGGACCTTCAAACAAAAGTATCCTTAAGAGTTAAGACTTGTAACAAACTCAATATAATTCATGAAGAGAAATGCAGAAAGTGGTTTAAAGATTGATTTATAACACACCAATCATAAAACACAACTGTCTCTGACTACAACCCATGTCCCAAAATTTAATCAAACCTTAACCAACATTAAATATTTTCTTTGGAAAGAACCATGGACAGTACATGGTACAATCTTAAGTATGCTTGCGTTTGCGTATGGAAAAATTACAAAACCTAAGAATTCCAGCATTGTTTATGAATAGAAATGCAGTGAGTAGTTTAAAGATGTACTTATTTGACGTGTCAACAGTAAAAAAGCCCTTACAAGTTACAACCGCATCTGATTACACCCTAGGTGTCCCAAAAAATTGCCAATCCTTTAAACATGAATATTTCATTGGAGTAGCACCACTGCAAGTATGTGAACAATCTTAACTATGCTTGTGTAGAGAAAATACAAACCCTAAAAAGACTATTCATAACTTGCGCCGCAAGAAGATTTTACTCAATTCTAGCCTGAAAAATCTAAAACAGTTAACAATACATTTGACCTCAGGGCATGACTAGTGTATCAATCGAAAAGAAAATTTTATAGCACCAATGGACAGAAGATGATATGCAATTAGCCAGAAATATAGCAGAATGAACATGAGAACTCAATACCATTCCATATAATTCCACAACTAAAAATCATTTGAATATTAAAAATGAGCTCCTCCATATACTGGAAGGAACAAATCAAATGCATTCTACGCAAGTAAAATTTAGAAAGGAGAGATCACACTAACCAAAGCTGTAAGTGGGAAATAGTCGAATAAATCTGTGAAAGTCTTCCAAACATTAGCATTGCCATATCTGTGAAATTTAACTGCAGTCAATCTACAGAGGTTTACTAATAAAAGAAAAGAGAGAAGAAAGTGACATATATATATACTTGTACTAAGAACCATTAAAGATCAACTGAGTTTATCCAACAGCTTATACCAAACTACATAAAGCATTCTTGCAGCATTTTAGCAATGAACTAAAGCATGTATAAATCTGACATATCTTATTTACCTACCTTATTGGAATATATGCCCTAATATTTAGAGACCTAATTCTTATTTGTTATACTTAATCAAACTACCAATAAAAGACAACTTGATTAATCATGTCTGACAGAAGATACAGACATTAGGTTCAAAACTATAACTGCACACTTGCCAATTTGACAGATCACCTTCCACTTAAAGACTAAAGCTCCATTTTGCCTCTATTTTAATTAAATAAATCCATTAATCATATACAGAGTAGATCATAATATACTACTTCATCACCTTAAAGCAAGATGCTTTGAAAAAGTCAAACAAATACCATTTCTTGGAAGCTACAACTAAAGCCACCCAAAAAGGCATTGCCTCAACTTTGCAACACAATTTGCAGTGAATAAATTTACAAGGAGTTTGCAAACAAAGGTAACTCACTTCCTTAAGCACTCGTCATAAAATCCATAAACTTGAGTAATCTGCAAGAAAGGAAACATCATTTCTAGACATTTATGTGTGATAAGAAAACATAAGAAAGTCAATATTCCTCAAGTATAAATAAACTAATCCAGATATATGGATTATATACAGTGGGCAATGGATGTATACCTGACGACTTTCATGGTTTCCTCTCAAGATTGTAATTCTTTGAGAATAGCGCACTTTGAGGGCCACCAAAAGCTGAAAATCAAGTTAATCAATAAAGGAATTATATTTACAGCGAGAAAAAGGCACAATATTAAGAAAGTACAAAAAAGAAACTATAATCAACAAGTAATACACCACAAGCACACAGAAATGCTTTCACATTAGATCCCAGGCTATGGTACAAAATTTAAAAACCTACCGTTACAGTTTCAACAGAATAGTATCCACGGTCCACATAATCTCCCATGAATAAATAATTGGTATCTGGACACTGCCAAAAAACAAAAACATGATTAGAAATAGGAAAAATAAAGTCAATAATGCACACTTCATAATGCATAACCAACCTACATATGATACACATGTAACCCTCTCAATAGCAAAAACTCCAGTATAGTGAAAAAGCAATACAGAAGAGATAGCTTGTCAGGCACATTTCACTAAGAGAAAAAGTACAAGTAGATATCTGCTGCTCTCCTTCCTTCTCCATTCACCTTGACTAAATAGCAATACATGAAAGAACTATTTGAGATAATATGATTGAATCATATTTTACTGTTATCAGAAGACTGCTGATGTTGTAAGAAGAAATCATCAAAGTAATTGTCAAAATTAGTCATATAGATCACATTCAGTGCACAAGACCCTGCATCAGGTAGGTTAATGATGATTTAAACAACCTTTAAATAAGGCTTGAACCCAAAATCTAATTAGCATCAGCAAGTGAGCAATTGATATTACAGCACTACACCATCCCCAACCATCAATTTGGTCATAAATTCATAAATACTAAATACATGTTGCCATCCACATTTTAAAACAAGGGAATTCACATTCTTGGTATGTGTACATGCTGCATAAGTGTTTTCATTTTTAAAAGAATGCCAAATATTTTGAGATTACAAACATGTGACTTAGTCCAAAAAAGAATGCAGTGAAAGTTGGTTAATGGATTACATAATGCTGCATAGAAGGGCAATGTAACGCACCAAAAACCATAGGGTACACCAAGGGAAAAGTAGTAGCTAGTACCTTCCCACCAATTCGAAAAAGCTCAGCAAGATCATGGAACTGCCCATGAATATCACCACATATGGTCACAGGGCTTTTCACAGGCTGCAGCAAGGAAGACATTGAAATTTTTATAAATTATAACACCATGGCTAACAAGCATTAATGTGAAATTGTGAATGCACTTCATGTAGCTCATACAAGTAGGATCTGCCACAAAGGGGTCAACCCAAACACTCACAAATAAACTCACGAGTTCCCTAACGAACAGCTTCTTATAAACTAAATGTGATTTGACAGAATAGCACAGGAATGTCATGAATAGAGTTCCTAGCTGATAAGCAAATGACTTATAATAAAAATCAATTCTATCTTGATCAGGGAAAAAGTACAAGCAACAAGAGTAAACTCTTAATAAACTCATGTCAAAACAAACATAATAACCAATCTCCTTCACTAGCAACCATGTAGAAGAAATATAAAATTCACCATGAGCAGAAAATTCATATTTCAAATTATTCAGTGGCATTAACTTAAAGTAGTAGCAGCTATGGTTATGCAAATGCTAATTGTAAAGTGAAACACAAACACCAAAACTTTGGTGCAAATTGCAAAAAGGTTAATTTTTGACAATTTAGGCGTTAAAATTCAACAGTTCCAAGAATTTATCACAAGGCTCATGAAAACAGAAGTTCATTAAGGCAAAAAACAGAAGTAGATATATCCCAAATACTCCATAATAAATTTGATCAATAGAGCCCCAAACACCCCATAATAAAAAAGCCTGGACTCTGAAAGACAGGACAAAACACACACACACACACACACACACACACACGCACAAAAAGACAGATAGCGAGAGATAGAGTTTGACTGTTTGAAGGTAGCAACCATAAACTCGCATACCTGTACATTGCTTTCATCCATCAGAATTTCCTTTGCTTTCTCACATAGTGCTCTCACCTTCAAAAAACAACAAAATGCTGATAAATTCTTTATTGGAAAAAAAGATCTTAAGTGAATGTAGCAATGCTGGAAACCAAGAACAGCATTGTCAACATATTCTTTGGCATGAAAAGGTAAAGATACAAGCTACAATGCTACAATACCAAAAACTCAACTAAATACATACTTGAATAAAATTTAAATGTTTAGTGTACCCTCTACAAATTCAAGAGTTGAAAAAGAAAACGAATTGAAGGCAACTTCAATGCATAAATCCAGCAAAGCTTAAATTGTTAGTTTATAGCTCTAGCCTTCTAGCTTATAGCTTTAGTCCCAAATGTCCCAGACTCCCAGCATACTCCTTTCCCAATGCAATGACAGGTAAATGTACATTTCCAAGAAATCTACCACTAGTAAATTACACAAGCTGATCCAATTACATCATTGCTCACTTCTTTTATCAATTCTTCATACACACATTCCATTTGGATTTCATACTTAGTGAGGATAATGAGGGAACAGCAACAAAATGATCTGTTTCACCTCCAATCCATGCATGATCTTCCTCACATATTTGATTTGATTTTTTTTTTTTCTCTAAGAACCCTCTGATTTCACAATTCCTAGATCGCCCACATCGTAATTTGATAATTTCAAGTTAAAAAGGAAAAGAAAAGAAAAAGGAAACAGCCTCAAATTCCAAGTCAGACAGCCTTGAATCCAGAAACAAATCATACAACATTAATTAACAAAACGAAAATGAAACCTATAAATCAAATTTGAAACATTCATTCCGGAAACGAAAAAAAAATAAAAAAAATAATCAGTACCAAATAAGATAGGGTACCTCTTGTTCGGACAAGGGCTTGCACTGCATGAGCTGAGCGATCTGCTCATCGAGATTTGCATGAGCAGCGCTCGACGGTAACGGAACCGTACTGCTCATCTTCCTTCCGGGCCCTTATCGGCGACGTCGTATCGACGCGTTCCGTTTGGCTCAGAGATGCAGACAACGGAGATTTCAGATGAAGAAAGGAGAAACCCTAGATTTTAGGGGAGTCCGTTGGTTTTGATGTGATGATTGATGATTCCTCCTGTTGCATACTACGACGTCGTTTTCCTCCCGGACTCGCGAAATTTGATTGAATGTAAGAAAACCAGTTCCCTTCACAATTGGATCAGCGTTTGTATACCATGAGTAATATGGATTTGATGAATATTTAATTTACATATTATGAATATCTGTTAAAATTTGATGAATGTTTTTGTTTAAATATGATCATCATTGTATTGTTTAAATATGATCATCATTGTATAACTATATATTTATTCAAATTTTGTTTTATCTTATCCTAAATATTAACTTAAATCTTATCTTATCTTAATTTTAAAAAATATATAAAAACGGATAAAGTTTATTGTACAATAAAAAAAATGTATTAGTGTAATAAATTATAGTAATGACTTGTATATTGTGTTTATTTTCTTGTATATTTAGTAATTATTTTTTTTATCAGTCTTTTTTTTCTTTCATCTAAGTTGTCAACACCTTTAATAACATGTATATACACTTAAATATAATAACATGTATCTATTATACTTCCTTACTTGTACTATTACAAATTATTCCCAATTTTATGTTTCTTATTTATTCTTAATGTATTGATGTATTGATTATTTCTATTATTTTAATTGCTTAATATTTTTTATCAGACATTTTTTTTGAAGGGTATCAGACATTTATTTAATCACACAATACATAATAAACTAGCTAGTAGTTTGATAATAATTCTAATTCTAATTAAACTAAAATGAATAAAGTGTGTGAGCTTACGTAGATTATTAGTGAAAACTCAACTAAATAATCCAATAAATATTTTTAATCATCTTAACTATAACATACATTCACTCAATTCTATTGGGTGACAACATTATGTGATAGAAATACTATATTACAGCATAATCATAGCAAAAAGGTTTATCATGATTTAACTTCATTGCTAATTAGACTAGTATTTGCCCCGTGCGATGCACGGATAAAAATTTATAAGTATTGTTGTAATGTTATGATACATAGTAGAATTAATTTTATTAAAAATGTAAGTTTAGTTATACATTATAATATTTAAATGTTAAAGACAATATATGACAAAAAGTGCATTCATATTGCTAACCTCATTTGCAATAATGATCTTACAAAGTTAAACAGACAGAGAAAGACCCGGACCACTTCGTGGTTTACACAAAAAAAAAATAATGATCTTACAAATCTATTAATATGCATTCACAGTTAGGCGGAAAAATTTTTTCCCTACTTAATTTTACTTTACCTAACTTTCTTTGTAAATAAATTATTAAAAAACTAATCAAAATTACAAACTATTAAAAAGTTAGTACATATTATATAATCAAAATTGATATATAATACTCGTAGAAATTAATTCATGATTACATGAATTTATAAATTTGTACGTATTTTTTTTTATCTTGCATCTTTGTGTTGTATAAACTCAACAATCTCTTTCATATATATATATATATATATATATATATATATATATATATATATATATATATATATATATATATATATAGACTTATGATGATTATTAAGTTCCTAAACCTTTGATATTCCATAACTCTCAAATGCACAAAATGGAGGGAAATTTTTTTTACCTTAATTCTGCTATATTATATATAGAGATGTCACGGACTCACGGTACACTACTAATTGTAAATGTTTTTTCGATCGCCATTTTCAACTCGAACCTATCATCCCATACATAGGGGAGCAACGTGGTACCATTGTATTACAAGATCCTTGATTCTCCCTCATTCTCTTTAGACATCTCTTCCCGCGATTTCCCTTTAGATTCCGGCACCAGCAATGTCAACAGCATGCCTAAAAAGTTGATGCAGCCAAGAACAATAAGAGAGTTTCTAACACCAATTTAAGGAGGATTAGGGGTGGACATCGGTTCGTTTCGAGTGACACTCAAATTTTATTTTGGATATTCAAAAATTCCGAGTGATGTTTTTGACACCCGATCATATACATAACAAAGCAAATAATTTCATTGCATGACGTTGCCATATATGCTACCACCAGTAATCCAATTGCAAACAACGCACTACCGACAAAAAAGAAGAGGACAAATAGTGAAGATGAAGACAATGACAATGCTACCCAAAAGAGAATTAAGAAGATTTACAGCCCGTTTAGTTTGCTGGAAAATATTTGAAGGGAAATTGAATTCAAATTCCATGGAAAACAATTTACCAGGAAAATAAATTACATTGTTTGGTTGGTGGAAAAGAAATTACTGTGAATATGAATTCCAATGTTTGGAATGGTAAGGAATTATGAATATAAAGACCACTATGCCCTTAACAATAATTTATACATGTGTAGTTAATAAATTTTGATGAGGGCAAAATAGTCCAATATTACTATATTTTCTTCCCAACTCACCCGGAAAACGAAATACCAATGTTTAGGTTGGATTTTCTTTTCCTCCACCTTTAGGAAGTCAAATTCCCATGGAAAAGATTTTCCATCCAACCAAACAAGGTAAAACAACAACATTTTCCTACATTTCGGCTGTGTTTGGAAACCCGGAAAATGACTTCTGGAAGTCATTTTCTGGGTTTTTGGTGTTTGGCTACACCTGGAAAATCCAGTCAATTGGAATCCGTTTTCCGTTGACTGAGGAAATGAGGCCAATTTGGCGGAAAACGACTTCCGCCAAATTTGGGCGGAAGTCGTTTTCCGCCTCTTCTCTTTCATTTTTTTTTTTTTTTTTAAAAAAAAAAAAAAAATTCTATGGTTTCTGGCGGAACCCAGTTCCGCCGGAAACCATGGCTATGGTTTCAGAAGCCATAATTTTTTTTTTTTTTTTGTTTTAAAGATTTAAAATAAATTTTTAATTTAGAATAAAATAATTAAAATATTTAATTATACCATTCTACTCTCATTTTCCAGAAAATGAACCAAACACACCAAAACAGTTTTCCAAATGCAACCAAACACTGGAAAAGGAAAATGTTTTCCGGAAAATGACTCATTTTCCAGAAACCATTTTCCAGAAGTCATTTTCCTGCTTTCCAAACGGACCCTTCATGGAAAATCTTTTCCATGGAATTTGATTTCCATCCAACCAAACACCCCCTTAGAGAAAATTCAAATCAAAAGTAGTATTTATTTTGACTATCGTGTTTAGACTAAGTATTTAGACTGTCAATTTTACAAAGTTACAAATATTTATTTTAGTGACAATTATAATGAATCTCCTATATTATCTTGCATTCATATACTTCGAATTACCTATTTAAATAAACAAATTCGATATTCAATTATCTATGTATGAACTTATCCTATATAATCTTAACTGATATACTTTGAAATACTTATTTAAATATAAACATTGGGCATTAGCCCATTCGCACGTGTGAAACTAGTGTGTGTGTAAAGTGAAAGCTATTATTTTTTGAATCTTCATCATAAAAGAATATAAATGTCATACTTTAATTATTCTAAGAATACAATTTTTTTAAATACTTAGATAAGAATTTATTTGCTGTATAACAAATTTTAATTTTCTATTTCAAATCTAGATTTCTTTAATTAAAATGTATATTTTATTACAAGCTGCTTTTTTCAGTATGTGAGCTTTTGGAAATTTTTTTTCTGGTGTTTTTCTTCAAATTTTGGTGAAGTTGATCGGAAATTCGCATGAGTTAACCAGAATGTCACCGGAGTGGGTTAGAAGGTCGCCAGAATTTTTGTGACATGCAATAACATGTCATTAACGGGTTGCTAGGCTTCAATGCATCAAAATGACATGTTTATAGGTCTAATTGCAACTTTATAATGTTTAGGGCTTAATTGACTTTATAGGCAAAGTTTGAGAGCTTATTTGACCATTTTCTCTTTATTTTAATATTAAAATTAGTAAGACATCATTTTTATAATTGATTATAACTATATATAACAATGTAATAGGGCCAGTAGCATTTAAAAAATATATATATATAACAATACTCATTTTTACTATTGTGAAAGATCTTATGGTTTAGTGGCACTAAGTTGCTCTCCTATATGCGAGGTTGTGAGTTTGAGTTTTAGTGGGTGAACAAATAAAATTTATTTAAAAAAAAACAAAAATAAAAAATATTTTAAAAAGACACGTGTCAACCATGTGAAGACTTAACCCGTTAAATAAGTCAATTTGGACTTAATTAAATAATTTTACAGGTTTAGAGGATTTGAATAGAGTTTTTTTTTTTTTTTTTTAGTTAGGGGATCCAGTTGCACTGTCGAGTTGACTTAGAGGGCCAATTTGACCTTTTTTTTTCCATAAAAAAAGTAAACACACATTGCCATGCCCAACCACTCACTACTCACCTGCCCATAATTTTTTTAAAAAAAATGCACATTTAATAGATTTTATGTGTGTAGTCAGTATAGAGAGGGGGTAAGGGAATGTCATTCGTTGTTGTGCCCAACCAGTCGTTGTCCACTATACAAATTCACTGCTCGACACAAAATTGAGTCTGGCATAAGTAATATGAGAGTTACATCTAAAGTAGTGAATTTTTTGTGGGCACATATACTAATTGTAACACCCTCGATTTTCAACAACTTTTAAAACCAATTAAAGCTTAAGGAAGAGATAAAGTCTACTCATTAAGATTAAATTAAAGCGGAAGCTAATAAACAAGTACGGGAGATGTTATGTCACACCTACACATCTATAGGTGCACATGCTAAGTCTAAACAAAACGCCATAGTCATACTTATAAAAATTCACGGCTCACAGGCCATAAGTCTAACTAAAACAAGCCACAAGGAGCTACACTAACTAACGATATGCTAGCGCGCTCTCCAAGATGCTACTCGAAACCTGTAAAGCAACATAAAGATAGGGGATGACACCCGGTCAGCGAACATTGCTGGTAACCCATCAATACGCGTTAAATAGCATATATAAATATTATAAGTCAAAACCATTTTCGAAACGGAATACAGTATATATCATTTCAAAAGCCATAGAGAAAAGTCAACTTCAAAGACTCATTCACACCCTCAAGGAAAAAGAAATCAACATCCTTACGACAAAAACAAGACAAGAATACCAACTGTAAACAATACAACTCGAGATGTATTCTACTGATCACAAAGTAGAATACATCAAGACATGCTCAAAAGCAAAGAGTACACATTCACACATTGGCAACTACATGCCATAGTTCCAACCTTATGCCCTGTTCCAACCTTATGGCTACCCCCGGCCTTATTTCGGTTCCAACCATTACCTCCTAGTGCCACCCTGTACTTCTGAGTCCAACCTTTTGCCTCCGAGGACCGTCGTCCCCACCGCCGACACTCCTATTCACCACCGATCTCTCAATACACGAGGGTACCATTCAATATCATATCACAAAATCGCCAATCTCATGAGCAAAGCTCAAATAACAAATCACCAATCTCAATCATGGCCACACGAGGACCTCATCAGTACCAAGAAGACTAAGGTTCCACAATGACCTTAATCAAGCATCAATCAAAGGGTACAACGATTACATACATTCACATCATAGGAATCAATCAATGGATTACAACAAAGATATGAAAACATACTCAACAAGGAAGGATTACAATCCGACACCAAACTATAATCAACACAAGTTGCCAATCTCAATAGGAAAGAACAAACCGCACACACTAGCATTTCAACATCAAATTATCATGGTTATCAAACGGGTAAACCAAAAGTAGTTCCTTAGAACATTCAAGACTCGTCATTAGTCCAACAAATCACAAGGTTGGACCCTTAGCACGATTCAAGACACCAGATCCTACATGGATTCCTAATATACCGTTCTAGACATACGAAACATCAAGAAGACTCACAAATAGCCCAATAAAACAACATCGGGAGGTCAAAACATCAGTACCGAGTCAAAAGAATCACGGGGAACAAACCCCTGCCACAATCCATACATGTTCCCCGCGGGTGGGGCCACGGGTGGACAACCGTCCGCGGGTACACACCCACGAGGCCACGTTCCCCGCGGGTGGGGCAGCGGGTGGTGCCCTGCCCGCGGGTACCAACATGTACTCCAAAATATCCCTTCGGGGATTTTCAACAACAAGTCCAAATTCAAGTCCAAAACACCCAAAATCTCACACAATACAACAATATGACTTGAACCCAAGAAATAGCCAAGCAATGGCATTCAAGAACCCTAAGAACAAGCTCTAAACATGAATCACCACAAGACAATGCATCAAATCTCACATTTCAACACAAGAATCACAAGTAGAAGCCAAGAAATCATCATATAAGTAAAAAAATAGGTTTTGTAAAGCATGAGTTACCTTTGTAGCCTAAAACTTCTCTTTCTCACCCTTAGAAAGTTTCTCCTAAAGCTCTTCTCCCACACCAACTTCATAAACAAACCAAAAGACAACAAAGATTCTATTTTTAGAAAAAGACATCTAAAAGGATGCTAAAAACACCAAGGGATCAAAGATCTTACCCTCCCCTATGCTCAAGATATGGGAAGTAAGAATCTTGGAATACAACTTGCAAGATTTAGGATGCCCAAATTTTAGCTTGGAGAAGAAGCTACCAAATTCTTAGAGAGAAGATAGAGATTTTGTGTTTAGATTGTTGGTGGATGAAATGAAGAGATGTTGCTAGGTTAGCTTGAAGCACAAACCTTAGGTAGAAAGACACATTTGCCCTTACTAAAATTGGAAGAATAAGGAAACAATGGAACAACCCAATAAGCATAAGGTACAACTCTTTGACCCTGGATAACTAGTCAAATTCTAGTCCTTCGACTATTGAATTTTCAGGATTTTAGGAATAAATTAACAAGAAAAATAGGATTAATTCTCTAATTAATCATTGATTAGAGTTTGGATTTGCGGGGTGTCACACTAATCCTTCCATTTCAGAGTATGAGGGTCTTTGAAGCAATGGAATTTCACATTTTGTGGGTTAGATGAGTATAACCAAAAATGAAAATTTGAGATGGAATCCAACATTTTATCTACTTTATATAAAAATAAAATAAAATAAAATAAAATCATACTAAAATAAGTAGGTGGAGTGGCATGACCTCTTGTAGAATCACCTATTCGCCTCTTTGAAGATTTTTGTCTTTGCAATGCTTAATTTCAATATTTTGGTATGTCTTTGGAGTATTTTGTATAAGGTATGTTGTATTCAAACTTTAAATTTACCTTGAAAACTATGTTGATTCTTTTTAGTCAGTAGTACACATTGCACAACGTCTTTCACTTTGTATGTTTCAGAAGCGTTTGTTTTAATGTGCCTTGGTGTTCTACATCATTTCATTAAAGTGACATGATGACACATTGATCGCCTTCAACAAAGTGTGACATTTTTGGTCATTAAGTTTGGTGTTAGAGCATTATTATCAGTTGGAGATATAATGATATTATTGTAATAGTGGTTAGACAAGAGAATGTGGGAAGAGAGAGAAAAAAGTAAAAAAAAAAACCAAAACCAAAACTGAATTAAAAAAAAAAAAAAAGTAAACAGTGAAGTCAGGCGCGCACGCGCCAGGCTTTTGCCAAGCTATGCGCGAAATGCGCACAACATTTTGTTTTTTTTTGTTTTTTTTTTTTTTTTTTAAATTTCTGACATTATCTTGTAGGAGAAATAATATTTGAAATAATCCCACCTCACATCTATAAATAACCCTACTCAAATTATTTCATCTGACATTAACCCCATATTATTTTCTATTGTGGATGCTCTTAGAATGCGATTTGGTTGAAAAAAGGGAGATAGGAAGTGAAACTTAATTAGTAATCATGATTAATTTAATGTTTTAAAATGTAATGGTAAATCCTATCAGACTTGCTAACAGAGGGATAAAAAAAGCAACTTCATTTATAACTTGATGACTAAAAGTGGTGATATTTGCCAAGCATCTTGTGCTCAGATGACACCTCTGTAGTTTCCTTTGAGGGAAGGTCACCGAATCGAACTTCGGTAATGAGGTATTGACTCTTTGGGCTGCATTAGTTAGAGAAAGTATAGAACAATTTACGGTATTATCATATAACTTGAGGCTAAGAGTGTATTTTTTATTAAAAAATAAACTTTATTTGTTATCTGAAGAAATTAATTCCATTTTTTGTCATAAATTTATATGTGTCAATCCACTTTAGTCCTTTATTTTCAGAACATCCATCTATGGTCCTAGTATTATTGTGGCATGGTCATTTTTTGTCCTTTACCAACAAAATAGTTTAAATATCGTTAAATACAATGACATTTTGGTCTTCAATTAATTATAAATTTTTCAAAAAAATAAATATAAAATTATAGCGGATCAATCCAGTTTGTATAAAAAAAGATTGAAATGTCATTGTATTTAACTATTTAACGATATTTAAACAATTTTATTGACGAATGACAAAAAATGATCATGTCACAATAATACTAGGACTAAAAGAGAATGTTCTAATAAAAAAAAGAGTTAATTATCGAAATAGTCCCTTGACTATAGCGAAATTACCAAATTGGTCCTTGACTATTTTTTTTAACTAATTAAGTCCCTCAACTTTAAAAATCTTAACCAATATGGTCCACATTTTGTTTGACCGTTAGTCAACCGTTAACTTGGGACCAAATTGATAATTTCGCTATAGTCAAGGGACTATTTTGGTAATTAACTTTAGGGGTAGGCAATTCGGTTTAGTTTTCTCGAACATAACCGAACTAGTTTGGTTCGATAATATACCAAAAAATCGAACGGTATTGGATTCTTGTATACCGAACGGTTCGATAAAAAACCGATCCAAATTGTTCGGTAAAAAATTGAACTAAATCGAATACCGTTTGATTTTTTTAAATATAATAATAATAAATAAATAAATAAATAAAAAAGCAAATCAAAGTCCCTTGCTGTTTGCTTTGCCGTTCAGCTCATATTCTCATGGGTATCTCTTGTAAATGTTTTATTTGATTTCTTTATGATTTGTTATCAAAAGTTCTATATTATGTGTTATGGTATTTACATAGTTCATATCCAAAGTCTAATATATAACAAAATAGCAATCCAAAGTTCAAACTCTATTCAGTTCGATTCGGTTTTTACCGAACAATTCAGTTCGGTTTGGTTTTTACCGAACAATTCAATTCGGTTCGAGTTTTTACCTAACCGTTCGGTATACAAGAATCTATTACCATTCGGTTGTTTGGTATATTACCGAATCTAACTAGTTTGGTATGGTCCGGCCGAATTGCCCACTCTTACAGGGCGTTTGGTTGGGAGTGAGGAATTAGGGTAGAAATGAATTGCAATTCGGTGGGAAAATAATAAGGTGGGAATAAAGTAGGAGTTCAAATTACATTGTTTGGTAGGGATGAATAGAATTATTGGGCAGGGAATGAAAGAAGTGATATAAAGACTAAAATGTCCTTGTGTAATAATAATAGTAGTAATAATTAAGGCTACTTTTGTCATTTCATTCTTTTTTCCTTTTCCCACAACCACCGAATTGCAATTCATAAGGGGGTGCCCATGAATTGCAATTCAGCAAAAGGAGGGAATTGCAATTCTGTGGAATTGCAATTCCCTCCAACCAAACAGCGTAATTGCGGCTTCCAATGAATTGCAATTCAACTACAGTTAAATTACGCCCAACCAAACAGGCCATTAAAGTTAATTGCCAAAATGGTCCCTTGACTATAGCGAATTACCAATTTGGTTCCAAGTTAACGTTTGACTAACGGTCAAATAAACGGAGGACCAAATTGGTTAAGATTTTTAAAGTTGAGAGACTTAATTGGTCAAAAAAAATCAAGTACCAAATTAATAATTTCGCTATAATCAAGGGACTATTTTGATAATTAACTCTAAAAAAAACAAGACTAAAAATGAATTGTTACGTGATCAAAATGGAATTAACTCTTGAAATATTTACTCCGTATAAGGATTCACCTCATAGTCATAGAAAAAAAGGGAATAAGCCCACCCTAGTTCTTCCCTAAGATCTAGGGCCTAACAAAGAGTCAACATTTTCCCAACATTTCCCCCCCTGCGTTTAATCAGAGGAGACGAGAAAATATATGAAGTGAGAGTGAAGGATATAAAGCACACAGATTTCGTAGAGCCAGAAAAAGTAACCCAATACACCACCCACAAATCGAAAGATAAATCTTTGAACTTAACATCCCTATTCTCTCTTTTCTCCAATAGCACTTTAGGGCTTCTTTCCATTTCGTAGTATGCTTTCTTTCTCTCATTACCTCTACATATAGGTATCTCTACATACCTGCTTTTATGTATGTTTCTTTCAAGCAATGATTTTATTCAATGTATGTATATTGCGGTAGGATAAGGTATATGCATATTCTGGGAATTGTTTTTTCTTTTATGGTTTATGAAAATTGGAATTTAATTGCATTTCCTATATTGTTTTTTGGGTTTCTTTGTGTAATTAGTGTAGGCCATGATTTGGGATTCTGGGTTGTTGTGTGTATATGGGTTTGAAGGTTCTGAATAATGTTGATTAATGTTTTTTTTTTTTTTTTTTTTTTTTTTTAAAATGTTTTGATCAGGTTGTTTTTCTGATGTTAGCTTCACAAAGGAAGCAAGAAAAATAGAACAGAAGGAAAACAAGAAAACATAAATTTGGATTTAATTTGGTGGTGGTGAAAATTTTAGTGATTGCATATTGGGAAATTGGTGTTAGAACAAGAAGCTTTTTGGAATTTTCTTTTTGGTTTTAACTATTTTGTATTGTAGTCAAATTGCAGTTTATGTAATAAGTGCTTGGAGTAAATTTTAAGATTAAAGGGATATTTTTGTGTGGGTATTGGGTGAATTGACTATGCCAACATCATGGGCTGATTCTGTGGCTGATGGAGCCACCGTTGCTTCATCTAAGACAGCCTATGTGCCTCCGCATCTTAGAAATAGACTTCCTTCATCAAACACTTCTACCCCCACCCCAGCTTCTTCTTATGCTGGTGCTATTGCATCAGGAAATGATAGGCTTGGGTATGGTGGTCCACCTGCAGGTGGGAGTCGCTGGAACGGTCCCAAAAATGAAATCCGATCTAGTTATGGTGGTAGTAGTAGTAGTAGTAGTTGGAATAGCAGAACAGGTGGGTGGGATCGGTCTGGGGAACGAGAGGTTAACCCTTTTGGAGATGACGGAGAAAAACCATTAGATGAGCATGAGAATTCGGGCATTAATTTTGATGCTTACGAGGATATTCCAGTCGAGACAAGCGGGGAGAATGTGCCACCTCCAGTGAATACTTTTGCAGAGATCGATTTAGGGGAAGCATTGAACAATAACATTAGGAGGTGCAAGTACGTTAAGCCAACTCCTGTGCAACGGTATGCTATACCAATTTCACTCACAGGACGGGATTTAATGGCTTGTGCTCAAACTGGTTCGGGAAAAACAGCTGCTTTCTGCTTCCCCATCATTAGTGGAATAATGAGGGGCCAATTTCCAAGACCACCACATCCACGCATGGCGTTTCCTCTCGCTCTTATTCTTTCTCCTACAAGGGAGCTTTCATGCCAAGTGGGTTTTTGATACGGTTATATGATATCCTGTGAATTGGTTCTTTAAACTATGTGTTCTCATAAACATTTTGACCTTTTTTTCCCCTTTCTGTCTAGATTCATGATGAAGCTAGAAAGTTTGCATATCAGACTGGTGTCAAGGTGGTTGTTGCCTATGGTGGAGCACCCATAAATCAACAGGTCCTATTCTTTCTAATATCTTCATTTAATAAAACCTTTTGTAAGATGAACGTGTTAATAAGTCACATAGATTTATCAAAAACCCATTTAATCCATTACATAAATGGATATGTAAGAATTGTCCATCACTTTCTGCTCTTGATATTTTAAGAATTGTTGAGCTAAAGTTGAAATTTTTGTTTAGTTTCACCTTTGACATGCCAATCACTTCGTTGCTAGTATGTGCTTTCTAGCAAAACAGTCCACATGAGCCCATCACTAAATTTTTGTTTAATTAATCTTCTCAATTTTGTATGACAGCTTCGAGAGCTTGAGAGGGGCGTGCATATACTTGTTGCCACTCCTGGGCGGTTAGTTGATTTATTGGAGAGGGCAAGAGTCTCATTGGAGATGATTAGATATCTGGCCTTGGATGAAGCAGATCGAATGTTAGACATGGGTTTTGAACCTCAGATAAGGAAAATTGTGCAACAGACAGACATGCCTCCACCAGGCATAAGGCAGACAATGTTGTTCAGTGCTACCTTCCCGAAAGAGATTCAGGTTTGTTATGCTCATTGAGTCGTGTTTTTTTCTTATAGGTCTGGATCATCTTAATAGAAAGCTCTATGAATTGAGAAAGAAAATGGCCCAGACCAGGGTAATAGGTCAAGAATAGATATTGGACCTGGTGAAAGATTACGAAGATTTTTTTTCCCTGTTTGAATATGGGCTAAAATTTGGTTTGGCTCATATATAATGTAGAAAGCATTCCACCTGAAACAGGGATTGGTAGAGTAGCTTAAGACCTTATAAACATCCCCTGATGCTTAAATTTTGCCAATTATGCATTATTTCTAACAACTTCTGGGTTCTTTACACTAATAACCCAAATAAAATATTTGGATAGATTTTTAAGTATACAGTGTTAATGACATTTTTGCATTTTATCCGAATGTAGAGACTCGCTGCAGATTTTCTATCAAATTATATATTTTTGGCTGTTGGAAGGGTTGGCTCAAGTACTGATTTGATTGTCCAAAGAGTTGAATATGTTCAAGAGACTGATAAACGAAGCCACCTAATGGATCTCCTTCATGCACAAAGGGCAAACAATGTAAATGGAAAGGTAATGTTGCAGTCGCCTAATGGATCTCATTCACCTAAAGCACGGTCAATCAGTTGTTGAGTTCATTGATCATTTTTCCATTATTAATTTTGCAGCAAGCTCTTACCCTCATTTTTGTGGAGACAAAGAAAGGAGCCGATTCACTTGAACATTGGCTTTACCTGAATGGTTTCCCTGCCACTTCTATCCATGGTGATAGGACACAACAGGTATTACACTTACATATCTATTTCTTCTTTACTAAATGTAGTGTCTAATTTAGCCTTGTTAAGAGTCCACATTGAAAACATTTGGGTTTATAAGGCCATGGGTGACTAGCTAGTTGATTGGATTCAGTCTTTTAATGTGGTTTGACCCATGTGCATTATAGCCCAGTTGAGTGACATATGGGTTTATAAGGCCATGGGGGACTAGCTAGTTGATTGGATTCAGTCTTTTAATGTGGTTTGACCCATGTACATTATAGCCCAGTTCAGTGACATATGGGTTTATAAGGCCCTGGGTGACTAGCTAGTTGATTGGATTCAGTCTTTTAGTGTGGTTTGACCCATGTGCATTATAGCCCAGTTGAATGACTAAATTGAGTCTGTGGCATTTGCCATTCATGTATAATTAATTTTTGCAGGAAAGAGAGTATGCTCTTAGATCATTCAAAAGTGGCAACACACCTATTCTGGTCGCAACAGACGTTGCAGCACGTGGCCTCGATATCCCCCATGTTGCACACGTCATCAACTTTGACCTTCCGAACGACATTGATGACTATGTCCACCGCATAGGAAGAACTGGACGAGCAGGAAAAACTGGGTTGGCTACGGCCTTCTTCAATGAGAACAACTCTTCAATATCAAGAGCATTGGCTGATCTAATGCAAGAAGCAAACCAAGAAGTACCTGCTTGGCTTTCCCGCTTTGCTGCTATATCCTTCTCCTACGGTGGGAAGAATCGGCGTGGGGGAAACCGTTTTGGCGGCCGTGACTTCCGAAAAGAGCCCGCTTACAATAAAGGCAGCGCTGACTACTACACCACGGGCAATAGCAATACTGGTTACGGTGGTTCAAGTGGGTACAATGCGGCATCTAGTGCTGGCGTGGCTAGCGCGTGGGACTAATTGGTCGCGATGCATTTGAGTCCCCAAGGTTAGCAACTTAGACTTGCTGGCTTTATAGGTTAACTGCATTTGTTTTGTTTTTTTTTTTTGGAAAAACATGTGGTTAATCAAACATAAGTTTAGGGCTGAATTATGTGTGTATATATATTTAACTATATTCTATTATTTTGGTTTGTAAGGTTAGTTAAGTTTGTAAAGATTGGGTGTTTAAAACAAAGGATTTAGGTTTATATTTTCTTTGGTGGGCAGTTTGTAAATTTGTGTAAAGTCCACCTGGAAACTAGTACTATGTCTTAGGTGAGGATAGTCTCTCTTTGTACATAAACTTTTATATCCCTAAAGAAATTACCAATTTATTATTATTCCTTGTTTTTCAAAATATTATTTTCCATGACTATGATTGGATACAGAAAAAAGGTTGTTAACATTCATTATGGATAATTTTATTACTTAAAATCACCAAAGTTTCTGACAGGAAAGAATAAACTAAGGGGTGTATTTAATCATGATTTTTGTAGACTTAATTTTTTAAATGATAGATTTTAATAATTTTTATTGACTTTCATAGAGTCATTTAAAACCTTTTAAAACTTTGTAAGATAAAGTTTATATAAAAAACATATTCATAGACTTTTATCAATTTTTTTATTTTAAAAAGTCTACAAATTCTAAATTGAATACATCTTTATAAACTTTCAATAATTTCAATTTTTATCATTTATAATTTTCTTACAAAACATGTTATAATATATAATAAATTTTTCTTATTATATAGTTCTTCACCCACATCAACATTATTATTTTTATCCATAGTATGATGAGACTTATATGCTAATTACTTATATCTACTATCTACTATACTAATAAGAGCCAAAGAGAATTAGACTTATAATGAAAAATGACGCCAAAGAGAGTTAGACGTATAATGGGTAGAAAAAATGACGGTCAAATTTTTTAATCAAACGAATGGCTCAGATTGATCAGATTTTAATTTTTCCTTTAGATTTTCTAATTTATCCTTAATTATATGATTATCTGTTAACTTTTCTGTTAAATATTATCTTTTCCGCTAATTTTCTCATCCCAATCAAAGTTGGCTGTTAAATATTATCTTTTCCGCTAATTTCCTCATCCCAATCAAAGTTGGCATAATTAGTACTCTATTTTATTAGCCGTTAACTTTTCTGTTAATTTCTGTTAGTTTACCGTTAACTTACTTATTGATTTCAATAAGAAAGGTTTTAGGTTTGAACCTTATCCCTACTAATGACTTAGATTGATCAGATTTTAATTTTTCCTTTAGATTTCCTAATTTATCATTAATTATATGATTATCCGTTAACTTTTTCGTTAATTGTTAGTTCACCGTTAACTTAGTCATTGATTTCAATAAGAAAGGTCTTATGCTCAAACCCTATCCCAATCAAAGTTGACATAATTAGTACTCTATTTTACTCTTATTAAATTATTATACTAGTTCTTTTACACGCTTTGCGCGAATGAAATAATGCCAAATGATTATTTTTAAATAAGTATTTCAAAGTATATCAATGCAATATTATATCGGAGATGTTCATGCACAGGTAAATAAATATTGAATTTGTTTATTTAAATCGGTAATTTAAAGTATATAAATGCAAGATAATATATGAGTTATATTGTCAATAAAATAAATGTTTGCAACTTTGTAATAACGCGGTGAGATGTTCATGCATAGTATATTGTCTCTTTTTTTTTTTTTTTTTCCAAGCCCCGCCGCGACAAGCACAAGTTTCCCGATTGGAACGGTCGTTATTATGAAATATATTTATACCCTTATAGTCATTATACATGTTAATCCAAACAGCTAATTTTTTCAAATATCTTTTTACTAACCGTTGATATAATTCGCTGGTCAAATCCGCTAATATAATCTGCTAACGCTAACCGCTAGCTGCTGATTGTCTAAAAAGGACATTGCGAGATAGTTTCTCACCTCAATTTATTGTATTTAAAGTATATAAATGCAAGATAACATATGGGTTATATTGTCACTAAAATAAATGTTTGCAACTTTGTAATAACGCCTGGAGATGTTCATGCATAGTATATTGTCTTTTATTTTTTCTCCAAGCCCTGCCGCGACAAGCACAAGCTTCCCGGGTGGAACGGTCGTTATTATGAAATATATGTATACCCTTAGGTCATTTTATATGTTAATCTAAACAACTAATTTTTTTCAAATATCTTTTTACCAATCGTTGATATAATTCGCTGGTTAAATCCTCTAATATAATCTGCTAACGCTAATCGCTAGCTGCTGATTGCCAAAAAAGGACATTGCGAAATAGTTTCTCACTTCAATTTGTTGTGTGATTTGAATACTTTCATTGTCAACAAATCTCTCAAGTAGTTAATATGATTGGTTTAATTATATATTTTTTTCAATTTTTTCATGGTATTAATAAAATACTTGGTAAATAAATATATATCATTATTTTGTATTATAACTTTGATATTTAATTAAAAAATAGTGAACAAAAAAAAATAGACAATGTAGTGAATATAATCAATTGATGAATTTGAATGTAAAAGAATTTTTACATTGGAGATAAATAAAGAAAATATAACTAATGAAATTATTTCTCTTAATTAATTTTATAATGAATTTTTTTTTTTTTTGGAATAAAGACATTATAGGGACAATGTAGCGAATATAATCAATTGATGAATTTGAATGTAAAGAATTTTTATATTGGAGAAAAATAATGACAATATAACTAATGAAATTATTTCTTTTATTTAATTTATTGATAATGAATAATTTTTTTTTTTGAATAAAGGCATTGTAGACACATCATTCTAAATTAAAGAGATGCATATTTATTATTTTTTGTTGTAGCTACTAAATTATTATTTATAATTTAATAAAAGGTAAAATAGAGTACTAATTATGCCAACTTTGATTGGGATGAGGTTCGAACATAAGACATTTCTTATTGAAATCAATGAGTAAGTTAACGATAAACTAATATAAATTAACAGTAAAGATAATATTTAAGGGATAATCATATTCATTAAGGACAAATATCAATCTGAGCCATTCATTTGATTAAAAAATTTGACCGTAATTTTTTCTACCCATTATAGACCTAACTCTCTATGACTCTTATTAGTACAGTAGATATAGACTTAACATTTTTGGCTCTTAACTTTTAATTCTCTTTCAAATTATTTGTTGTCATGTTTCTCGTTGTTGTTATTTTGTATTAACATTTCGTTGGGTACCATTTGTGTTTTCCGGTAAACAAACAAAAATTGCAGTTTGGAAGATGTCAAAGTCTTTGTCTATTGAGACTACCAATTTATATTCAAAATTCCTTAGAAATTGGAATAATTTTAGGGTGTGTATAGAAAGTAGGAAAATGACTTCTGAAAAATATTTTCTGGAATGAGTTATTTTTCAGAAAATATTTTCCTTTATAGTGTTTGGTTATATTCTAAAAAACTGTCTTGGTGCGTTTGGTTCATTTTTTGGAAAATGAACATGTATATATATATATATATTTTTTAATTTTAAATATTTAAAATATACAATGATGGTGGTGGTGACGGTGGCGGGGTGATTGGCTGCTCCACTGCTGCAAATGGAAAATGACTTCCCCAAAAAAGGGAAGCCATTTTCTAAAAAATTCCTTCAATTTGCTATTGACTTCCATTTTTCCCTCTAGCCAAATACTAAAAACCTGAAAGATAATTTCCAGAAATCATTTTCCAGATTTCCAAACATACTCTTAATTTACAAATTTTTCTTACAAATATAAGCAAATAATTTTAACATTCTGTAGTGGGGTTGGTATACATTCTTTAGGTCGATGAGGTAATCGCCTGTGATAGGTATTTTTTTTTTTTTTTTTTTTTTTTTTTTAACAATTCTTTGATAATTAAGTTGGTATTGAGCATTTGAGCTTCACTTGTGAGAGTTTTTGTTTGTTTTACTTATAAAATTTAAATAAGAAATCTTATTTAAGAGTAATTAAAATAGTTTCTTCTGCTAATGACCTTGTGGTCTAGTGACACGAAGTAACTTTTCTAAATTGGAGGTCATGACTCATGTGTTTGATTCTTAGTGAGGGCAGTATTAAATCTTTGTACTTTTAGGTGAAGAAAGTAATTATAAATATATACTACATTGTAACAGAGCCTATACTACTAAAAATAAAAAATAAAGAGATCAATATGTGAGAACGTCTACTTTATTTTGAGATTTTTTTCACATTTTTCTTAGTGGGTGGGTGGGGTAGATGTAGGTCTTTGACATTGCGAAATCAGCCAAGGGAGCAAGTAGGTTTATGGTCTGTCTATTAGCTAGCTTACCGTGTCAATATATATATATATATATATATATATATATATATATATATATATATATCTACTATACTAATAAGAGCCCAAGAGAGTTAGGCCTATAATGGGTAGAAAAAATGGCGGTCACAGATTTTAATCAAATGAATGGCTCAAATTGAATGAAAGATTGATCAGATTTAAATTTTACACTAAAATTTCCTAAAATACTCATACATTGTTACTAATTCCATTAAAATTTTAAGAATTGCCGTTAGTTTACCGTTAACTTACTCATTAATTTCAATAGAAAAAGGTCTTAGGTTCGAACCTCACCCCAATCAAAGTTGGCATAATTAGTACTTTATTTTACTCTTATTAAATTATATAAATAATAATTTAGTAGTTACAACAAAAAATAATACATATGCATTTCTTTAATTTATAATTATGTGTCCACAATATCTTTATTCAAAAAAAAAAAATATTCATTATCAATAAATTAAATAAGAGAAATAATTTTATTAGTTATATTGTCTTTATTTTTCTTCAATATAAAAATTCTTTATATTCAAATTTATTAATTGATTATATTCGCTACATTATCCTCACAATGTCTTTATTCAGTGAATTTTTTTTATTAATTATCAATAAATTAATTAAAAGAAATATTTTCATTAGTTATATTGTCTTTATTTTTCTCAAATGTAAAGTTTTTACATTCAAATTCATCAATTGATTATATTTACTACATTATCTATTATATTTTTTGTGCACTGTTTTTCTAATTAAATATCAAAGTTATAATACAAAATAATGCTATATATTTATTTACCAAGTATTTTATTAATACCATGAAAAAATTAAAAAAAATATAATTAATAAAGCCAACCATATTAACTACTTGAGAGATTTTGTGACAAAGAGAGTATTCAAATCACACAACAAATTGAAGTGAGAACTACCTCGCAATGTCCTTGTTTGACAATCAGCAGTTAGCGGTTAGCGTTAGCGGATTATACTAGCGGATTTGACCAGCGAATTTATTTAATTATTAACATTGGGTAGAAAAAATGACCGCCAAATTATTAAATCAAATGAATGGTTCATATTGTTCAGGTTTTATTTTTTTTTTTCTTTTAAGATTTTCTAATTTATCCTTAATTATATGATTATTCATTTAATTTTTCTGTTAATTCACCCTTAGTCTAATTCTAATATTAAAGTCTAATATAGAATTATAACTACACCATTAATCTAATTCTAATATTAAAGTCTTAATAGAACTTAACCACAAATCCTAATGTCGGAATCTTCTTAAACAATATTAGTATATATTTAATATTTTATGCCCTAATTTTTATTTGTTCTCCCTTATGTCCCGTATTTGGTTTCAACCATACATATACAATTATTTTATTGACAATTATAATCAATCTTGACTATATTATCTTGCATTTGTAAACTTAGAATTACCTATTTAACCCGCACAGGCTTAGCTCAATGGTTTAGTGGGTAGTATTTGGGAGAAGAGACCAAGGTTTGAACCTCGGCGGCGACAGTGCGGGAATTATGTCCAAAGTGGGCAGATTCCTTGTGCTTATCAGCATTTGACCCTGTCTGCTGAACCATTGAGTCACCGTGATTTACAACTTCCCACAAAGCTCTGT
This sequence comes from Ipomoea nil, assembly GCF_001879475.1. Lineage (NCBI taxonomy): Eukaryota > Viridiplantae > Streptophyta > Magnoliopsida > Solanales > Convolvulaceae > Ipomoea > Ipomoea nil. Next base: position 4,108,573 of record NW_017619273.1, on the reverse strand, counting down.
CGGGCCGGAGTGTAGGGGGCCATTGGGGTTGGGGACTCAACCTTTGGGAGAAGAATTACCTATTTAAATACGCAAATTCAACCTTCAATTATGTATGTATGAACAATTTGAATATAATCCTGTCTTCATATACTTTAAAGTACTTATTTAAAAAAAAAAGCATTGGGCATTATCCCAATCGCGCAATGCGCGTAAAAAACTAGTATATATATAAGTTCCAATGCGCGTAAATGTTTTATGTGCGATTGTGTGGTTTTAACGAGCGTGAGTTGTGAGTTTTGTGCTTAAGGTGCGTGGATTTGTGCTTAATGTGAGTTGTTGTTGAAACTTAAGTGCGTGAGTTTTGTGCTTAAGTGCGTGAGTTTTGTGCTTAACATGCGTGCGTGAGTTTTGTGCTTAACGTGCATGAGTTTGTGCTTAATGTGAGTAGTTGTTGAAACTTAAAAGGTGCGTGTGTTTTGTGTTTAAGGTGCGTGAGGCTTGTGCTTAAAATGCGTAAGTTTGTGCTTAACGTGCGTGGGTTTGTGTTTTTAAGGTGTTTTGTTTGTGTGCTTAATGTGCGTGTGTTTTGTACTTTAAGTGCGTCAGATTAATGCCTAATGTGCGTCCACCTGCACAACCGCACAGAAAGCCCTCATCGCGCCTGATCCTTTCCCTATATATATATATATATATATATATATATATATATATATATATATATATATATATATATCTACTATACTAATAAGAGCCCAAGAGAGTTAGGGCTATAATGGGAAGAAAAAATGGCGGTCAAATTTTTTAATCAAATGAATGGCTCAGATTGATCAGATTTTAATTTTTCCTTAAGATTTCCTAATTTATCCTTAATGAATATGATTATCCGTTAACTTTTCCGTTAAATATTATCTTTTCCGTTAATTTCTGTTAGTTCACAGTTAACTTACTCATTGATTTCAGTAAGAAAGGTCTTAAGTTCGAACCACATCCCAATCAAAGTTGGCATAATTAGTACTCTATTTTACTCTTATTAAATTTATTACTACTCTATTTCACTCTTATTAAATTAAATAATAATTTAGTAACTACAACAAAAAATAATATATATGCATTTCTTTAATTTAGAATTATGTGTCTACAATGTCTTTATTCAAAAAAAATTATTCATTATCAATAAATTAAATAAGAGAAATAATTTCATTAGTTATATTGTCTTTATTTTTCTCCAATATAAAAATTCTTTACATTCAAATTCATCAATTGATTATATTCGCTACATTGTCCCTACAATGTCTTTATTAAAAAAAAAATTATTCATTATCAATAAATTAATTAAGAGAAATAATTTTATTAGTTATATTGTCTTTATTTTTCTCCAATGTAAAAATCCTTTACATTCAAATTTATCAATTGATTATATTCACTATATTGTCTATTATCTTTTTTGTGCACTATTTTTTTAATTAAATATCAAAGTTATAATACAAAATAATGCTATATATTTATTTACCAAGTATTTTATTAATACCATGAAAAAATTAAAAAAATATAATTAATAAAGTCAATCATATTAACTACTTAAGAGATTTGTTGACAAAGAAAGTATTCAAATCACGCAACAAATTGAAGTGAGAACTATCTCGTAATGTTCTTGTTTGACAATCAGCAATTAGCGATTAGCGTTAAGGGATTTGACCAACGAATTTTATTAACGGTTGGTGAAAAGATATTTCAAAAAATTAGCTGTTTAGATTAACATGTAAAATGACCTAAGGATATACATATATTTAATAATAATAATAATAATAATAATAATAATAATAATAATAATAATAATAATAATTGTTTTAAAAAATAAAAAATATATAATTAAGTCAATCATATTAACTACTTGGGGCTTTATTGACAAAAAGAGTATCAAATCACAAAACAAATTGAAGTTGAAAACTACCTCGCAATGTCCTTGTTTGGCAATCAGCAGTTAACTCTTCAATATTAGTATATATTTAATATTTTATGTCCTAATTTTTATTTGCTCTCCCTTATGTCCCGTATTTGGTTTCAATCATACCTATACAATTATTTTATTGACAATTATAATCAATCTTGACTATATTATCTTGCATTTGTAAACTTAGAATTACCTATTTAAATACGCAAATTCAACATTCAATTATTTATACATGAACAATTCTAATATAATATACTTTAAAGTACTTATTTATAAAAAAAAATATTGGGCATTATCCCAATCGCGCAATGCGCGTAAAAAACTAGTGTGTATATATATATATATATATATATATATATATATATATATATATATATATATATATATATATATATAGGGAAGGGTTCAGGTATGAGTATAGCTTCCCGTGCGGTTGGCGCACCTTAAGCATTAAAATGGCGCACCTTAAGTACACAAACCAAGTACCTCAAGCGCAAAAACAAATCACACGCACCCACCTAAAGCTTTAGGCCGACGCACCTTAAGTACATAAACCACGCACCTTAAGTACACAAATCACGCACCTTGAGAACACAAACCACGTACCTAAGGTTTTAAAATGGCGCACCTTAAGTTCCAACAACCCACGCACCTTAAGCATACAAATCACGCACCTTAAGAAAGAAAACAACGCACCTTAAGAAGAAAAATCACGCACATTAGGCTTCAGGTTGATGCACCTTAAGTTTCAACAGCTACTCACCTTAAGCACAAAAACCACGCACCTTAAGAAGGAAAACCACACACCTTAAATTTGACCTAGATGCAAAAATTACCAAATTGCAGTCTTGCTTATTTCTTAAATTTTGTTAATCCTGAACGTTTAAGCAAGATCAATGGCTCATATTTAACCGCACAACCGCACGAGAATTCATATATATATATATATATATATATATATATATATATATATATATATATATATATATATATATAGAGAGAGAGAGAGAGGGGGGGGGGGGGGTGGGAGGTTCGGGTGCGGCGGACCCTTCCCGTGCGGCGTCACCAATAGTTAAGCAAATATACATCATCAACGTTAGGAAATGCACCACAAAAACACATACAAATTAGGTACGCATCACCAAAAACACACAATTAGGTGTGAGTAAAAGCACCATACAGTGTTCTGAAATACACCATTAGGGGTGGTGAGTTATATGTTGTATTTTTTTTTGGTGTGTTGTGTATTTTTTGGTGTATTTTTGCATTTCATTGTGGTGTGTTTCCCTTACACTGTAAGTACATATCGTTAACACTATTGGTGTATTCTGGAACTCCGCCGCACGGGAAGGGTACGCCGCATTTGAACTTTTTCCTATATATATATATATATTTTTTCATTGTGGTGTGTTTCCCTTACACTGTAAGTACATATCGTTAACACTATTGGTGTATTCTGGAACTCCGCCGCACGGGAAGGGTACGCCGCATTTGAACTTTTTCCTATATATATATATATATATATATATATATATATATATATATATATATATATATATATATATATATATATATATATATATATATATATATAAGGGGGGGGGGGGGGGGGGAGATAGAGGTATTGGATCAAATAAAAAGAGGTGTTTAAGTAAAAAATGTAGTGAAATCTCAACGCTTGATTCGGTCCAGATCAACGACGAGCCTGAATGAAGGAATTAAAAAAAAAAAGCGCAGTGGTATTTTGATAATTTTTTTTAAAGTTTGAACTTTGAAGTGCACAATGTTTATACTACAAGTGGACAAGTTCTCTTCTACTGGTGCATAAATTTCATACTACAATTGTACAAGGTTATACTACTAGTGCAAAGAGTAATAATTTTTAAGTGCACAAGTTTTGTTATTCAAGTGCACATGATTTATACTACAAATGCATAGAGTAATATAAGTTAAAAAAAAAGCGTTGTAACATTTTGATAATATTTTTCAACTTTGAAGTGAACAATATTTACACTACAAGTGCACAAGTTCTCTTCTATAGGTGCAAAAAATTCACACTAGAAGTGTAGAACATTATATTACAATATTAAACTATCACTCGTCATGATCTTTCCTTTGCGATCAATCAGGTGTGTCAACACATGCATGCTCCTATAGTTTCACATTGGGAGCAATTAAAAAGAGTCTTGAGGTATATTAAAGGGACTGTCAATTTTGGTTTACGGGTCAGAAAGTCATCTTCAAGAGAACTTCATGCCTTCTCTGATTCTGACTGGGCTGGCTGTCTAGAGGACCGAAAATCTACAAGTGGTTTCACTGTATTTCTTGGTTCTAATCTTCTGTCTTGGGTTTGCAAGAAACAACAAAGTGTTGCTAGATCTTCTACCGAGGCAGAATATAAAGCTCTAGCAGATGTTTGTGCTGAAGTAATTTGAATTGTTTCACTACTGCGCGAGATCAAAGTACCAGGTATCTCTGTTTCTAAATTATGGTGTGATAATCCTGGTGCTACGTATATGTGTGCAAATCCTATTTCCATGCTCGTACCAAGCACGTAGAGATTGACTACCACTTTGTTCGAGATAGAGGGTTGCCGCTGTAGACATTCAAGTTAATTTCATCTCAATTCAACAAAAGATCAACTTGTTGATGTATTTACTAAAGTTTTGTCTAGTCCTAGATTTTCTTTTCTTAGAGACAAGCTAAAGGTCACTAGTATACCCATATGCTTAAGGGGGAGTATTAAGACTCTATGTATTTGAGTCAGATTATGACTCCCTATCTTAGTCTGCCTATGATTCCTCTTGTATATATTCACTCATTCTGTACAATTGTAATTATTGTTTATCTAATACAATTTATACAGTTCTCATATGTTAACTATGAACAATCCAAACATTTTTCACAAAACTTTTACAGCACGTTTGGTTCACGGAATGAATTTGGAGGGAATAGGAATGTTATTCCACATGGAATGGAATAGGTAAGGAATAGAATAGGATTTGTATTCTGTTGTTTGGTTGGCTGAAGGAATAGAGTTTAGTAATTATATTCCAGTGTTTGGTTGGTTAAAGGAATAGAAATGGAATAGGTTTTAAAGACATAAATACCCTTATACAAAATAATAATAATAATAATAATAATAATAATAATAATAATGAATATGATTATGATATACTGAATATTAATATATATATATATATATATATATATATATATATATATATATATATATATATATATATATATATATATATATATATATATTTATTTATTTATTTATTTATTTATATACTTATATATTTATTTATATTTATATTTATATACATGTATATGCATGTGTGTGTGTGAGAGAATAATAATAATAATAATAATAATAATAATAATAATAATAATAATAATAATAATAATAATAATAATAATAATAATAATAATAATAATAATAATAATAATTATTATTATTATTATTATTATTATTATTAGTATTAGTATTATTTATATTAGTATTATTTATATTTATATTTATATTATTATTATTATTATTATATTATTATTATTATTATTATTATTATTATTATTATTATACAAATACTTATTTATATTTATATTTATTTTTCCACTCATCCCACATCGGTTGGAGAAGTAAGGAATGGAGCCTTGAGGCTCCTATAAAAGGAGTCTCAAGGCTCCATAATTTCAATTGCAATGCTCATCCGCTAGGCAAGCTTGCAATGCCTATCCGCTAGGCATGCAGATGGGCAGGCTACTTAATTTAAGAGCCAAGGCTCCATAATTAAGGAGTCTTATACAGTTAATTAATTTTTTTTTATTTACGTGTATATATATATATATATTGATGGATAAAAATTATAATTAATTAAATAAATATATAATTTATATAATACATTATATTTATTAAATAAATATAAATATGATATAATGTGCAAAGGGTATTTTTGGTATTTGTGATATAAAAGTTATTCCCAAGGGCATGGGAATAGCTAATACCAAGGCCCCCCCTAGGAATGGCTATTCCCCTTGCGAAGGTAATAGCTCATTCCTAGGCATGTTATTCCCATGACAAAATGATCCAACCAAACGGTGGAATAGGTCTATTCCAAGGAATGTTATTCCATTTCTGACCTATTCCATGAACCAAACATGCCATTATTTTATTAGAAAACAATATATAAACATTTCCATCTGAGTTAGAATTTTCATACAATATCTGCAATCCTCACTACATTTAAACTAATCTAGATCATGTTCAGATTGCCTCCGTATAATTAAATTATGATATTATATTTACATTAACATGGCGTTTGATTGGAGGTGTGGAATTACGTGAGAAAAGAATTACAATTTCATGGGAGATGAATTACTGGGAATAAAGTGAGAATTTAAATTCCAGTGTTTGGTTTACAAGAATAGAATTACTGGAAATTTCAATTCCAATGTTTGGTATACATGAGAATTGAAAGGGAATAAGTAGTATAAAGTTCAAAATGCCCATTGTTGTTGTGATATTAATTTTAGATTAAAAAAATAGAGGGGTAATTTTGTCTTTTCACTAGCTTTTTTTCTTCATTAAATTCCAGGAATTAAAATCTAAGAGGGACATGGGATTTTAATTTTTAATTCCATGAAAATGGGGAAAATGCAATTCCATGAAATTACAATTCTATAGAATTACAATTCCTTCTAACCAAACTAAGAAATTTATTGACCTTTGAAATTAGGTGGAAATTAAGTGGAATGAATTTTAAATTCCCCTACCAAACGCCCTGTAACAGTTTACTTATTGATTACCGATTATTTTAAACTGTTGAGTTATATAGATGTGATTACTTCACTCGTGCGGATAGGAGGAGGTGGAATCGAATTTCCAAATATAAAATTAGAAATACATCAGTCTAATTAGCGTGCTAGTTATGCTAAAAAATGATTGATTGTCACCTCTCATTTTTTAAACATACAGAACTATTTTTGAGCAAAAGACGCCGGATTTATACCGGACTGTTCCTTTAAAATTTAAAATTTTCTATTCTTTCACCAAAGTGACATATTTTTTTAATATATAGTTTTGTAATACCTACTTGTACTCTAAAGATCAAATTTAATTGGAATTACCCCAACTAAACAGGTAAGGCTGTTAACTTGATAACCAGAAGGTTCAACTCCCTACAAGAGTGGTCTATTAATTTTTTTTTTTTTTTGTATGAGCCGGTTAACTAGGACAATCTAGATTGGTTTACCTCTTTATGATCATTAGTGGACTAGGATCCCTCAGGTCACAAGTTTGATTATTGTCAAGTCTCCCTAGTATGACGATTTACCTCACATACTCTCAAGTGGTGGTCGGCTACTATTTGTATTTTTAGCATAAAATGATATTTCAGTAACTATTTTGTGGTACAAATATATGTGGGGTCCACTTTCGATTTGGGTTGGTTTAAAGTGGATTCGAGTTCTTCATAGTGAGACGAAGAGATTGATATATTGTATGCTCAAAATAAATAATGGGTGAATGAGAAATTCTCAAAATAGACTCATTGAGTTGGAAAATGAAGGTGGAAAAGCACTTGTCTCAAATCGGTTTGAAAAGTGGATTTGCACCACTGTATATACAAGAGTCTTTTAGAAGGAGGTCGAATCGTATAGTATAGAGACTCTCTCTCGTGCGCAGGAAGGGGGGGAGGTGGGGGGATCAAATCAAATTCCAAAATGAGTTTGGAAAGGTTTGACTTGTGGCCTTGTGGCATAAGTTATGCCTTGTGGTGCATTGGTAAATTATTTCATTGTGCTGCGTTTTTGCATATCTAATGGTGCGGCCGCACGTTAAGACCTGGCCGCATTTGAGCTGACATATATGTATATATATATATATATATATATATATATATATATATATATATATATACACACACACACACACACACACACACACACACACACACACACACACACACACACACACACTAGTGGAAATTATGGAATTTCCGACCACCTGAAAGTGATCTTAAATCAAGTTGATACCAAAAAGTGGTCGGAAATAGCAACAAAGGTTTTTCCGGATACCAAAAGTGGTCGGAAATTTCATAATTTCCAGTAGTGATATATATATATATATATATATATATATATATATAGAGAGAGAGAGAGAGAGAGAGAGAGAGAGAGAGAGTTAGGTTCAGGTGCGGCGGACCCTTCCCGTGTGGCGGTGCTGCGTCACCAATAGTTAAGCAAATATACACCATCAACGTTAGAGAATGCACCACAAAAATACGCACAAATTAGGTACACATCACAAAAAACACACCATTAGGTGTGAGTAAAAGCATCATACAGTGTTCCGAAATACACCATTAGGGGTGGTGAGTTATATGATGTATTTTTTGAGTGTGTTGTGTATTTTTTGGTGTATTTTTGCATTTCATTGTGGTGTGTTTCCCTTACATTGTTGGTGCTTATCGTTAACACTGTTGGTAAAAAGATATTTGAAAAAATTAGTTGTTCAAATGAGGACAACTATATTATAGATGATTGTGAGAACAGATGTAGTCGTGTGCCATTTGTCTGTATGTTGTGGGTATAGCTGGATGTAGTCGCGTGCCATTAGTTTGTATGTCGTGTGCATAGGTTTGTAATTAATAGAGCCTTGGTTCGAAACTTGATGTTTACATGTATGCTAGTGTGTTTATTGTGTATTAAATTGTGTGCATGATACTAATTTGTTGTGTGCCCATTATCTGTTCTTTCAGTTCTCTATATATTGTTGTCCTCATGTAAACGCAAATCGCAACCATATATATATATATATATATATATATATATATATATATATATATATATATATATATATATATATATATATATAATCAAATTCACCATTCTCAAAGTTTGTCTGATATTAAGTAAATTGAAATAACAAATTCCATGTGGTTGAAGCATAGGGATTGAATATAGATAATATCATTTGTATCGAATCATGTATCATATGATTTTAATTGATGAATTTGTTATAAAACAATCAATTCATAAATAATTAATAAATTCGAAAAATAATGATATTTTTCATAAACCACTCAAAGCATCATGGGATGATGAAATTACTAAAACTTTAGAACATAATTAGAATGTTTACCCTAGTATATATGTGCGCAAAGTTACGTTTTCATGCACTAAAAGAAATACTCTCTCCATCCCATTTTATGTGTCTGGTTCGATTAACGAAGCTTAACTGGTGTTATTTTTAATTCAACTTTTTATAATATTAAGTTTAATATTAGTATACAAAATTTATATATTTAGAAACTATAGTAAAGTACTATTAAATACAAAAAAAAAAAATCAAATTTAAAAATAAGTAAAAAATACTACAGAAAATAAACAAAGAATAAATAGTTAATTTGACCAATGAATAATAAGTAGAACAGATAAAATGGGACAGAGAGAGTAATAATTTATTTTTGAGGAGCTTATTATAAAGTACAAAATATTATATTATACGTATTCTTTGTTTTTTTTTAAAAAAAAAAACTATTTTTACTATTGATTAATGTGGTAAACATCAATTGGTCAAGAAAAAAAAAAAACGAGACAATATGTTTTTTTAATAAATAAAATCAAAACATAATAAGTAAGGAAATTAATACTCTAAAATATAGTAAGCATTTTTCAGTTTATACATAGCGATCATGGAACGCAATAAAAATAATGATTAAAAAATGATGATCCTAATAAGACAAAACTTTATTAATTTTCAAATTTTATTATAATTTTTCTAAAATAAATTTATTTTCATATATGGCCGGCATAATTCATTAATGTGAGATCGGACCCCACTTTGAATACCAGAATACGTCAATGTCATTTTTCCAATTCACCAACAACATTAATATTTTAGGTAATTAGGTCGATGGACAATTATCCTTAATTTTTAAATAACTAAAGAAATTAACATTTTTTTAATATACTAACTTTGTTACAATGTAGAATCTGTTCATAACTAATTTTTCAACTTACTAAACCACAAAGAGTTAATAAGTAGCTGTTTTTAATGTTTGAAATTAGACACGATAATAATTTTGGATTGATTAGTAGTTCAATATTTAGGATGTGCCTTGATAAATTTGAAGAAATTATTACAACTTCTCTTTAGCCAATCAGATTATGGTATTTTCCCACCTAGCAAAAGTGACGCCGTTTTAAATGATTTTTTTAAGGTAATCTCTAGGTTTTATTTATATGAAGTGATTAAGTGAGATTTTATTCCTCAAATCTTAATATACCAACATGGTATACACCTAAACTAATCCTATACAATATTATTCACAAACCCTATTTGAAGAATCATCTTTGTAAGTCAATGAGGAAGATAACTTCATCCACAGTGATTAGGGGAAAAAGGAAAAACATAATTGCTAACAAAGGTAAGTGTGAACATTTTTTAACCTTTCTTCCTTTTAGATTGTTTGTTTCTTCATGAATTTCTGATGAACCTGTTTCTTCAACAATATATAAAACAAACTAGAGTTAAAAATATCTGTTTAAAATATCAATGAAGTAGTGATGAGCACTCTAATTATTAAGGTATTGTCAAAACCCTAGATCTACTCAATCAGAGAGCGAAATAGAGAGAAAACAACAATTTTTTTTTTTTAATATGGATATATATTGTTCATATTCTATGTAAAATTCTTTATTTTAATATTTAATCAATGCTTTAGTTATTAAATGTTTACCTATCCTTTTACTTCTTGCACATATATTGAATTTATGCTCAGAAAATGAGAACATTCAAACAATCAAACACCATCAACTTATTTATCTGAGGATATGGACATCGGTAATTCCATCTGTTAGTAATATATATAGGTTTATATTACTATATATATATATATATATATATATATATATATATATATATATATATATATATTATAATATTGAACTTAGTCGTTTAATATGTAATTATATATTATGAATGCGTAATATAAGTACTTATATATTAACTAGTTGGCATATGTTAAACCTACAAATGCATGTGGGAAATTAAAGAATGTATGTGTACGTGTGTGGTAATGTGAAAATTAGCCAGCAAGTTATGTGGAAGTGGGATGATGCTATGGAAATATTCAACACATGGATGCGGAAATTAAGGAATGCATGGGATGTGTGTGCATGCAAGCATGTTACGTGAGAAATGGCTATTCTTTGGGAGAAGTTGGATTGTGCGGTCAAAAATTAAGGAAGATAATACTATAAATAGACATTATAGTATTGAGAGTAAATTGGAGTTTCCAAAATGGGAAAAATAGAAATATTATTCTGGAAGGTGCTATAAAGAATTATTCGGAAGACGCTATGAGGAAACTTCCAAACAGGGAATGATTGGTGTACTATCTGGAGAAATCAGCTCCACTTTATATCAGTACAAGCTGTGTTGAAATTCAGGTTGGTTACAGTTTGTTTAATTGGAAGAATTAGTTCAAACTGTACTTGTAAACTTTTTCATAGAGTTGTTTTACGAGGTTAATGTTTAAATAGGTGGTAGACCTAGTTTTGTAATTCATTGAACCTGTAATTGTAAAAACCGCGGGTTGATCTTGAGTGAAAAAGTTTTTGGGCGTGGCCCCGCAGATTAGGAGGTGTTCTCTAACTGCGTTAAAAAATTCAGCTGTGTACTTATTTTGGCGCTTCATTTATTTTTACATATTGTGATACATATCTGCATTACATATTTTCAATTGGTATCAGAGCAGTGTCGTTTAATTTGTTAGCGAGATCCTAAGGATACTCGAGTATTGTTTTGCAGAATGGAAGAGGGTGCCTCAATTTCAAGACTACCATTGTTGAAAGGAGTAAGCAACTATGCTTATTGGAAGGCTAGGATGAAAGCTTTTATCAAATCCTTGGATAAAGAATGTTGGGATGCTATGGAAAATGCTTGGACTCCTCCCATAATGATGGTCCAAAATGCAGAGAAGAAAAAACCACTTGATCAGTGGACACTAGATGAAGAGAAGAAATCATCAGCGAACCATAGGGCCATGAATGCTATTCATAGTGCTCTTGGACCAGATCAATTTGAGTTGATATCAGCCACAGATATTGCGAAAGTCGCTTGGGATGTACTTATGACTTATTACGAAGGTACATGGTATGTTAAACTCTCAAAATTACAATTACTCATAACTAAGTATGAAAGTCTGAAAATGGAAGAAACTGAGTCAGTCTCTGAGTTTAGTGTAAGGATTAAAAATCTGGCAAACAGGGCACGAAACTTGGGTGAACCATTTGAGGAAGAAAAACTTATTCGAAATTTTTTGAGATCATTAGCCCCGAGGTTCAAGATGCAAGTTGTTGCTATCAAGCAATCAACAGATCAAAAAACTCTAACTTTAGATGCTTTAATGAAAAATTTGCAGACTTTTGAGTTAGAAGTGGAAGAGGAAGTCAGGTGTAACATGGAAAGACATGGTTGGAGACATTTCAGGCAAAACAAACCACGACAAGTGTGGCGATCCAAGCAAACTTGCTTGACAACGAAATGATTTTTTTTTCCGTTAAAAAAAAAAAAAAATAGCTTAGGATTTTATTTCTAACAAAATTTTATTTTTTTTTTGTTTGTTTGTGTCTTTTTTTTACAAAAAAAAAAAAAAAAAAAAAAAAAAACAAAAAAAAAAAAAAAAAAACAAAAACAAAACAAAAAAAGGGTTTTTTTTTTTTTTTTTTTTTGAAAACAGAACGTCGAGGTGGTATGGCTTACTAGTGATGCATGGCTTTAAAAAGAGACAGTCTGAGCTTTCTGAAGCCGAGCCAGCACTCATAACGATTGATCACTACCTTCTCATGGGATCACATTTTGCTAACCCAGGCGTGCCAGAGATTTTTGATCATGCGAGTTCCTCGTCAAATGCGAATGCTACAGAACTGGCTATAAGTTCCTAGAAAAGGAGCTATGACTGCTTTCTCATCAGCGAAAAGAAATTGGTTGATCGAGAGGTTCACGCCCGAAGTCTTCTGTTAAAATTGAAGGGTTTTGGTACTGAAAATAGTGATGGGCACAACCCTGTGTAAAATGATGATACTTCTTCTGGATCCGCGAGCTCTTCATCAAATCAGTTCTATTGAGGTCACTGGTAATGTTTAACTTTCAGTAGTAGTGTTGTTCAATTTGCAAGTATTTCCTCTAGAGCATACTATTGATAGTTTGTGGATAGTCTATCTTGTTAGCCCCACTCTAAACCTGATTCAAGAGCTTGTTGCTCATTTCCCACTACAAATTCTACTCATAATAACATGTGCTCTTGGTTTTCCACTCCGAAAACACAATACACTTGAGCTGTATATGTCATTTTTGAACCCATGCATGCTAATCCCATTGACCTAGAAGAGTGCTACCCGGTGTCTGCTTCGATTCTACAGAACCCTAGAACAACCCGGAGTGAAAGCTGTCTAGTGTAATACGCATCATAAACTAGAAGAGGGCTACCCGGTGTCTACTACGGGTCTACTGAACCCTAGAACGGCCCGGAGTGAAAGCTTTCTAGTCTTCGATGTTCCACAAGCTACTCACCTGGAAGAGGGCTACCCGGTACTTACTAAGGCTCCACAAGGACCTGAGAAGAGTCCGGTGTGAAAGCTGTCCAGTGTTGATATACCTTTCCTATACTCCCATTATGAACCTCTCCACTGATTACCTAGAAGAGGGCTACTCGGTACTTAATATGGTTCCAAAGGATCTGAGAAGAGTCCGATGTGAAAGCTGTCCAGTGTTGATATACCTCTCATATACTCCAGTTATTATGAACCACTCCAATTTCAGATTCTATCTACATCTTATCAATTGCATGCTCTCAGTTGAAGTTTCTTGCATTGTTCAATACATGCTGCTGTGGTTATGTTACCTTTGGCTAATGTTTATCAAAAGGGGGAGAAATATGATATGAATTAAGGGGGAGAATGTGTACGAATTGAGGGGGAGACAGATGATATTAAGGGGGAGAGTGTATAAATTGAGGGGGAGAACTCGTTGTATGGTTGTTTGATTAACATATGCCAAAGGGGGAGATTGTTAGTAATATATATAGGTTTATATTACTATACTAAATATATACATATATATTATAATATTGAACTTAGTCGTTTAATATGTAATTATATATTATGAATGCGTAATATAAGTACTTATATATTAACTAGTTGGCATATGTTAAACCTACAAATGCATGTGGAAAATTAAAGAATGTATGTGTACGTGTGTGGTAATGTGAAAATTAGCCAACAAGTTATGTGGAAGTGGGATGATGCTATGGAAATATTCAACACATGGATGCGGAAATTAAGGAATGCATGGGATGTGTGTGCATGCAAGCATGTTACGTGAGAAATGGCTATTCTTGGGGAGAAGTTGGATTGTGCGGTCAAAAATTAAGGAAGATAATACTATAAATAGACATTATAGTATTGAGAGTAAATTGAAGTTTCCAAAACGGGAAAAATAGAAATATTATTCTGGAAGGTGCTATAAAGAATTATTCGGAAGACGCTACGAGGAAACTTCCAAACAGGGAATGATTGGTGTACTATCTGGAGAAATCAGCTCCACTTTATATCAGTACAAGCTGTGTTGAAATTCAGGTTGGTTACAGTTTGTTTAATTGGAAGAATTAGTTCAAACTGTACTTGTAAACTTTTTCATAGAGTTGTTTTACGAGGTTAATGTTTAAATAGGTGGTAGACCTAGTTTTGTAATTCATTGAACCTGTAATTGTAAAAACCGCGGGTTGATCTTGAGTGAAAAAGTTTTTGGGCGTGGCCCCGCAGATTAGGAGGTGTTCTCTAACTGCGTTAAAAAATTCAGCTGTGTACTTATTTTGGCGCTTCATTTATTTTTACATATTGTGATACATATCTACATTACATATTTTCACCATCAACTCTCAATCTCATAAAATGTCAACAAAAAGTGTATCATTTCACACTCCTCTAAGCGGTATATATCATGCATGGTACAATCTTTTTTTATTTATTGTTGTTATTAGTTTTTTATTTTATATATTTTTCTTTACTTTTTTTTTTTTTTGAAAGCTACTGGTTCTATTACATTGTAGTATCTGTTCATATACTTTCTCAACCTACTGAAACACGAAGAACCAATAACGCCTCCACTGAGGCTTGAACTCATAATCTTCCAATTGGAAGTCCAATTCGGATACCATTAGACCACATAGTCCTGGTATATATTTTTCTTTACTTATTCTTATTATTATAATTTTTTTCATAATATAAATGGGGTATTATTGATCTCTTAATATAAAGTACAAAAATTATTTACCAAATTTAGACTAATTTCAACAGGACCACGGTTTATTCTAATTTTATTAGACAACCATTTGATAATCTGACGAACGGTAAATTATTATCTTACAACATATGTATTTATTCTTTAATTTTTAAATTGTTGATATGTTCGATTAGGGCTGGGCATTTCGGATTTCGGATTGGTTTTTTTCACTTTCGGTTTTTCGGTTTTAAAAAAAATTAAACAATTCGGTTTAACAATAAAGTTCGGTTCGATTTGAAAAAGTTTGTTTCGATTTCGGTTCGGTTTTGGTGAAAGTCAACTATTTGAACGTTTGTTTTTTTGTCTGATCGATTGTTCAGTTGGCTCACTTGGAGTGCCACTTGAAGTGTTTTGTTGATGACAAGATGAAGAATCATCTATCTACATAGTTAATATTTGAAAAATAAGAATTATTAAATAACCAAATGTTGGGACTTACGACTTAGAGTTGAGGTCTAAGGACTTGAGGAGTTGAGATTATTAATTATTATAATATTTATATATAATACTAGCATTTTGTACGCGCAGCGCGTGAAAACTTATGCCCAAAATTAAAAAATTGATAAATGCAAATAATTACAAGTTATAGTTCAAATTATATTTTAGAATTCCTTGAAGTAGTAAATTTTAATCATCGTATTTGAAAACTATAGAGATGAACAAAATTTATATATTTTTTATTAATAATGTAAACAATTTTGATATAATTTATACTTTGTTTTTACAATAAATAAATAAAATATCTATAATACTAATCTAGTACCCTGTCACATATATTGGTGTGTGTGCGTGCCTATATATATATATATATATATATATATATATATATACACACACTCATAATATTTACCATTCATAGAAATTTAATTAAAATATAATCAATAATTAAAGTAATTATATAATAATTTTAATAAAATGATAATTAAAGAAAAGGAAAAAGATATATGTGTATGATAATAATGATAGAGTTATGAAAGTTAGAATTAAATAGTAACGGTGTAAGGGTACTTTTGTCTAACAATAATGTATTAGGGATAATTTTGTCCATTATAATTGAAGTGTACAACATTTAATGAAAAATGTATACCTTTATTACCATTCAAATGTAAATATAGATGCAAATGTAGTTATAGCTTAATGGGTAAAGCTCTTGTTTTATAATTAAATGATTAAGGGTTTAAACCTCACTTTGGACATTTAATACATTATATATCTATTATTATTAATAAATTAAAAAAAAAACAGAAAATTGATCGGTTTTTCGGTTCGGGTTACCCGAACCGAAATGCCCAGCCCTATGTTTGATAGTTTTAATCCTTTTACATTTAAATAGGTAACAGTTCTGCCTCATGCGTTGTGCAACCCACAATACACAACCGAATTTGGGAGTGAATCGTTTTTTGATGCCTGAGTGATTTTACTTTGGGACAAAATGTAGTTTACAAAGAAATTTTCAATCATTTGTAAGATTATTGTATTTTGAATTTCATCAAGTTATTTTACTTTTAGTCACTATATATTAATCATTTTATATTTCTTAATTATACTATAAGTCTATAACCATAACTATATAGCCGTGCATCGCACAGATGACTTACTGGTATTAGTTAATAGGGAAAATGACGATTTCAGTTCATTAATTATGCCTAAATTGTAGACTCAATTCATAAATTATTGCTCTATACAACTTTTTCCCATAAAGTATGCATGTTGAAAGTGGTTGTTTCAATCTATTACTTATAAATTTTGTTAAAATTAACAATTTATTTTGATTTGTCAAATTATTCGAGGACAAATTGGTCATTTTGTAAAAAATGTTCAAGTATAACAAAGTAAGCTTTTCACATTGATGATTTTAAGTGAATGTTGGATTTGTTGTAATGTTAATTACACAAAAATATGATATGAATTTTTCCTATTATTAAATAATAAATTTGTACTAAAAAAATAATAAACTTAGTTATTAACTATTTAATGCAAGTATAACTAATTTTTAGATTTTTAATCATGTTTCAGTTTTGACCTTCTCATAACGAATAATTAGAAATTAATTTTTTTTGTCTATAATTTAAAGATTAAAATTTCAATGTGACATGATTGAAATTTCAATGCGATAAAAAATTTGAGAATTATGTTCATGATAAATAATTTAACAATTGATTTAGTTTATTAAAACGAATTGAGAATGAATTGTATTTAAATTTTATGAGCAAAAATTACTTGAGATATTGATTATTTTATTTATCAGTGAAAAATAAATTATGAAAATAATTAGTATAAAGACTCAGTAATTGCTCTTACATAATAAAGATATGTGAGTGTAATATAGAAAGTCATATTATATATTTTTCTCAAAGTGTGGAAAATCCTATATATAATAAAGCTATATGGTCTTGTGAAAATTGAATGTTGCATTTAATTTTCACAAGACCATATGACTTTAAGATGTGAAAGTCTTGTGAAAATTAAATGGGGTTTAAGATGTGAAAATTACTTTAAGATGTGAAAATTAAATGCAACATTTAATTTTCACATCTTAAAGCCATATGGCTTTAAGAAGCATGCATGCAACCCCAAAGTCTATAAGTTTGAAATTAATATATAGCATAGCTATGTGTGTGGCTTAATATTTAAGATTGTTAATGTGCATATTGAGGACTACGGAGACAAAGATGCATTATTCGTGGATTCATCGGATACTATCCAACAACACTCTCCAACTTAATTGACGTGAAGTAGGCTTAGTAACATTAAGATTATATTCTCGAATTATTAGTTCTCATCTTTTATTGATTACACACTTAATTCGATAGTATTTGAAAAAAAAAAAAAATCAATGTTCTAACTAAGATTGTGATTTTGGTCTTTAAAGGTCAATTGTATGTTGCTACATCTAGAGTTAGAAATCTCAAAGGTCTAAAAATTTTGATACGTGGTGACTCTAAAATTGTAATTCAATTACTATTGTAGTTTACTAAGTTCTTAAAATTTTATAATATTAAATACTATGTACTAAATTTTTAATATAGTTTAAGATTTGTAGTAATCACCCACCTTAAATATTATTTTAATTGTAAATATATTTATGTTCATAATTTTATCATAGGAATTCACACATAATAATTATTAAATAACAAAAATTTTATATATGAATAAACCTCATATAGTGTATATTTTTATAACATATTTTTTGTGCATCGCACGGGACAAATACTAGTAAAATATATAAAGAGACTATGGAATTCGTTTTCCTGAATTTTTTTTTTTTTAAAAGAGGGAAAATGACGGTTTTCGTCCATTAAATATGCTGAAATTGTAGATTATGGTATTCTCGTGTAATCAACATTATAATAAACCTAACATTCACTTGAAATCATCAATATGAAAGGCTTATATTTTTATATTTGAGAAAATTTTACAAAATGGCTAATTTGTCCTCTACTACTTTGGCA
Organism: Ipomoea nil; assembly: GCF_001879475.1. NCBI lineage: Eukaryota > Viridiplantae > Streptophyta > Magnoliopsida > Solanales > Convolvulaceae > Ipomoea > Ipomoea nil. The sequence continues at coordinate 4,089,837 of NW_017619273.1, read as the reverse complement.
AATCAAAATAAATTTTTAATGTTAACAAAGTTTATAAATAATTGATGGATCTCAGTGCTGCATTATGCATGCTTACCTCTCAGGGGATCACCATCTCGTGACTATTGTAAGTCAAGCACGCTTAACCACAAAGTTTTTTGGCTATCTGATTGCCATATTCTACTTAAAACCAATTGGTGATAAGTAGGTGGACATTAACCATTTAACCACATCCCTCCATGGTAAGTCATAGCGCCACGTCTCGAATCGAGAAGGAGCTAAACTTGGCCAATCCGGCATTTGCCCAATAATCCCCCTCCCAGCACCTGCCACAACCTTTGAACACCAAGCCCAGTTGCGTAGCATACCTGACTCGGTCGTAACCCTACACACCCATCATCCCCTCCTGGGACATGACTTGGCCTGACCTACGCCCACATCCCATTCGGGACTAGACTCGGCTTTCGCCTCGTCGTTGATTCGAACACATGACCTCGGCTCTGATACCAATTGATGGATCTCAACGCTGCATTATGCTTACTTTTCAGGGGGTCACCCATCCGTGACTACTGTAAGTCAAGCACGTTTAGCCAAAGTTCTTTGGCTATCTGGTTGTCATATCCTACTTAAAACTAATTGGTGATAAGTAGGTAAACATTAACCATTTAACTACATCCCTACATGGTAAGCCACATCGCCACGTCTCGAATCGAGAAGGGGCTGAACTCTGCCAACCCGGGCGACGCCCAACAGTGATGAATTGAAACAACCATTTAATTTCAACATAATTAAAGGGGAAAAATTGTATAAAACAATAATTTATGGTTTGAGTCTACAATTTAAGCATAATTAATGGACTAAAACTCTCATTTTCCATAGTTAATATTACTTATCTATTTAAATTATATAAAAAATTATTAAATAATATATAAAATTTAAATCAAATCATTATTATAAGAAAATATTTATTTTAAAAAAAAAAGTAAATAAAAGAATTTAGTTTAACTTCAAAGTATATATTAGGGTAATCGTTATGCCATGGAACCGTGTTCACCATCTGGTGAACACGGTCCCAACGGTGTTAGTGCACCGTTATCTTTTTTTTTTTTCCTTAATTAATCGCGTGATTTTTCTTCTTCATTTTTACATTTCGCGGTTTCACTTTAATTTGAGGTGCGCAATGATTTCGGACATTCATAAATTATGAATCCATGCATGCACATTCACTTTGGAACCATGCCTACACATTCCCGTCCGAAACCATGGCTGCTCCTCTGTAGCGCAAGCTTCTTCAACATTCATAAATTATGAATTTTCTGTTATGAAATTATGAATTTTCTGTTATGAGATTATGAATTTTCTGTTAGGAGATTATGAATTTTCTGTTATGAGATTATGAATTTACAGTAAATTCATAATCTCATAACAGAAAATTTATAATTTAATAAATATTTTTCTTTTATGCGATTATGAATTTTTTGTTATGAGATTATGAATTTACAGTACATTCATAATCTCATAACAGAAAATTCATAATTTGACCAAACGCGCGCAATTAACACCACATTCGCGAATTTTTATTTTTTTTTACGTAAAAACGGTGCCGTTTGGACCCGTGTTCACCATTCATGGTGAACACGTTTCCAGGGCATAATTTGCCATATTAGGGGGAATCGGCCCTTATTGATGGACCACATGCAAGCAATAGTTCAACCAATAGGGATAGGATAAGTGGACACAATAATTGAGCTCTGATAATCGTTGTGTGAGAACTAAACCCAATGTGGGGCATCAGGTCACTCTACCTAATGGTTGCTGAGTTACTATGATTTAATTCTCCACTAGCTTATTGACGTTGTGGACACTCTTGGATCTAAAAAATTTTGTCTTTTCTAAACAAGGAATAGGGATAAGTGGCAAACCGAGTTATCTCTTACCCCCAAAGAAGATAATAAATGTACTGATCAACTTTTTTTGTCATACAACGGAGGAACAAAAGAAACTTTATAAACCGTGATAATGTCTTGTCAATACTCTCTGCCATCAAGAATGGATGTATTCTATTCGGAGAAGATCAATTATATAGAGACCAATATATAAATCTTCAAAATCAGCGAAATAAGCGAATAGGGAACAATGTTTAAAAAGTGGGCCTAGGTGGCCGCCTAGGAGCTAGGCGCGCCGAGACTAAGGTAATTTCAGCGCTAGGTGGCTTTTAGTTTACTGTCCGAATAATCGGTCGATTAGGCGTTGAGTTGGACGCCTAACTCTGCCTAGTTGGCGCCCAACTCAAGCGTGATTTTTTTGCCAGCTTGGTTGCTCATCTTCTATATTCCTCTAGTCATGTACACAACTAATTAACCATCTAGCATATGTAGTTGACTAGTTTGTGGGATTATAATATTCTAACAATTCACCGCCCTGAGTGGAAAAAGTAGAGACGATATTCTCGAATTACTCGACCACCTAAGAGGCGCTTAGGCACTAGGCGTCCCTGGACCCTCGACTACCGCCTAGTGCCTTATGCAACATTGGAGGGGAAGAGTTGTTCTAGAATATTGGTGGAAAAGCAACAAAAGCCTAATACTTTTGATGTAATAAGAAAAAACTTAGTAAAAGATAAAATCGAACAAAAAATTATTAAGATAAGATATAAGTCATAAAAAATGGGGAGGGACGATGACTGTTAATAATGTCCATTCAGAAACTGTAGTATTGTTGAGTTGGGGTAGAAAAGAAGTAGGAAGAGGAGACATTATTATACAGTAGTGAAGGAAGGGGATTTGTGGTTTTCTTTTAGGGGGAGATGTTCCATTGGTATTTGGTAAGTGTAGGTGGAGGTATTCATGAAATATGAAGGCTAGTCTCTGTCGAATTAATTGTCTTGGATTTACTTGCGGATGCTGGTAGGGTTATGCTAAATATGTACATACACCTATACAAATATCCTATATTGTGCATGCATTCAGGGCCCATTTTAGATTTTTGTGGCTATGTTCGGGTAAATAAACAAGGCCCTACCAAAATTTAAATCTTTAAAACTAATACTGTAATTTTATTATCTAAATATATAACAAAAAAAAAAAAAAAAAATTTATTCGTGCATCGCACGCACATTGCACGGATAATTGGGCAATTATTTGCTCGAATTCAAGCAAGATAACATAAAAAAACATAATCGATACAACTCATTCCATCAATTGCACTATCTAATATTCGTTGTTATAATTTAAAGATTATAACAAATCTGTAAAAATAGACATATTATGGAATAATAATAATAGTGTGCACAAGTTTTGAACCTTAGACCTCAAAGTTAAAATACAACAAATACATGTTCCTACCATTTCTTTATAAAGTCTCTTATTTTTAATTAAAAACTTTTAATTTTTATTTCTAAACTAACTACGTAAAAATAAAATATTGAGCTTCTAAAATTTGGGGCCGTGTGCGGTAGCCCAGCTTGCACAGCCCAAAATCCGGGCCTGCATGCATTCTTTTTCGTTTTTTGTTTTTTTTTTTTCTCAATTTCTTGAATTTTCACCTCATTTTCGTTGTGAAATAATTATAAATATTCCCTTTCACCATAAAAATTGTTCAATAGAAAAAAAAAATACATGTAAATTAAGGGAATTTTTAATGCATTCTAAAAAAATGGATAAAGTTGGTATAATTCAACATCCCGGCTATAGTTTTTTCTTAGTTTTTTGTGGAGTACGATCCAACATGGGGTGGAGGATAGAGAAGAATGAGATCAGAGAGAATATATTTTGTTTTCCTGCAAGTTATTGATTTTTTTTTTGTGGGTATCCGGGGAGAGAAAAATAATCAGAGAAAATGCGCAGATGTTCGCATTTCGAGCACATACAACGCCCGTTAAAATATTTTTTTTTTCTTTTGTGCCATATCAGCTTTTTCCTCTTTTTTCTTCTTCTCTCTCTCCTACTTGGTTTCTTAAATATAATGTTGTGCAAAAACCATATATAGCTTTTACCTTTACATGGCTAACCCCATTCCAGAAATTTTACTCCTTTCTAAATTACATGGAAGAGAGAGAATACATTTTTTAAATTTTTTTTATGCTGATGTGTATAGAAATAGGAGAGAGATTGCTAAATTAGAAACAAGAGAGATCGAGAATTTGCTAATGAGAGAGAAAGCTACAAAAGTTACTGAAAAGGACAACCTGCACAGCTTTTGATGTTGTTTTTATTTTTATTATTTCTTTTAATATTATTTTATTATATGCAAAATTGATGATGTGGAAGTGAGGCCCATTTTAGAAAGTGAGAGAAATTTTTGGGATAAGGATAGCCTTAGCTTCTTAAATGTTGTGCAAAAACCCAAACTGATGTAGATGCTCAAGTGTGTTTGTGCATTAAACATGCATGTAAGTACTTTTTCTTTTTACACTTGTATACCACATGGTGTTGCTATTTGCACCACCCTTTGACTAAAATGGAGTATAAAGAACATTGAAAATATAAAAATGTGATAATTTATAATAAATACATAGGTGATGCAAATAGCTTAATGGGTGATCAAAATGCTATTTCCACCACCTTAATAAAACTGCATTTATTAGATTTAAGTAATAATTAATTAATTCAAAATTTAATTCATTAAAAAAAAAAAAGGAAACCATCGCCTTCTCACTGGAGAAGGCGTCTACCTGGGTTGTCTTCTCCGGTGAGAAGGCAACCAACCCACTGTGAGAAGGCAGCCCAGTTGCCTTCTCCGATGAGAAGGCAGTCCCTCGCCTTCTCACCGGAGAAGGCGAGGGGTTTAACTTGTTTTTTATTTCTTTTTTCTAAATTAATAATTTGATTGTAAAAAAAAAATATAAAGTAAATATTAGTCTTTGACCACATTAAATGATGGTTGTGCAAATAGCACTTTTTAATTAGCACCACCTATAAAGTGGTTTGACCTATTAAATAGGTGATGCAAATAGTAAAATAGGTGGTGTGAATAGAATCTTCCATACCACATTATCATTTTTTTTTTTGTCTAACCACGAGGTGTTCCGGCGAGGGTGGGTCTAAATGAAAACAACCTCTCCGATAAAAATAAAAAATAAAAAAAATGAAGACTTACTACAGTCTGCTATTAAGATTCATCAATGGTTAAGAGTTTTAGTAAAAAAAAAAAAAAACACGAGTTTAATTTTATAATTATTGTAAACTTTCAAGTTTACAATATTCTATGCTATCCATTTTTCCCTTATTATATTTCAACAACTCTCAATTGTTGATTTATCCAAATAGATGGATCAGATTAATCACCACGTACTTTTTACCTAGGAATCTATTCTCACTAAACCCTCCTCCGCGCGCGCGTATGTGTATGGTCATGCTCAAAGTGAGGGGGGCTCCTTGTGCGCAGTGAGCACCGATCTAGCCTCTGTGGTTCATGTTCAGTTGAGTCACAATGATTTACATCCTCCCAAATGCTCTGTCGGGCCAGGGTGTGGGGGCCCTTAGGGTTGGGATTCAACCTTTTAGAAGAATGCTCATATGAGAACTACCTCCCACGTAACAAATCAACGGTCAACCCCCAAAATCACACTTAAAAGGGCAAATTTGTCCAGCCAAAAATTCACTCTCCTATCTAAATAAGGATAAAGTCTGATTTTTCCTCTCATTCTACGCCTACCCATTCTAATTCACACCATTAACAAAAAATGCACACAACCAATTGTGAAAATGCACACTTTAACTCAAAAATCTATTTTATAAATATTGCAAATTTCAAAATTTGCAATAATTATTAAAAAATTGATCCCGTATTTTTTTTTACTAAAACCCTCAACAATTAATGAACCCTGATGGGTGACTATGATTATTCCTCACATGTTACAAGAAGACCTTGTATTTTCTCTAAATCATCCAAAATGAACATCACCGACTATGTAAATGCACACCTACGGAGACCACAGTGTACATAATATTACAAATTTGAAAATTTTGCAATATTTATAAAATTGACAATCCCTTTATTTTTATTTTTTTATTTTTTATTTTTTTTATTTTTTTTACTAAAACCCTCAACCATTTATGAATCTTGATGAGTGACTATGATCAATCCTCTCTTTTTACAGGAGGACATTGTTCATCATCTAAATCAACCTAAATGCACACAACCAACCTTACAAATCCACACATACAGAGGCCAAAGTGCACATAATATTACAAACTTGAAAGTTCGTCATAATTATAAAATTGACCTCGGATTTTTTACTAATACCCTCAACCATTTATGAACCCTGATGAGTGATTATGATCAGTCATCACTTTTTATAAGAGGACATTGTTCCTCCTCTAAATCACCCTAAATGAACACTGCCGACCTTGTAAATTCACACATACAGATCAGAGGCCATAGTGCACACCACTGATCATGCAAATGCACACTTGTTATAGGAGGACTTTGTTCCTCCTCTAAATCACCCAAAATTTACATAACCGACATTGCAAATGCAAACTTGCGGAGGCCACAATGCACACCAGTACATTACATGTCACCAACGAAAAATACACATAGGTCAATCACAAAAATAGAAAATATTATAACTCATAGAGAAAGAAGGCAATTTATATCGTGCACCAGGGCGCGCATTGCATTGTGCATCCTGATGTAAAACGACGTCGTTTTGAATTTTATTTATTTATTTTTTTTAGAATTCCGCTTTCCTGTGTCCACGGTTAATTTTCTTAAAAAAAAATTTCTTAAAAAATTTGCAAAATACACATACTCTTTTTTAAAAAGATGATACATATAATCTAACATAATACATAATATACATAAACTTTTAACATAATACACATAAACTCTTAATATAATACGCATAAATTCTTTGTTTCGGGTGTACATAATTGTATAAAAAATGTACATAATTGTATACTAGAATGTACATAATCGCGTCAACTTCTTACACAACTTAACAAAATGACGTCGTTTGGGGAGGCACTTATGTGCGCCGTGGTGCAGGTATAACGATTGGAGAAAGAACCCATACTAAGAAAGTAAGAATGATAGTACAACAAGGTAATCCAAATTTATCATAAATTTTAAACTCCTAAATCATGTCCATGATTCAAAACGCACTCCAAAATTACCAAAGCAACCATCTGTAAATAAATATTAAAAAAAAAAAAAGTAAATAAATCTAAAAAATCTCAGCCACAAACAAACCTAAGATAGAGGCCTAGATTTGTCTACAGTTTTTACATGGTGATGGTTCTCTAATGCTATAAATATATATATATATATATATATATATATATATATATATATATATATATATATATATATATATATATATATATATATATATATATATAATTTTTTTAAAAAAAGAGATAAGATAGCATTAGCTTGGTTTAAAGCACACAATTTTCTTTTGAAATTGATAACAAAAATTGAATAAAAAGTATTCAAATTGTTTAATTTTGATGTTTAAATTTTGTGGATTTGACAATGGAATTATATATTAAAATGTTAATATAAATTAAAAATTATATATTTGAAATAAATTATTATACCGAATGTGACCCTAGTCGGCATGGACCACAAGGAGGTAATTAACCTGTCTTAGCAAGAAGGCTAATAGACAACTCGCATAAAGTGTCGAATTTAGAATCTTGTAGTTATCAAGTCAACTGTCCGACCAACATGGTTGGAGTTGAACCAAATTATTATATATAGTCTCATCAATAAAAATATGAATTTGTAATTTAATTTACCAATCCATAAATGATGTTATTGTGATAGGGATTCGTATATATATTAACATTGACCAAAAAAAAAAAAAAAAGTAGACTATGCGTAAGAGATCGAACACATTAATTATATGATGCATTTAATTTGTTTTCACAACTGAAAGTTTCAAAACACATGTTTGAAACCCATGGGTATCGTTATTAGTTAGTTGAGAATGGTCGTTGTGGTGTGGCCTTTAAATACATAAAATAAAATTGTTGAACGTTGGTTTAATTCAATTTTAAAAATATATATAACTTGAATTGATGAGATAGTAAGGTATGACAACGTATAACATTGAGAGATTTTGACTTAATTAAGGTCGAGATATATTTAATAATATATTATATACTTAGCTTGTTATTATGAAAAAAAAAAATTCATATAACTTGATTTTTTAATATGACTTGTGTGTATTAAATACAATCGAGCTGAGGATCAAAGAAACTAAACATTATAACATTATTGTCTATTTGTCTCGAAAAAAATGACCAAGTAGGTAGGACATGATTCTCGTATTTAAATATCATGAATTTGATTTTTACCAATATTCTTTTCGTTGGGACCATTAATTGCACATAATCTTTCTATTACAGTTTATCTCTCTTGTATAGTTTGCAGGTTATTATAGAAGTAGAGTTAATCCATTACACATTTAGAGTAGTGTCTACGTTACAAATTTCACACATCACCAAAAAACAAAACAAAACAAAACAAAAAAAAAAACAAAAACAAAAAAACAAAAAAAAAACAAAACATATAATGTTGACTAAAGGTGTTATTAGTCGATGCATGTAATCCAAATTGATAGCTACTTGCAACCACGGATCATGGATTGATGGATGGTTTTATAAGATAAAATTTATTTTCTTTCATGGTTTGTTTGCTATAACTAAAACTCTATGTTCATTGGTTCAAAGGTTTAGCTAGGTGGTTGGACTTGCCCTTAAACCCACAAATTAGAATTAAGTAGCAATTACAGTCAAGTTGAAAAAAATAGAATTGTTAGTCAAAGTTGTTGGAGTGTATTGTCTATCTTTTCTTTTATCCAAAATTTAAATCTAAAAAAAAAAAAAAAAAAAAAAAAAAAAAAAAAAAACTCTTATAAAAAATAGAGTTCGTACTTACTAAAAATGTGTTACTCCGTAATTGTTTCTAAAGAACCTATAAGTGTATCACATTTCCCAATTCACTAATCATGCATAGGTTTCCTTCTTTGATTGCATCTGTTCTTCAAGCAATGATAGTGTTATTAAGTTCAGGCACTATAAACTGAAATATTTAAAGCAGAATACAAGTGTTGTCAATGAGTTATATTTTAAAAAGTGTATTTATTAATAATATTTGAGTTTGACTACAAGTCCAAGTACAATTCTTTTAAGAGTGCATGTTTTATGTTTAGTTCAAGTTATATAATATTAGTTAGGTAATTAAAGGTGCCTCCTACAGTTAGGGCATGTTCAGGAGATCTTGTGGTCTGATCAATACTTCCTCGGTAATATAAGATTGTTATGGATCTTGTGAGAACACTTCCATAAGAGAGAAATAAAAACCAATCTCAGTCTTACATCTGAAAAAATTCAACGGATCTAATAAGATTTTTTTAAAAAAAAAATAGTGGCAGTTTCGTAATTATCATCAACTCCACTGTGCAAACTTTAACACTTAAATATGTAATTTTTAACAACTAAATATGCAAACTTGGTAAATTCTATAAAATCAACGAAAAAGCTAAATTTTAAATCTAAACCGTAAATGAGAGACCTTAAGCAGTAAAATTGTGAAAGATTTGACATAATTGTGATTTGATGTATTATACTGTATAATATTATTGTGAAAAATTAAAATGCAATGATCTGACCATTTCCTTTTCCATTTTAGTCAATTATGGATATCTTTTTTATTTTCAGTCAATTATTAATATTCATTCTCTTTTCCAATTAACCTAACTTCAATTCCTTTTTTTTCATTTTTAATTTTCAATGAATTATTAATATTAATTTCTTTTTCTAATTTACCTAATTTCCATTCCATTTTTAATTGATGATGTAGAATATTATTGTGAAATATTTATGTTTCTTTTTTTCATTTTTTTTAATTTACCTTTACTATTTAATATTGTTTGGGTAGGAAATCAAGTAAATAGGATTTTGTTTTTAATTATAGTATAGATTTGACCGTGAGGTTGTAGCATATATATATATGAATTGGTTATATTATAAATTGTTTAAATTGGTTATATAGGGTATTATGTTAGTACGTGAAAGCATTGAATATGGAAACAATATTATCAAGATTTTAGTTAATTTCTATTTTACATTTGCTTACAAAATAAGTTGTATTAAATTAGTTGGTGATAAACATCTAAAAATTCTACACAGTAATACTATACATAATATTACCAATTATACTATTATGTTATTACCTAATTAATTAATGTCTTTTCTACACGGTATTATAAATACGTAAAAAAAAAATACGGAGAATTTGCAAATAATAATGTTACTAAAAATATTATTATATTATAGAATATAACTAATATGTCTTTTCTATATGGTATTATGTTATTACGTTAATACGTGGATATGGAAACAATATTACCAAGATTTCAGTTAATATCCATTTTACATTTGCTTACAGAATAAGCTTTATTAAATTAGTTGGTGAAAATACAACTACGCATGAAAGATGAATTCAATCTAAAAATGGCAGTTTATAGTTCTGTATGTGCACATGCACACATGTTGAAGGCTCAAAAGAATCTTCCAGAAGTGTAAAAAAAAGATTTACTAAAAATAAGTACAATTTCAATTAATATATACTTTACCAATAATATTAATTCCTATTTTTTACTATATTATAATTCTATTTACTATTATATGTGAAACATTTATTTTTTAAGTTATACGAAAGAAACTGTGATTACAGAGAGGAAAATTATAGTGAGGGGATCTTAATTGTTTTCACCACTTCAAGGATGATGAGTTTTGTTCATATGAAGATAAGATAGTACTAATGTAGGTTGATTATTTATAATATATCTGAAAGTAAAATTTGACCAATAATATTAATTCCTAAATCAATAAATAATTAGTTATATACACATTTAGCAGTACCAATGTTATTACTAATACTTTATATATATCTGCAGTATTGAACCTTTAATGTGAGATAAGAAAGAAATAATCAGTTAAATGATGTCTTTATTTGGATGCACTGAGACTATTACAATGCTCCATCACTTTGCAAACATGTACAACTTTGGCTTTATTTTATACTTTAGATTATACTTTGCTTATCTTTTGGATTTTAATGTATTATTTTAAGCTAATTTATTTATTAACATTAAAAAAATACATTTTAAAGTGTGACAATTTATACTAATAAATCATTTAAAAAAGTGGCAAAAGATGATTATAAAATTTGATGCCACTGCATCAATTTAAAAAATATATTTTATTGCTACTGTTTACCTCAATCATCTCATAAATATCAATAATGTTTCTTAGAATGATCTAATCAACACATAAACTGGAAAAAAAATGACAATAATAAACAAAATATGTACAAAAATAAATGATAAAAATATTATGATAATGATTAAAACATAATAAATTTACCTTTCCAGAAAATCACAAAACTCTGAAAATCCTGATTGAAAATGAGTTGTGTATCAAAAGTTACATATCTTGACATAATCGGCTAATCAAAAAGAACATTCATTACTTGTCCTTATTCAAATACTTTCAAATATAAAAAAAATAAAAATAAAACACTTGTGTTTAGATTAACTCTTCGTATCATTCTTAACTCTACACAATTGCATAAGAACAACCATAGGATTTGCAAGGCAGGAATTAAAAAAAGGTTTCAACTCTTGGTATATGTTGATCTCACACTGTAGCCTTCAACTGATTGTCCCTATAAACAAATAAACTACTTAATAAAAAATACATATACAAAATACAATAAAAATAACAAAATTAGATAATTTACTTTGTATCCACGTACAATTAGAAAATCAATAAGTTAAGAAGGCTTCCCTGCAAATCTGCAATGATCTTATCCAATAGGGAGTATATCTCAACGACTCTACTAATAACGTCAAACATGTTAATAAAAAAAAAAAGAAAAGGAATTCAGATGTGATTAAAATTGTAAATGAAACTTACCAACGAACTGTTTATCATCTACAAACTTCAAAGATGAAAATGATTTCAATAAATAAATTTGTCTAGGAAAGTTGTCATTTTTTTTTTATTCTTTAACCAAAGCAGCATAGTTGAATTACAACATAAAATAATGAGTGCATTTTTTGTAAATATAGAAATAACTTATCACCATAAAATTTTTAATGACATAAACTTTTCATTCTTTGAAAAGCTTACAGTACCTACCAACATTCTCCCTTAGTATATGAGCATGAAGTTCCCTACAATGGAGTAAAAAAGAAAAGTATTGTTTTGCAGTTTATTTTTGCAGTATAGGAAGCAGCTTTGTAATGCATCTTTTCCCCAATTTCATATACAACACGAGTTCTAGAAAAAAAAAAGTAAAATCGAAAAAAATAGCATTTGATCGTGAAATATGCACTCTCTAGATTTTATGGAAGCACTTCCATTTCTCTCAGGGACTTCATATAGGTGCACACCAATCACCATCTAATAGCTCTGAAAGTCTTCAATGGATAAATATTCGGGGCAAGGATAAACATTGGAGTTGTAGAAAAAAACAAGATTGAAAACAAAATATCTCTTGATCGTGGAACATGCACTCTCTAGATTTTATGGAATCACTCCTCATTCTTTATGAGATTTCATATAGGTGCGCACCAATTGCAGTCTAATAGCTTTGCAAGTCTTCAATGAAAAAATATCCTGGGCAAGGATAAACATTGGAGTCGTAACAGTTTTACTACCACAGTTTAGGCGGGAAAATGAAATAGGAGGATTTTAATATATATATATATATATATATATATATATATATATATATATATATATATATATATATATATATATATGTGAGTGAATTTCATTTTTGGTCCTACTGTTATAGGGGTTTTTCAATTTTAGTCCACCATAATTATTTTTGCCACATTGCATCCACTATTATTAAAAGTTTTCCAATTTTAGTCTATTTTTAGATTTTTCGTGGCATTTTTGGTCCTACTGTTATAGGGGTTTTTCAATTTTAGTCCACCATAATTATTTTTGCCACATTGCATCCACTATTATTAAAAGTGTTCCAATTTTAGTCTATTTTTAGATTTTTCGTGGACTAAAATTGGAACACTTTTAATAATAGTGGACGCAATGTGGCAAAAATAATTATGATGGACTAAAATTGGAATGACCCCTATAATAGTAGGACCAAAAATGAAATTCTCTCTCTCTCTCTCTCTCTCTCTCTCTCTCTCTCTATATATATATATATATATATATATATATATATATATATATATATACTAGTAATTCACCCGCGCGATGCACGGGAAAAAAAAATGTTATTATAAATATAAATAAAAAATAGAAAAACTAAAATATTTTAAATTATTTAATATAAAAATATTTTTGAGCTTTCATTGGTCAAGTATTTATTATTTTTATAGAATACAAAATTACAATTAAAATTAAAATTATAATTTTGTATGGTTAATATAATCTCTAATTATGTGCATATTCAAATAAACTTATAGAGAGAATTTACATAATTTCATTGATTTATTCTTAACTGTATTTCATCTATATTATAATTTTCACAATACGAATAATAACTAAGATAATTACATTTGGAAAACAAATTTCAAATTTTGTGTGTGTGTGAAATTATGTTGATGGCAAATGATTCGAACACTACCACAATAAGATCTATCTCAATTCGTAGTTTTATTTCTCAAATTAAGGTAGGATGAGGAGGAGAACTGCGAATTGGGATCGATCTTAGGGCTTAAATTCATTTATTTATGCTCAAATTGAAATCTTAAGTTGAAAATGATGAAAATGTCCTTAAAATTGTTAGATTTCGGGATGTCTTAAATAGATGGGTGACTGACGTGATGAATTTTGATACTAAAATAATAATCGTGAACTAAAATTGGTACTAAAACAATAGTCATGAATGAAAATTGGTAGGTATTAAACATGCGAATTAAAACCGTCATTTTGCTAATACTCGTGGGATCAAAATTGGTATTTGCACAAACTAAATATGTTGTCTTTTCAGTATTGTAGTTGTTTTAAAAAAAATCATAGCGGAAAAGTTTGATAGAAGGAGGGCGGATGGGGAGAGACCGCCGGTTCGGGGTTTGACCCATTAATTAAATGCGAGCATTAAAAAAATCTGATGACTTCTTGTCCTCTTCTGGCCACATATATAATTAATCTTCTCACTGATGACACAAGATTACAGCAATAATACTACTAAAAAATCATGTTTTTTATAGATGAAAAAATATATTAATGTTAGTCGTGTCTGCATTAATTACAACCAAAATCTGAAATCTAATTTCAGTGGTGAGAGACCATAGTCCAGCTGTAAATCTTCAGTTAAACATAGTCTTCAGAGGCCCCTTTTAGAGAGAGAGAGGGAGTGATTGAAGAGTGAGAAGAAGAGCAGATGCCTTATTTAGTTCCAACTCCCATCCACAATTCCTATTAGTTTCTTGTCTGCATTTGAAGATTTCGAGAAAAAAAGGGTACACCAAAAGGCCCCCCCTTTTTTTTTCTCATATTTATATAATTTTTTTTTTTAAAAAAAAATTGTTTCTTTTTTTCAGCTTTGGATCAGATTTGAAGACTGTAGCTCAAAAGGGGTTGGTTGATCTGAGCTCTTTTATGTGAAAGTTTTGCTGAGAAATGGACCAAACAATTGAGAGGTCTCCAAATGGGCACAGGGGGTTTAGAGTTCAAGCTCCACTGGTGAGATATCTTAATTTCTTTTTCTTTCTCCTCTTAACTAATGGCTTTTTATAGATTTCTTGATGCGAATTTTCTACAAAGGTATTAACCTTTGCAAGAATTTCTTTGTGGTTGTTGGGCGTATGCTGTGTGGCTCTTGTTCGAATTTTATTTTATTCTTATTCCCAGTACTTTCCAGTTAAAGTTCTCTTTGTTGAATATGAAACTTGTCAAGTCAAAATCCTCTCTGAAGAATAATGTGATAGCTTTTTAGAAACTTTCCCAAATTTTATATTTCATTTATGGAGTAGTTTTTATGTTTGTGATGGACTTAACAAGTTACAGTTCTGGTATTTCTGGACCTACCAAGCATTCAAACATAATGAATTGAGAAGATTAGTATTGTTATGGGGTGTGTTTTCATTGAAGAAAGGATAATTAATGGCGGTGAAAACCCGATTTGACCTTGTTTCTATGATCAATTGTCAATGTTGTGGCAGGAGAATATGTGCTTGCCTTTTTCTCCATGTGTGTATAAGAGTGTGTTACTTTAGATGCACAAACTGACCGGAACATGTAGATATGATATGAGTTGACTTTGATGTATTCACCTTGTGAGAGAGGTATACGTGCGGGATATATACTGATCCTACTTTTTCCTTTGTTGATATTGGAACTGTGGTGTTTAAGGGGTCAGAATTAAGCTAACTTGCTTTGGCTTGAACCCGTATATTGTATACTCAGAGTGGCTAGTTTCATGTCAATTTGTCGTTTATGTTACTAGTGATGAGAAGTGTTATACATGAAAGGATTGATTCTGTGCACAATTTTGTGGTTTTTGAGATCCCTTAATGCTCATCTTAAGTTCTTTTCTTTACCCGCTTACTTGACCAAAAAAGGGTTTTTTTTTTTTTTTCCTTTCTGGTAAACCTGGTTCTTTACTCAACTAGTCTTCATTTGCAGTCCCGAAATTTCAGTACTTATAAATGACAGTGCAAATTCTTTATAATATTTTGGGTTTATCTTTCTATCCTTGCTTTTAGTTTATTCTCTACCTCCCATGTAGACAAAGATCTTACTTCAAGCATCTTCCATGCCATTTCTGGCATTACAAAATGTTAGTTCTGATGACTTCATATAGATCTGGTCTTTGACCACTCTGTCCTTGGCATATCGAAACTTGAAAGGGCTGAAATTTTATGGTGGTAAAATGTTAAATTCGGTAAAACATTGATTGTTGCCATTTTCAGATTTATTCTCGGTGCAATAATCCGGGTCTTGATGGAATGACATTCATATGCGTTTCTTGCTCATGTGTAGCTGACTTTAAAACCCAATGAACATTATTGTCTAACTGTAAGTGTAGCCGTGTAGGGGCAATTTGGAATGGTTTGATTGAGGAATCCCCTGATTTTAGTTGTAAATGTAATTCTTTGCAACCTTAACTTTAAAAGATGATATTTCATTCATTTAAATAATTCTAATAAATGTACTGTGGTGATATATCACATTTTGAGCAACTACTTTATTAAATAATTCTAATAAAGGGTCCCTATCCTCAGATCACCTGCAATAAACAACACAATTGTTATACCATGAACCAAGGTTCATATTGAATTGTGAATCCTGATACAAAAATTTTGTACCTTCAGTATAGTTAACACATTCTATACCTATAGTTAACAGTTTCTGTACATGTAAACAAATAACTTGATAATTGCTGACACATAATATGATAGCTACAGGTACAGAAACTATCAACAACAGATACAGAATGTGTCAACTATAGATACAAAATCTGACTTGATAATTGCTGACACATAATATAAATATATGATAGCTATAGGTACAGAAACTATCAACTGCAGGTAAAGAATGTGTCAACTATAGATACAGAATCTGAAGGTTATTTTTGGACCAGGGTCTACAATGCAAGGTAGACCCTGGTCCATGGTATAATTTCCCTAAACAACTGGGATGGGCCTCAACCTTGATGTTTAAGATAGAAAGTAGTTAATAAGGAGTAACGGAGTAATGCCTAAGAATGGTAAGCACCTTATAAAAAGCGAAGGCAGTTCTAGAAACATGTGCTTCTATAACTGTTTTGTGCATAAAAAAATGAAAAAATTAAGTTGTTCTCATGTGACTTTACTGAATGGTTGACCTTTGAGAGTCGTAGAAGGCCTTTGAATCCCTTGCAACATATGTTATGTTCTTGTTAGTTAATTTATGTCTATAGGATTGGTTAAAAATGTCCCAAGGGTTTGGACAGTGAAGCTGGTATTCTGGTAAGAGCATATGTGCTGGGATTACTTCGATCTGTGAGGCTCTAAAGACTTGTGTGGTGGCCTAGACTTTCCATGAATGTTATATTGTGGTCGAACATCACTTTACTTTTCATCCCGAAATCCCGATGCACTTGGCATTCTTCACTCCCTCCCGCCACAGGATACCTCTATAAGTGATCCTTGAGATTTGTGATTGAAAACCAAACAAAAGCACAATTTAAGAGTATCACCAACCTTGTTACCTTGCATCATAGTTGTGCCTATTTAAAAATACTGATTTAGTGATATCAATATGATAAAATTCCTAATGTTAAAATTTATACTTGAAACATTACACTACTTTTCTTAGCTCTTTATGAAATTTTCTCATAGAGGCATAAAATCTTTTAGATCCCCTTATACTAATGCAAAATCTAATAATGCATTCATTTTAATTTTTAACTATAAAGTTGTATGACTCTGATAAAACAGTTTCTTATTGGGACACTCTGTTCAACATCATATTTCAGATCAAGCATTTCAGTCTAATGCTGATTTTTGTATTTCTTGAGCAAAACGTTAGATATTATCATTTTTCCTTAGAAATAGCATCCTTAAGGTTTTGTTTTTTGTTTGTTTGTTTGTTTTGTTTTACATATATTATAACACATATAGTTAATGGTTATCATGTTATCTTGGATCATGTGCAGGTTGATTCAGTATCATGTTATTGCAAGGTTGATTCAGGCTTGAAAACGGTTGCTGGTGCGAGAAAATTTGTACCAGGTTCAAAACTCTGTATTCAGCCAGATATCAATCCCCGTGCACACAAGAGCAAAAGCTCTCGGAGGGAGAGGTCGAGAGTGCAACCGCCTCTTCTTCCTGGCCTTCCAGATGATCTTGCGATTGCTTGTTTGATACGGGTTCCTCGTGTTGAACATAACAAGCTCCGTCTAGTATGCAAAAGGTGGTATCGCCTTCTAGCTGGGAACTTCTTTTATTCTCTGAGGAAAAGTCTTGGAATGGCGGAAGAGTGGGTATATGTCATAAAAAGAGATCGTGATGGGCGGATTTCGTGGCACGCGTTTGATCCAACCTATCAGCTTTGGCAACCTCTCCCTCCTGTTCCGGGTGAGTATAGCGATGCCCTTGGATTTGGCTGCGCTGTCCTTAGCGGTTGCCATCTGTATTTGTTCGGAGGGAAAGACCCAATTAAGGGGTCCATGAGACGGGTCATCTTTTATAGCGCTAGAACGAATAAATGGCACAGGGCACCCGACATGCTGCGTAAACGACACTTTTTCGGGTCTTGCGTGATTAATAATTGCCTTTATGTCGCTGGTGGTGAATGCGAAGGAATACAAAGAACCCTTCGTTCTGCAGAGGTCTATGACCCCAATAGGAACCGGTGGAGCTTCATTGCTGATATGAGCACAGCCATGGTGCCCTTCATTGGCGTTATTTATGATGGGAAGTGGTTTCTGAAAGGCTTGGGATCCCACCGAGAGGTCTTAAGTGAAGCTTATAACGCGGAGACGAATACATGGTCTCCCGTCAATGACGGGATGGTTGCTGGTTGGCGCAACCCGAGTATCTCTATGAATGGTAGACTATATGCCTTGGATTGCCGGGATGGTTGTAAGCTTAGAGTGTATGATGAGTCCACGAATTCTTGGAACAGATTTATCGATAGCAAGCTTCATCTCGGGAACTCCCGGGCATTAGAAGCTGCTGCCCTCGTTCCCCTTAACGGCAAACTGTGTATAATTCGGAACAACATGAGCATAAGCTTGGTTGACATTTCGAGCCCGAATAAGCAAGTGGAAGATAACCCTCACCTTTGGGAGAATATAGCTGGAAAAGGCCACTTCAGAAACCTATTCACCAATTTGTGGTCGAGCATTGCAGGACGAAGTGGATTGAAGAGTCACATTGTGCACTGTCAGGTGCTCCAAGCATGAGACTATCTGTCTCAAACCATTCTTTTTCCCCTAAATCCCGTTCTACCTGTCAAGATGGATACAATTGGCAACTAGGATATTGCCTCGTGTAGGGTCAGAATTCGAGGCGAAGTTTCTTCCTTTAGAGGTTCGGTTCTGCATGCTGATCACAGTGGTAAGTTCATAATCTGATGATTTTGGCATGCTGAAATATATCGAAAACAGATAACATTAGCTTTTCAATTTTGTCAGATTCATGAATAGGAAGATCGAGATCGAATAGCTTTGCATTTGTATATCCTCTTCGATCCATAGTTTTGTAGCAGTAGCATGTAATCTCTCTTGGGTCGTTTTTGTGAATATCTGTCTCTCTTTAGTCATAAAGTTCCATTTTTAGTTGAATTCTCAGCTTTGTATGAGTACTTATGAACCCCTTTTTCTTGCTTCAGCAGTTTTGTGTATAAAATGTGATTGATATATAATTTTGCAGTGAATATGGTTTGCAGAGAAGTAAATTTATATAATTACACAGATATTTTTGTAAAATAAATGCAGGATGTAATTACATGCATATGATATGATAATCATAATGTCTAGGTAATATTGTTTTATTAAATTATTATATATTTTTTTGTGGCCTTTATCCTTGGAAGAGATAGGAAAAGATATATCATTTACATTATTGTTTGTTTAAACCTATTTAAAGCATCCCAATAGGAATTTTTATTCATTTTTGTCAGATTTTGAGCTTGGTGACTGGGAGAAAAAATAGTAGAGAGAAGGGAAGAATGTATTTTGACAATTGTTATACGGTCGACCAAGGTTTTAAAACGGCACTGTTTTTTTTTTTTTTCTAAAGTATTATATTTAACAAATTCCGTATTTACGATGTATTCAGAATAAAATGAAATTATAGTGTATGTAAAATGAAACTGAATAACATGTCTTGCATATTGAGTTTATATTGTAATAGAGTAAATTTTAATTTTGGTCCTGTAACTATAGGGGTCCTGTTAATTGCAGTTCACGACTTTCAAAAATGTTAATTTAGTACCTTGACAATGTAATTTTTATCAATTTTGGTCACTCCGGTCAACTTTCGTCGAAAAAACTTAATTCATCAATTAGTGTTTAATCTGAGGGGCAAATTTATCTTTTAAACTGTGGTCCGAATTAAGCAAAGTCAATTTTTAACCCCTTTTATTCGATGAAATTTTGCTGGAGGGACCAAAATTGATAAAAATTGCATAATTAAGGTACTAAATTAATACTTTTGAAACTCGTGGATTGCAATTAATAGGACCCATATAGTCACATGACCAAAATTGAAACTTACTCTATTGTAAAATGAAACTCTAGTTGAATTAGAATGATATTTTAGTTGTGCTATAATGAAACTATAACATATATCTAAAATAAAATTGAATAACATGTCAAATGAAACTGTAGTTGAATTAAAATGATACTATAGTTGTGCTAAAATGAAACTACAGTATGTATAAAATGAAACTGAATAACATGTGTCAAATATTGAGTGTATATTGTCAAATTCAACTGTAGTTATATCAAAATGATACTTTAGTTGTATTGTAATGATCTTTTAGTGAATGTAAAATGAAACTGAATAACAGTTTTACATATTTGAGTGTATATTATCCAATGAAACTATAGTTGAATTAGAATTATACTTTAGTTATGTGTAATAACATTGCAGTGTGTATAAAATTAAATGAGTTAATACCCAAAATCGTCTTCGACTATAGTGGTTTTTCTCAATTTCGTCCTAAACGACTTTGGTGACCTAATATCGTCCCAGACTTTTGTGTTTCGCTCAATTTAGTCCTCCATTTGTTATTCCGTCAAATTGGTGTTAAATAAAGGGACAATTCAGTAATGTCAATATTGATCTCTCTTTACTTTCAACTTGTGAAGTGCGAAATTCCTCTTTCTTGTATGAATTACACTTAGAATTACTCACGGACCTGCAAATCAAATTTTATATTCGCAGTTTTAGGAGTAATTCGTTAAAAAAAAAAGAAGAGATTTCGCAGTTCACATGTCTATGAGTAAAGAGATGCCAATATTAAAATTACTGAATTGTCTATTTATTTAACACCAAATGGACATAATAACAAATGAGGGACTAAATTGAGCAAAAACACAAAAGTCTGGGACTAAATTGAGCGAAACACAAAAGTCTGGGACGATATTAGGTCACCAAAATCGTTTAGGACGAAATTGAGAAAAGTCACTATAGTCGAGGACGATTTTGGGTATTAACTCAAAATTAAATTGAATAACAGGTCTCACATATTGAGTGTATAAAAGTTTAATATATCAGGGTACCCGTATACATAATTTAATAGTTTATAGTTTATTACTTTTAAATAATAAAATGTAAATAATATATGTACTTTTATTCTATAGGATTCAGATGCATTTTCCGCATTACAACTTGGACAAGTTAACAGTGTTGATGTAATTTTTCATTGTAATATAATAAACTATTTTTATATTTATTCTTCTAACTTCGTAAATATTAGTCAATAAAGAATTATGTACACTTTTAAATTTTTTTTAAGGAATTATCTTCTGGGGGTGAGGTCACCAGTAAAAGAACAACCCCAACAAGATGCTGAAATTGAAAAAATTGAATCTGGATCTTCCAACCACAGCGTTAAGCGTAGACTGGATGATTCATTTTCATCAAATGTGGAGAAGAAGGACATGCAATTATAAATTTGAGTGAATTCCATTTTTGGTCATACTGTTATAGGGTCGTTTCCAATTTCAGTCCACTTTAATTTTTTTTGCCACTTTACAACCACCGTTATTGAATGTGTTCCACTTTTAGTCCACCGTTAATATTTCCGTCAAGAGGCCGTATAATCAAATGGTATTTTGGTCTTTTTATGTTTGTCTCTTCTCTTTTAATCTATGTGCTTCGTCGTCGTCCTCCTCCGATATTCGAAGATGGCTCTTCGAACAACGAGAATGGGAAGCCAAAGCTACATCGTTTCGTTCGTTCCAACATGGGCCGACGAGGTTTTTTAGGTTTTAGGTTTAATATTCTCATTTCTTTAGTCAAACGTAGTCTTGGATGAGAAGAAATGTCAAAATACTCTTAGATTACACGGCCTCTTGATGGAAATACTAACGATGGAACTAAAAGTGGAACACATTCAATAATAGTGGTTATAAAGTGGCAAAAAAAATTAAGGTGGACTAAAATTGAAAACATCCCTATAACAATAGGACCAAAAATGGAATTCACTCTATAAATTTCTACAAACACCACGATGTAAAATAAAATAAAATATTATTCAAAATCATTCCAAATATGACCAATATTGAGTATTTTATATGAACCAAATCGGTAAAATAATTATAAATTATTTGAAATTATGTTGATGTAAAATAAAATCAAATATTTATTGAAAATCATTCCAAATATGAGATAACTAAATTTATATCGTTTTTAAATGCAAAATCATTCCAAATATGAGATAACCATTGCGGATTGGATCCAATTTACCAAATTTAATATTATAATAATTAATTAATTTCATCAAATTTCATAACTTCAATTATGCTAAATCATTTTAAAATTCTTAACGGAATTGCAGTATTTATGTAACAATTAACTCATCATTTCATCAACAATGTAATTTTAAATTTCTGCGAATACCACGATGTAAAATAAAATCAAATATTATTCAAAATCATTTCAAATATGACAAATATTGAATATTTTATTTTTTGTAGATAATATTGAATATTTTATATGAACCAAATCGGTAAAATAATTATAAATTATTTGAATTTATGTGGATGTAAAATAAAATCAAATATTGTCTCCAACAACTTAAGTACAAATGCTACATCAACAACCAACGTGGTATACCACGAAATCTTCAATAATTTGTAATTTTGTGACACTTATTTTTGAATATTGTATGTTAAAGTAATTTTATTATTGTTACTATTTTGTCTTTACATTTTTTTAAAGATCGGCTTTGTAATTTGCAAATTTTAATATAGTAATCTCTTAAATTTTTCACACAATTAGACAATATCTTTCTCGTGCATCGCACGAGTACTATACTAGTATAGATATATCATATTTGGTAAAAATTTCAATAATATACTATTATAACTGCAAATACAGAGAATGTTCTTTACTTTCCATTATAAGTCATTAACGTAAAAGGGAAAAAATATTGCATTAAATTGATAACTATCATAATCATTAACATAAAAAGAAAAAAAATATTGCATTAAATTGATAATAAGAGAATTGATTAATTTTCATAAAGATAAATGGGTAAATTTGAAAAATAAATGTAAGAGGTATAATGAATAAAACACAAAGTATAATTTATCAATACAATCTATACTTTTAACACTTTTTTTTTTTTTTTATTCCAATTAAGGTTGTCTTTTATTATATTTGTTATGCTGGATATATTTAGTAGATGTCTTAATTTATAAATCCTAATTTCTTAATTCCTAGCAAATTTCATTTTTGTCACCGATTATTATGATACTGCCACATTTATTTCTTAACCGTCTTTTAATTATATTTCATTATACCCTTAATTTTCATTTTCTTGTCACAACTAGTCTTCTATTTAAATTCCATCATTAATAAAAAAGAGTAACACGTAATTTTATCATTCAGTTATAAGAGTTTACATATATAAGAGGGAGAAAAGTTAATATTAAAAAAGAAACTTGAATGATGAAATTAAATATTCGCCATTTTTATCAAACAATTGAATTTAAATGAAAAACTAATTGTGACAAGAAATAAAGGCAAAAACTTGCGTGGGACTAACTCACGAATCTTTGTCTGTGAGGCGAGTCGGGTTGAATATGCAAATGTAATATCAATCGGGAATAAATTATTTGATACTTATAAAAGAAAGTGTAATACTTTTGAAAAAAATGTAATAGTTTTACATTTTGATTTAAAAAAATGTAATACTTTTTATTTTAGTTTAAAAATATTACATTTTTTTCCTCAAATATATTACAATTTTTCTTATAAGTAACAAACACTTTATTCCTATTTTTCTTATAAGTAACAAACACTTTATTCCTGATTAGTAAATAATATTAAAAAAAAATTTTTAGCACTATTGACTCAGTTGCAATGTACTATCTATCCATACATACTTGTCGGTGCCCTCACTATGTTCCTGATCAATAAATAAAATTAAGGCTCTATTTGGTAAAGTAGTTAGTCTATAATCAATTTTGACTTATTTGACCATTATTAATTGTTTGACTTGGTGTCTTGTTAAAATAATCAATATAATTGTTTGGTTAATTAGCTTTTTGTAATTTTCAAAATGCTAAAATTCAAAAAGCTGCTTAAAGCAACTTTTTCAATTAGCTTTCTGAGTAAAGAAATTATACCAAACAGTTAACAACTAACAACTAATTTACCAAACACATTTCTACAATCAGCTAATATTATCAACTAGTTATACCCTCTAATTAACCCAATCAGCTAACAACCATTTACCAAACAAGATTTAAGGCTCTGTTGGTAAAGTAGTTAGCCTATCAGTCAATTTTGGCTTATTTGACCACTATTATCTGTTTGACTTGGTTAAAAAATCAATATAAATGTTTGGTTAATAAGTTTTTTGTAACTCTAAAATGCTAAAATTCAAAAAGTTGGTGAAAACAACTTTTTCAATTAACTTTTTGAAAAAAGAAATTATACAAATCAACTATCAGCTAACAACTAATTTACTAAACATTTTTCTACAATAAACTAATGTTATCAACTAATTATACCATATAATCCAATCAATTAACAACTATCAACCAACAACCATTTATCAAACAGAGTAATTTTTTTTTGAATATTATTGACTCTCCTAATCTATGAACTCCTATTTGAAAAAGCTACAATTATGGTGCTCGTGGTAGCTTGACCACACAAATGACACAATGTTTGGCGATTAAAGTTAAAATTTGGTCTTCCTAAATCTTCGAAGGACCTCAACCCGCTAAGCACTAACATTAGCAGACAACTGAGAAGCTCACAAAATCCTATTCTGAAATTGCTCTCTGCGGTTCGGCCTCACTTCTCACCCTCGTCGTCTCGCCATTACCGCCGGCCGCCATTTTGCAGCGACAAGCAGCCCAGCCAATTGCCGTCCGTCCGCCAGAGATCTGCGTCGCCAGTCGCCGTTTACGCCAGAATTTACAGAAAGCCTGAAAGGTAATGAATACTTGATGTTAGATTTTAATCGGAAATTTATGAATAAATAGATTAAATTTTGCTTTAGTATTCGTATGTAGTTGATTATAGTTGATGGAAGATTTTAATCGGAAAGTTATGAATTAATAGATTAAATTTTGCTTTGTTATTCAGATAGAGTTGATCTTATCTCGGCTCAAATCTCTGTCGTAGCTTAAACCCTAAAATCGTACTGAGAAATCCGATTAATTACAGCGGGGCCGGTAACCCCAAAATCTGTGAATTCCAACATGCCCGACGCCGTTTCTATGCCAAACAATTCCTTGCCGGGAAACTCCGTCTCTCCTTCGCCAATTTTAATCGACGGGTCTGAGGAAGACGCGGTTTTGGCTCGATCCAAATTCTTGCATCGGATGGAGGTTTTGCGGCGGCGGCGCCGTCGGGTCAAGCAGCTGGCCCATATATACCGGGATCACTACTGGGCTTTGATGGAGGAGCTGAAGCTCAAGCACAGAGAGTACTATTGGGAGTATGGGAAAAGCCCTTTCCAGGAAGACAATGAAGAGAATAACATAGCCATCACAGGGACAGGGGAGAACCCGAATCCCAACCCCAACCTCAATTCCAACAATCCTATCAGTAATAAGTGTGGGGTAATTACGTGCAAGTCGAAGGCCATGGCTTTGACGAGGTTCTGTCATGCGCATATCCTATCAGACCCCAACCAGAAGCTCTACAAGGCTTGCAATTACGTGAAGAAAACTACTGCAACGGGGCCGATGTTCTGTGGGAATCCTGTCTTGAGATCCATGGTTCCTTCTCTCTGCCATACCCATTTAGAGATGGTGGACAAATATGCTACGAGGGCCTTCAAGAAGGCAGGGCTGAATATATCTTCAACCACTAAGTTTGCTCCGAAATTACAGGTCATACTTGTGGAGTATGTCAACCGAATTCAGAGCAAGAGGAGAGCATTGAAGGCTGCTTTAGAGAACTCGGAAACAAAGGAGGATATCTGCTCTTGATGGCCGGCCTGGCTTACTCTCATGGATTTGACTGTATATTTCTCAACAAATTTGCAAATAGGTGACCTGTGCATTGGATTTTTCTTTAATATTTTCTGCTTAATTCATTTGCAAATAGATAGACTTGTGCATTGGGTTTTTCTGATCAATTCATTTGATATGATTGAACGGTTGATTCTTTATTAATGTTCAATTTTGTCACATTCATGAATAGGAAGGGATCAGCATGAAGTAGCAATGTAGCATGTAATGTCTCTTTGTCCTTTGTGAATGTCCTTACAAACTCTTTTTTTGCTTACAGATATTGGACTGGTTTACTAACATGAGAATTTCTTCATATTTTTAGAAAACTGGAGAATGGAATAATAGAAAACTGAAAATATGTTTACTAGCACAATTTTTCATGTTTAAAAACTGTTTTCTAAATGTAAAGCTGAATCATTTATATCTATTTGGCTATATATCAATAAATATAGTATGTAATAACATTGTTAATGTGTAATGCATATAATATGAATATTATAATGTTTTTGTAATATTTTTTTTAATTTTTTTAATATTAATCCCTATTATATATTTTAGAAGTATTTGCATCCCCTATAGCATGTAGTAAACAAGATTTACCTCAAATTTATGTGATTACAGATTACAGATATTTTGCAAAATAAATATATGATGATCATAATGTCTATGTAATATATTTTTTTAAATTATTATATATTTTCGATGGCCTGTATCATTGGAAGGGATGGAAAGGATACATCTATCTACATAATTGTTGATTTATAACTATGCAATTGACTCAACAAATTGTAGAAGGTTGATTTTGCATTGCCGACCCTTATCTAAAATGATATTAAGATGTTTGTAGTTAACAGACAATATATTTATTAACTGAAGACATATAATATGTTAATTGCAGTTTGTAAATACATGGACGGTATAATATATCAAATTAAATCTTTCACTTAGGACTGCACCATGTTCATTTTCTAGTGGGGTCATCCATCATGTGGCTGTTGTAAGTCAACCACAATTAAACACTGAATTTTTTGACTATCTCGTTGTCATACCATACTTAAAATCAATTGGTGATAAGTAGGTGGACATTAACCATTTAACCACACCCCTCCATGGTAAGTCACAGCGCCGCGTCTTGAATCAAGCATGGGCTAAACTCGGCCAACCCAGCCAACACCCAAGAAACTTGACACAAATTGGAGGTGGACCCTCTGGAAATTATACCACAAAATTGATTACTTTAAATGTCTTTTTTAAGCAAAACTTTTCGACAATTTATTCATGCTTGTTTTATGTGTTTGTGGATCATGTCAAGAGATTGAAGAGTGGTTGTAGAATGTTAAGCCATGTTCTTGTCTTCATGACTAGAAATGGTTGAAATTGATTGAAGTTGGAAAAGAAAATGTTATTGAGTGTCTAATGGAGACATGAGAGAGTAGTAGAGTAGTACCAATTTTAAAACAATATTATGTGTAATTGGGATATTGGAAAAAAAACTAATTTAAAATAACAATGTTAAAATTCAGAGAATTAGGTACATGCTTATTATTATTCATTCTGGTTGTCTTCGTTTATGCATAAATAATCTAATATGCACCAAAGTTGCACTCTCATATAAGAGGTTGTGGGTTCGAGCCTTAGGGAGAAAAAAAAATCTAATATGGATTGATAAATAATTATTTCAACTTTTACACATTTACCGTTGGTCTTATGAGTCTTAAGTTGAACACTCACAAATTACATAATAATGACTAACAATACATGTCCAATAATACAATTCACCGAATTCAGCATATCCCTCTTTGGACCAACTAACTCATCTCATAGAGCCGTTTAGAGCAAATTACAATCGTTATGCTGTGAGTATGTGCCCACCTTGCATGGTGCGCACGAATTTATATCCATAATTCTTTTTACTGTAGCTCCATAATTTTTATAGTGTAGATTCAAAATTTCTAGAATCTCGGTGAGCTAAAATTTATATTTTAGATTCATAATTTTGAAAACTGTATGATCTATAATTTAAATACAGTAGAGCCATAATTTTTATACAGTAGATCCATAATTTCTATACTGCACTGATTTGTGAAAACATGGTTCAACAATTGGAATTTAAAGTATAATTTTTAGCTCACCGAGATTGTAGAAATTTTTGGATCTACACTATAGAAATTATGAATATATATTCGTGCGCACATGTGCATGGTGGGCACGTGCTTACAGCATAATTTGCCGAGCAAATTATATCGTGCACCAGGGTGCATAATACATTGTACGCCTTGGTCCAAAACGACGTCATTTTTATAAGTTGCACTGCTAGAAATCTGCAGATTTTCGACCACCTAAAAGTGGTCGGAAATAGCCTTAATTAGGTCGGAAACGCTTGTTCTGACCTCTTTTCCAACCAATTTGGGTATCCGGAAAAATCCCCCTCGCTATTTCAAACCACTGGAGAAGTAGTTGGAAATAGCGACCACTTTTCTAATGCCGTCGGAAAAAAAGGCCAGGAGAATAGCCGGGCGGGTCCAGATTTTCCGACCACCGGTGGTCGGAAATTTCGTCCACTTTGGTGGTCGGAAAACTGGAAGTAGTCAATAAAAAAAAATCATTTCACTACAGAAGATCCCTCCGTAGTGAAATGAATATATATATATATATATATATATATATATATATATATATATATATATTAAAACATATATATTTGCTAAAAAACATATACAAATTTCATCCGCTTGATGATAATTCTTTCATGAATATACCGTTGAAAATGTAAAACGAAGTTAAAATATGAAATTCCGAAATTTAACTTTGATTCAATCCCCTAAGCAACCTACAATACCACATAAATAAGAAATTACAAAGAGTTTTCTAAAAAAAAAAAAAGAAAAGAAAGAAATTACAAAGAGTAATGACAAAGCAAATCTAACTAAATGTACAAACTATGTGGCTTGTCAAAAACAGATGCAGAATAATCCTCCAAACTCAGTTTCAAATTTAAGACCATTACTTCTATTTATTGATGGAGGTCTTCCAAACTTTTGAAATCAAAACTCAACTTACATTAGTGCAGAGGAAGAGCTTAATAAAATTTTGTGTAAGAAGCACCAACTGGTCTTCAATCTTGTCAACAAGCATCTTCCTAATCTTCTTCCTTATAGTGATCACTGCCCTCACATCTATGCAGAGGAACTGCAATTCAAAATTTTACAGATTGGTCAATGGACAGTCACAATTTCAACTAAGTAACAAGACTAACAAGCAAATCCTAGGCAGTTCTCTCCCCATATAATCAGAAATTATAACTGAAATAAGCTCAGAAAATTCACTTGAATCATCAGCTCAAAGATTCATCAATTTCAATTTTAACCTACTAACCACCATCAAACGGATTCTTCTTCGGTGTTGCAGGTGGATGATGAATCCTAGGCAGTCTTCTCCCCTTCTTCTTGTCTTTCGGCCTCACCTATACAAATTCACACAAAAATATTAATTTATATAGTAACAATATACTGAATCAGAATTGGTATGCCAAAATAAACCTGGATATTTTGTGAATTAGACTCAAGCTATAAAGAAAACCGCGTGGTTGGAGCTCTTAATTAATGCATGATGACAACAACAGTAGCATTGAATAGTTATTTATTAAAGCAACATTGAATAGGAAATCTCACAATTACTTGCTGCGTTTTTCGGCATAGGTATCATTCTTATTTGCATATTATCTTCTTCTAAAATAGCCACTGATGTAGGTTGCAATATCTAATCCTGAGATTGTGAAAGAGCAATTCCTTTACCCTTGCGTTTATTGTTATGTTGAGATATCAGAGTGCTATCATGCTGCTATAAAAATTTAAAAGTTTCATCAACCAACTACAAAAATGTCAAAACAAATATACCTCAAAATCTTGATGTTCCAAATCTCGAGCTTCACATTTTCTTCCCTGCATAGAAGACCTCAATGATTTGTTTTTTCTGCAATAAAAAATAGTGTTCAGAGAGCATATATCCCAAAAGAACAATAAAGTCTTCAAAAAATAGCATTCTAGTATATCAGAACAGAAATACAAGAGTTGCAGAGTATAATACCTTAGATACCTTCTTTTTTCTTCTCATATATTCTGTTTTAGTAAGAGCTTTAACATCAACTGAAGTTTTTCCATGTTTTGCCATTCTGTCAATGAATCAGATATGCACACACAAAGCTGTGAGTTTTCTATCATACTTATAATAAGTTCTGTTAGTATATGTTAAATTTAATTCTCAAGTTTTTATTTTAATTTTGATTTTTGTTATTCATTGGTTGAGTTTTAAGTCCTGCATATTTTAACTTGTAAGGGATAACTATGTTTTGGATACTGTACCTTAATTGGCATCCAATGGATCCTTGGGCAGTTTAGTGAAACTCAAACACAGCTCTATAATTCCAGAATATAAAACTATTTACCATGCTAGAAAAAGGTTGGAAAAGGAGTAGCAGCAATTAGATTTACAGAATATGGTCTTTCTGAAATTTTTGCTTAACATGGGTGCATTTAGGATATACTCACTGAGTTTCAAAAATGTAAAGAACCCCTATGCAAATATTAATGGAATTGTGTCACAGATGATGGAGATACTCTCATTTAACTTGTACCCTAGGAACTAGGAACGTAAAATTTCTAACTTCAGAATTTTATGTTAAGTCATATTAACAAATATTCTATTAACACAGCTGATGGATATCAATGAAAGCTCAGTATATGTTCTTCTTAACCCCTCTATCAATCATGCACAGAAGGATTTGTCTGTCACTGTATATGAAATTTGTATGTGCTTCTTCTTCTTCTAAAGTTTTCTATCTAGATGATGCATGGATTATGTGTGCAAATGCCTTTCTTGATTTCTTCTTATCTTTACAACTTGTCAAACCAAATGCTTGAGATATAAAATGGAACTTTAAAGTTTTATTTAAAAAACAAAAAAAAAAAAAAAAACAAAAAAAAAAAAAAAAAACAAAAAAACCAACAACAACAAATGTATAAGAGATAATTAACAATGATTAATTACTTGTAGTGAATTAAGCAGAACTGCAGGAATCCTAGTTTAGAATACAAATATGTCAAAATTACATAGATATTACCAGTACTAAATCAAAAGAACCCAATGATCTATAAAGTACTGTGTAAATAATCTCAAAAAGCAATGCTCTACTAAACCCTGCATAGTCCATATGACTACAACAAAGCCAACACATAAGTTGGTGCAGAAACTGAGAGAAAAATAAAAGAACATAGAGATCTGAATCCAGAGAAGTAAAAAGAAAATGTACTACAACCCAGATTAAAAGCAAGGACAGCACTATCATTTATTCATTGTTGAAGAACACTAGGAATATATATCAATGAAAATGGCCACAAATTCAAACAAGCAAAACCATTAACTGAAAAGATCACCCAAACAAACAAGATCTTGCAAAGAGTGAAAAACAACAGACCAACCTTATATACAGAGTGAAAAACAAGATCTTCATGGCCTTCACTTCTGCAGCTTCTTCTGGGTACTTCTTCTCATATTCACCGAATTTGGAATTCCACTCGGCTTCAATTGCTGCACCCTCTGGGACATGGCGGCTCCAATGGCTGCAGGAAATCATCATCAGCATATTATCTAACTGTAATTCTGCTCATATTAGTGTTCAAATTGTATATGATGGAGTAGTACCTCTTCACATCATCAGGCACATGGAAATGCACTTCCATGAACACTGTAACTGTTTTCCTTGTTTGGTGAGCCAAACCCGATGGTTGTTGTCACCTGCAAGCACTGGAGTTTAGCAAAGAACAAACTTGGGAGACAATAGAATCACTTTTTCAGTAAAATCAATTCTGAGCAAAAGAGTCAAACCTTGATCATTGTGGGCTGTCCTTAACAGCCTTTGCTTCCTTGATGGCAGCACGGATCTCATCGTAACCAGTGTTACCATTCTTCACCCAGATAACATGCCATCCTAGTAAAAGCAATCTCAGTATCACCATCAATGAAGAGAGTTGCCATAATAATTGATCACCAAATTACACGCTATATGAATGCCGAAAAAGAAGCAAACTACATATTAAACGGGATAAACTACTTATATGGCAGACCCCTGACAACTTAACACAGAGAAGAAAGTAATGCCAATTTGCAATCTACAGCTCCTTCGCTTAAGAAGACTCTGGAGCAATATAACCATTATTACAATTAAAGCACAGTCCTTCAAAACAATAAGACATGTGTATTCTTAACTAGGAACCTTCCATGGTTTCACCAAATGTAAATTACCTAAGGAAATGAAAATCCAACCAATGACCAATCTGCAGTTGATGAAGAAGATTGTTGATGAGACATTGGAGATGGTGGATTTGGACCTGTTTACAAGGCATTGAATTGTACAATAATGTTGAGTTCTTAGGGAGTTGTAATCTAAGTAAAAAAAAAAAAAAAAGAGAATAAAAAATGCAGTAAAACTGCCAAAGCCATAAACCTTCCATCATATAAAAAAAAAATTCAAAAATTAATCTCATTTTGATTTGACTACAAAATTTCAAACACATACGGAGGTTTGCTTACGGAGAATTCAGATTTGGAGGTTGTAAATCACATTGTATCATAAATAGTAACATATACATTCTCTGTAATCACAAATATGAAGTATCACATTGTATCATGAAAAACATATAATATTCAAAAATTAATCCAGCAATCACAAGTAAAGAGGGGAATAACACCATTATTCTGCTTACAGAGATTTTCAAAGGAGTCTATAAACCTTACAATGGCGGTGGAGACGAAGGTCGTATGAACTGCTGAACTCAGGGAGTACTGGAGGCTGTAGCGGTTGAGCAGATTAACACTTCCACGGTGCTGCGGTGGAGCCGTGACGCCGTGGTGGTGGAGACAAGAGACTGGAGCGGTGGTCCGGTGAAGGCCGGAGGAGAAGCCGACACGAAGGTCGCCAGGCCGGAGCAGCCGAGAAGGTAGTACTAGAGGAGACGGAGGTGAGCCACGCAGGTCGAAGGGAATTTCGGATTTGATTTTTACTTTATGGATTTTAGAATTACTGAGCAGAGACTTATATATATAATCTGAATTCCAACCACCAAGCTTGTCAAAGCTGGCCATTAAAAAATAATGGTCATAACATTTCGACCACCATTTAAAAGTGATCGAAAATACTGTCCAGATTCCGACCACCATATAGGGAGGTCAATAATTTAGAAAAAAACTTAATTTACCGTCCACTTTTCTGGATGGTCAGAAAAGTGGACGGAAAATGTCATTTTTCCAGCAGTGTTGGTGGGGAGTTGACGCGATGGCGCGACGAACACCGTTCCGTCCGTCCAATCCCGTTACAGTTTTAACTTTTTTGTGTTTATGTGTATTATAAGAGTTTATGTGTATCATGTTAAAAGTTTATGTGTATTTTGTTAAGAGTTCATGTGTATTATGTAAGAGTTTATTTGTATTATGTTAAAAATTTGTGTGTATTATTTTAGATTATGTGTATTATGTTAGAAGTTTATGTGTATTCTACTATATAATTATATACATACGAAACAAGATAACAATTGAGCCGTTCAGTAGGTCGGCTTTGGACAAGAGTAGGGATCGTTATGCTGTGCATCCGTATGCACCATGCATGGTGCATACGGATGCAAAAACGACGTCGTTTTATTAAAAACGCGCATCCCACTTAAAAAAATAATTCAGTTTCGATTCTAAAATTTTAGTTCATAGATTTTGGAATTTTAGTTCATAGATTCTGGAATTTTAGTTCATTGATTATGGATATTTAGACGTGAATCGAAACTGATTTTTTTCATTCATGCTGGATATTTAGTTCATTCATTATGGATATTTAGTTCATTCATTATGAGTTTTTAGTTCATTCATTCTGAAATTTTAGTTTATAAATTCTGAAATTTTAGTTCATAGATTCTGGAATTTTAGTTTATCGATTCTGAAATTTTAGTTCAAATTATACACAATATAATATTGTTGCTGGGAATCAAAACTAAAATTTTTTTTTAAGTGAGACGCGCGTTTTTAATAAAACGACGTCGTTTTTGCATCCGTATTAGGGATGGCAATGGGTCGGGTGTGGGTCGGGGAGGGCTACATCCATCACCCGACCCACCTTATAACCCACCCCCACCTCCAACCTGCATCGGGTGGACTTTTTCAGAACCCACCCCCACCCCCACCGAGTGCGGGTGCCCACTACGGGTACCCACCACTTATCATCTTATTATGTTTTTCAAAAAATAATATTTAAATTATTTACACATAATAAAAAAATAAAATCCATTAGTGATACTAAAACATAAATAATGGAAATATTTAAATATAATAACTAAATTGTTAATTTTTAAAAATAAACTTAGTAGTTTTGATATAAAAAATAGTAAAAAGATACACGGAGTTATATAAACTATTATAAATAATTACATACTAGTATTTATTTTACTATTATATATATATATATATACACACACACACATGGTGGGTCGGGTGGGGTTCTAGGCGGGTCTTGTACATAGAATCCGAATCCAACCCGACCCACCGCAGGTTTTCTTTTTTAAGACCCACCCCTGACCCACCACCCACCATCACCCAAAAAAACCCGATCCATGCGGGGTGGATTCGGGTGGATATCCACGGGTCGGATTGAAATTGCCATCCCTAATCCGTATGCACCATGCATGGTGCATACGGATGCACAGCATAATTTGCCCAAGAGTAGGCTGAGACCACAGGACGCATGGTTGAAGGGGCCATTTCACCCCATAGGCAAATTATACTACGAACTAAGGTTCAGGTTGCAATGTGGAAAAATATTTACTTTTAATATATTACAAATGAACTTTATGTGAATTGTTTACGTATAAGTACGTGATATACATACATATTACTAAAAAGTAAACTTGTTTGAGTTTTCAAAAAAAAAAAAAAAAAAAAAAAAAAACACAACATATAAATAATAAGTTTTAACATAAATCACGCAATTAGCTCAAATTCTAATTTTTATGTGTACATAAGGGATCCAATTCAAACCTTTCATCATTATTAAACCTTTTTTTATAAATATTTTCAGTAAAATTCAAACCTCCACACTATCACCTCCAATAATCATAACCTTTAAATTAAGTAACAACTCAACTACGCTAAGTCCCATGAGACTTGGAATATATTTTTATATCTTGAGAAGATTTTTAAGGGGTTTGGGTACCAGCTAAACTACTTATCCATCAATAAGCACCTCAAAGTCAAGTTTGACTAAGCTAAGGGTTGCTTATTGGCCCCTCAATTATAGAATCAGTAAACTAATTTTTCACCTAGACTGATTTAAATTTTTTTTTAAAAAAAAAAAGACTTTTTACCTAATTTTTGAAAAGACTTAGTTGTTAAATTGACGATGGCTCTTTAGAGCACTTTTAAATGAAAGAGCTCCTGATCAATTATTAACAAATTTTAATAAGTAAATACTAAAAATAATATTTAAATACTACAACAATCAAATGTTATTTAAATTTAGTAACAAGCTCAAATTAAAATACACAAACATATATTTACTATATAAATCTCCTGACATTTTAATTTGTCTAAACTTTTGTTTTTTTGTTTTTTTAAATACAAAAAGCAAGTTGATCAATTTTACAAGCTACATTTAACTCGAACAATTCTCTTCTTCCATTTTACACATTTTCTTAAGTAAAAGAACGTAAGACTTTTATCATCTTTCTTCCACTAACACACAAGTGCGGGTGAATGTGCGGTTGTGCGGTTTTAATGTGCGTGATTTTTGTACTTAAGGTGCGTGAGTCTTGTGCTTAAGGTGCGTGAGTTTTATGCTTAAGGTGCGTGGGTATGTACTTAATGTGAGTAGTGTTGAAACTTAAGGTACATGAGTTTTGTGTTTAAGGTGCATGAGTTTTGTGCTTAAGGTGCGTGTGTTTTAATTTGTGCTTAATGTGCGTGAGATTTGTGTTCTTAATATGAGTAGTTGTTGAAACTTAAGGTGCGTGAGTTTTGTGCTTAAGGTGCATGAGTTTTGTGCTTAAGGTGCGTGAAGTTTGTGCTTAAGGTGCGTGAGTTTTGTGCTTAAAGTGCGTGAGTTTGTGTTCTGAAGGCCGGTGTTTTGTTTGTGTGCTTAATGTGCGTGTGTTGTGTACTTTAAATGTGTCAGTTTAATGCTTAATGTGCGTCCACACACACACAATAGAAGATTTTTAATGGGGCCTCGGTCCCAGATGAACTTATCCTTCAATGAGCATGTGACTTCAATGTCAAGTTTAATTTAATTAAGTTAGGGGTTGCTTATAGACCTCCCAGTTAAACCGAAGATGGCTCTTTAGAACACTTTTAGACCTCAATGTCAAGTTTAATTTAATTAAGTTAGGGGTTGCTAACTTAGGTTTGGGTGTATAAAAGTTTCTCTCTAGGGTTTTCTAGAGTTCTTCTCCTCCGCTAGGGTTTCGTACGGTTTTTCTTGGTTTTCCGATCGGCGACTGCCGATTTGTGACGCTGGTTACGTGAGTACAACCGATGGCATCGACGGGCGAAGGGGATGTGGCAGCAATAACGCGAAGTTGGGCGGATATCGTCCTCGATGATGAGGAGGATGCTGTGTTCGCTCTGGCTGTTGCAGCGGACGGTGGAGGGCTATCGGAGACGGAGCAGACATGGGGAATGGTAGGCAGGTTTTTAACAACGAAGATCATAAAAGTGGAGTACATGCGGCAGGTAATGGCATCCGTTTGGCAACCGGTAAGGGGGGTGCAGGTCTCGGAAATTCAACCGAACTTGTTTCTCTTTATTTTTTACCATGAGACAGATGTGGAGTATGTGTTGGATGAGGGTCCGTGGTCGTTCAATAACCATTCACTTGTTTGCAAAAGAGTTCCGGATGGGATATTACCGATTGATGTGGTGCTGGACACGATTGATCTCTGGGTACAGGTGCATGATCTACCACTGGGCTATACGGGGATACAGATTCTGGAACAGATTGGAAATTTCGTTGGAACTTTTGTGAAATTGGACGAAAGATTTATTGGGGCTCCATGGTTAACATATTTTCGAATTAGGGTTTCAATCCCAGTGGATAAACCGATAAAAAGAAGGATGAAATTGCTCAAACGAGACAAGACAACGTGCTGGGTCAACTTCAAATATGAGAGACTGCACACGTTTTGTTTTTGTTGTGGTATGCTAGGGCACTCTTATAAGTTCTGTTTGAAAGCGCGGGAAGCAAGGATACCGGTGGAGCAATATCCGTACTCTGCGGATTTGCGGGTAGGAGGGAATAAGGGGCCACATGAGGTGGGTGGTCCTTGGTTGATCCGGCTTGGCGGCAAGCCGAAAGGTCTACCGGCGTCGGGAAATCTGAGACGGCGACCGACGGTAGAGGAAGACCCGAGAGATGAGGCGGAGAGGAGGGAGAGTGAGGATGTGGTGGCTGTGGTGGCTAAACGCCGCCGGGAGCAGGAAGGGGGTAGTGCCGATGTAACAATGGTAGACAGCTCAAAAAACTTGTTTATGGCGGGTTCTGGATCACAGACCCGCCCAAGCCAATGAGTACGCTGAGTTGGAACTGCCGTGTCCCGTAAGCAACCCGACTTTGTATTTCTGATGGAGACTAAAGTGGCAAAAGATCATGCAGAGCGACTTCGTGTAACGTTGGGGTTTGAGGGTTTGTTCTATGTTGATAATGATGGCTTAAGTGGGGGATTAGCGTTATTGTGGAAGAAGAATAATACGGCAAGACTACTTAGTTACTCGAAGAACTATGTTGATATTGAGGTAACTATGGCAGGTTATCCACGCTGGAGGATGACATGTTATTATGGCTTCTCAGAACGTAGTCGTCGTGCCGAGTCTTGGGACTTGTTGAGGACTCTTGTGGTGAAATCGGATCTCCCATGGATCGTGATGGGGGATTTTAATGACTTACTATATCAATACGAGAAGAGGGGAGGAAATCCGCATCCGAATAGCCTTTTACGAGGTTTTGGAGAAACACTGGAAGATTGTGGGTTAGCGCAACTGCCGATGGTGGGGTACCCATATACCTGGGAGAAGGGGAAAGGAACTGTGAATTGGATTGAGGAAAGGCTCGACAAGGTGCTGGTGACAAATGAGTGGCGTAACGTGGTTCCCCATGCTAAGGTTACGAATTTGAGAACCAGGAAGTCGGATCATTCCGCTATTTTCTGTGGAATTTATGAGGGAGTAGAGGCGAGTGGAGCGACAAGGAGGGAGTTTCGTTTTGAGATGGCCTGGTTGTATGATGATGGGTGTAGGGGAGTAGTCGAGCAAGCATGGAACGAGGGGAGGGGGCAGGGTTTGCAAGATTGTATTCAGTACTGTGGAAACCGGTTAACACGCTGGGGTGGAGATCGGTTCCATAAGTATGGGAAACAAATTTTAATGCTGAAAAGGGACCAGGAACGATTGAGGGGTCGTACTGACATGACCTCACTTGCTGAATTTTGGCACATTGAGGAGCTTTTAAGCAGAACAGAAGCCCAAGAGGATGCATACTGGAGGCAGAGAGCCAAGCAGCACTGGCTCAAGGAGGCTGACGCCAACACGAAATTTTTTCACAGGTATGCCTCACATCGTAAGAAAAAGAATACTATATCTAAGATAATGAATGACAATGGGGATTGGTTAGAAGGGGAACCTATGAGGAAAAATATTTTGGAGTATTTCAATAATATTTTTACCTCTGGGAGTCCGGGGACAGGGGAGGAGTTTTTTGAGAAGGTAGAGAAACGGGTATCACAGGCACAGAATGACTCATTATTACAACCCTTCATTGTAGAGGAAGTAAAAAATGCGTTATTTGCAATGTATCCTGATAAGGCTCCGGGCCCGGATGGAATGAATCCGGGTTTTTACCAGCATTTTTGGGATGTGGTGGAAGGGGATGTGGCGAGTTTTGTGATTAATTGTCTTGAAACGTGTGAGCTCCCATCTGATTTAAATAATACGGATATTGTGCTAATTCCAAAGAAGAATAATCCGGAGTTGGTGACTGATCTGCGCCCTATTGCTCTTAGTAATGTGGTCTACAGAATAATTGCGAAGATGATGTCTAATAGAATGAAACCATTGATGGATGGGATAATATCTGAGTCGCAGAGTGCTTTTATTCCAGATAGGTTGATAACAGATAATATTTTGTTAGCCGCAAAGGTAGGCCATTTTTTGAACAGAAAACAGTGTGGATTAGGGGGATGGGGTGCACTTAAGCTAGACATGGCAAAAGCTTATGACCGGATGGAGTGGCCCTATCTTCGTAACATGATGATGGCGCTAGGTTTTCACAGAAACTGGGTGGATTTGGTCATGAAATGTGTAACTACGGTCTCCTACAGTATCCTGATGAATGGCTCTAGGAGTGATCCAATTATACCTACTCGTGGCCTGAGACAGGGAGATCCGTTATCCCCATACTTATTTATTATCTGTGCAGAGGGACTTTCACTTATGTTGCAGCAGGCAAACAGGGAAGGACTTATACATGGATGTAGAGTGGCAAGAGGGGCCTCCCAGGTATCTCATTTATTCTTTGCGGATGATAGTCTATTATTTTTCAAAGCTAAGGAGGAGGAGGCAAATGAGGTGAAGAAATGTCTGTCAGTATATGAGAACCTATCTGGACAGGTGGTCAACTACCACAAGTCAAGTATTTGCTATAGCAAGAATATAGGAATTATTGACAGGGATAATGTGGCTCAGGTTTTGGGGGTAACACAGGCTCCGAATTTTGGCAAATATCTGGGTCTACCCTCTTTTGTTGGAAGAAATAAGAAGGCAGCTTTTGCTTATATTGAAGATAAAATACGCCAAAGGATTGGGTCTTGGAATAAAAGATTACTATCCCAAGCAGGGAAAGAAATACTATTGAAAAGTGTAGCACAATCCATGCCTACCTTCTCAATGAGTGTATTTCTTTACCACTATCAGTATGTACGGCAATTGAGAGGACCATGAATAGATATTGGTGGGACTCGGGAGGTGATAGACGAATACACTGGAAGGCTTGGGATAAACTGTGTGTCCCAAAGAAGTATGGTGGATTGAGATTTAAGGATTTACGTGCATTTAATCTGGCAATGTTGGGAAAGCAGGCGTGGCGAATGCTCACTAAACCTGACTCTTTAGTGGCTCGTGTCTATAAAGCCCAGTATTTCCCTAAGGGAACATTTTTTGATACACAGATAGGAAATAGCCTCAGTTTTTGTTGGCGGAGTATTATGGCAGCAAAGAGTATAATTTGTAGTGGGGTCAGACGAAGAATAGGAAATGGGGAAACAACATTTATATGGACCCACCCATGGTTGCAGGATGAGCACGACCATATGATACAAACGGAAATGCCAGTACAATTACAAGGGACCAGAGTAATGGGATTAATTGATCAACAGACAGGAACATGGGATAATGACATACTAACAGATTTATTCCAACCTGAGGATGTAGGGCGAATTATGAGGATACCTGTCTCCCTAGACTATAATGATACATGGTATTGGCATGGGGACCCAAAAGGTATGTATTCTGTGAAGAGTGGATACAGGCGGATAGTGGGGGACTACGAGAGTCAAGGGGGGGAATTTATGAATTGGTTATCTTTGTGGCGGCTCAAGATACCCCCGAAATGGAGAATGTTTCTTTGGAGAGCCATTTGTGATATATTGCCCACTACTACAAACTTGCTTATAAGGAGGGTTGATGTGAGCCCTTATTGTGCCATGTGTGGGATATCACAAGAGAATACAATGCATGCTTTAGTCATGTGTGACTATGCAAGAAACATTTGGGAACAATCTAACCTTACAATCCCCAACATTGTCACGAATATTTTTCATGTTTGGTTTGAGGAACTTCAAAATGTTTTAGATTCTGATGGAATGTTATATGCAGCATCAATTCTATACAACATTTGGAGAGCACGAAATCGAGCCGTATGGGAGGCATGCCTGCCACGGCCAAACTCCCTACTCCGAGCCGCCGTGACCGCCAAAGATGCATGGCTCCAGGCACGCCCAATCCGTCCGCCAGCAGCACTGCCCGCCAATGCCGTAGCTCACGCTGCCGAGACTGTCCACGACGCTGCCCACGTGGAGACCGCCTTGATGGCCGGAAATGTTGTGCCGAATTTGAGAAGATGTCGGGTCGACGCAGGGTATTTACACGATACGGGAAGGGCCACCGTAGGGGCTGTTTTGTTCGATGCGAACGGAGAGTATTTAGCGGCCTTCAATGCACCGTTGCCAACTTGTTTGACACCTCTTATGGCCGAAGCTTTGGCATGCAAAGAGGCTTTATCGTGGTTGAAGGAGAGAGGGGAGCAGAGTATTGAGTTATACACGGATTGCTTGACATTGCAACGTTATCTTGCTACACCAACTGCCGCGTTTCGCTCCTATGTGGGCTATGCTATTGACGGCTGCAAGCAAATTGCCACTTTATTTCAGTTTTGTTCATTTAATTTTATTCCTAGATCAGATAATTATTTAGCTCATGCATTAGCTACTACGGCCTATTAGCAACATTTTGCTATGTATTGGTGATACTGCTAATTCTACGTAAGCAATATAAAATAGCACGAGACCAATTAAAGCAAGTAAAATCTTTATTGATCCCGGTAAAGGCCCTAAGTACAGTCTACTTGGCTGCTCTGAGTACCGACTGACTGCGGTCGGGATTCTCTAGCAACAGCCTATCGATCGTCCAAAAGTCCCTTACACTGTAGCTACTGTGGGTATTTATAGCCGCTATGCCGGGGACAGGATTTCAGCCGTTCGGCATGTCCTCCACGTAGCCACCACGTGTCATCCTCCCGGGTGCCCTGCCTGTCGATGTAAAGAGCCGCCACGTGTCCTTCGTCAGCTCTTTCGCCAAAGGGCTACCGCTCGGTGGTCGACACCGTCGCTCGGGCAACTCCGGTCGGTCTACGACCGGGTTCTTCTCGTGGAGCCCGACCTGTTACCTGCAAAGACAAGGAGAAAGAGACAGACTCTTCGGTCGTGGTGAAGCTATCTCGGTCGGGATATTCCTTACCAAGAGCCCCCCAGCCCGGGCCTTTTTGATCAGTCGGGAAAAAACGGGACAGGATGAAGAAGCCCAACCGTCAGCCACCAAGCCGACCTGCCAGCTGTCATTCCTTCCTACGCCACGTGTCGGCCTCTGCCGGCCTCGGCGATCCCATCCGTCGCCTCGGATTCAGCGCGGGTCGTGTCAGGCAAGTTGGCCCATTTCCCGCCTAAATGCCCTCCTATAAATAGGCCCTTGAGGCCCTCATTTGAACTTTCCTCACTCTTTTGCTTCAGTCGGTATCCTCTAAGAATCCCGAGCAGAGCATCTCAGCAAGGCGATCAAGCAAAGCAAAACTTCAGACCTTCTTCAAAGTTTCCTCACTCGGTAAGCTCTTAGTTCTTTACTCTTTGTTTACTCTTTACTTAGCGTAGAAGTAGGATAGCACTAACTTCGAGCTAACTCCCCGAACCCTGTACTAACTCCCGACCGACCTTTAGGTAGAAATATGTCGGACTCGGATAGTCAAAACGCCTCAATCACGGATTACGATGAGGAGGTCGAGCGTATCAGCGACGAGGAAGTGGACATTATGTCCCACACTCCCGAAGCCAGCCCCCGAGCAACGCCAGCCCCCGATCGAGCCGTCGAGCATAACAGCGCATCAAGCTCCTCCGGGACGTCGAGCTCTAGCCCCAGCGGATCGGGGAGCCCTAGCGAAGAAGAGGAAGAGAGAACCACGTCAAGCGGGCGGGGTTCTCCGACCGAGGGCGTTAGGGAAACGCCTACCCGGGTGGTTGGGGACCACCCGGAAGCCGCTCCTCGAGGAGGTGACCGAGAAAATACCCTCGAGCAGACCGAAGAAGACCCGGCCGGGCCGGCCACACCAGCCGTCGAGCTCGAATTCTTGAACAGCGAGAGTGTCGAGCAAGAGATGAGCCTGCTGACCAAAGGCGAAGCGGCTCGGATTGCTGAAATACTCCGGGGTCGGGTAGAATTCGACACAAGCCGGCAGCTGGGAAACGTGATTGACAGGCATCGGGGCAAGTGGATCGGGATGCACTACGACTCCCTGATGGTCCCGATCGCCATTCCCTTCACCCCCCTCCTGAACGCCTTCTTGGCCTATTACCGGGTCGTCCCGGCCCAGATCTGCCCGAACGCGCATCGGATCCTCGCCTGCTTCCCGCAGATATGCACTCGGCACGAGGCCGAATGCACGATGGAGTTGTTCAACTTCATCTACCAGATCAAGGTTCTCCCGGGCCGCTACGGGGGTGGGTTCCTGATGCTGCAATCCCGAGCAGATATGTGCTCCATCAAAGGCCTGCCCGGGAACAACAAGGGGTGGAAGAACAGAATTTTCTCCATCAAATACGACCCCTGGATCCTCCCGGTCGATCGCACTTGGAGCAGCCACTTTAGAAAGCAAGTGGTGCCGGTCGAGACGCAAGCGCTGAGGGACACGGTCAGCCGGATTTCGAGCGAGGTGCACGAATACACAATCTTCCGGACGGCTGAAAGTCTCGCAGCCGCCAAGCTCCCGCCCCCCACGTACGAGCTAAAGGAGAAGTACCTTCCCGTACCGATGGGCGTGACGGTCGCCAAGCCGTCGAAACGGAAGAAGAAAGGTTTAGCTCGAGCTGTTCCTCCCGACCTTGCTTCATTTCTTGATCAAACTAACTTAGCTCCTTTATTGCAGCCATGGCAGAATTTGGTGATGAAGACACCGCCCTTCCCCCGCCCGCCAAGATCTCCCTCGGCGGGAAGAAGAAGACCAAGACCAAAGCAGCCGGGGAAAAGGAGATTCCCACTGCCCGACCCCTGAGTGCCTCGACCGTGTCGACGGGCGAGGGCTTCATCGTCGAGCAGCCTGACGTCTTGGTCACCCGGGTGGAGGTCGCCCGGGGCAAGGAGAAGGTCGCCGACCAGGGCGCGACCGAGGTGGGCAGCCTGAAGCGCCGCCGTGAGCAGCACAGCCCGAGCCCTTCGGTCGGGCGAGAGAGGGAGTCTACGTCCGTGCTGGCACGGATCGGTAACGCCGCGCCAGCCCGAGCGGATCTGGGGAAGATGACCCCGACCCAGGTGGCTGAACAGATCGGCCACGACCTGGCTGAGGTGAGTTTCCCAACTTATAATCTTTCTTTGCCCAAGTGTTTTCGATCGGGCTAACCGAACGTCTCTTGTTTTGCAGATTTCCCGGGCCGCCCAGCTCCTACAAGGTCGAGCCATGCTGACCGAGGAAGCTGATCACCACAAGAAGACGGCCGCCCGTCGCTTGAAGGAGATCAAG
Organism: Ipomoea nil; assembly: GCF_001879475.1. NCBI lineage: Eukaryota > Viridiplantae > Streptophyta > Magnoliopsida > Solanales > Convolvulaceae > Ipomoea > Ipomoea nil. Next base: position 4,045,367 of record NW_017619273.1, on the reverse strand, counting down.
GACCTCCAAGCCGAGCTGGAGAAGACCCAGAAGGCCCTGAAGAAGGGCGACGAGGAGCGGGTTCTTGCCGAGAAGGTCGCCAGCCGGGCGATCGGAGAGGCCAAGGAGCTGAAGGCTCAGCTCGAGAATCCGAGCGAGCTGGCGCGGGCAGCCTTCAAAGACAAGGACTTGGGCTCGGCCTTCCTCACAGCAGCCCGGGGAACAGAGATCGGGGAAGAGCTGATCGTCTCGTTCGGTCGCTGGGGCTTCACGGCCGGGAAGCGGAAGATGCTTGAACGAGTCCGTTCTCGGTTGGAACAGGCCCTGGACGGGGAAGACCTTCAGCTGGTCCTCTCGGCCTTACCCCCAGACCTAGCCGATCCCGGTCCTTCTCCGTTCGCCCCAAAAGCCAAGGCGGCCGAGCCTGGAGCGTCGTCGGCGGCCCCTTCAAGCGGGAAGGAAGCGGCTGCTGGAGCCCGGGAGGCAAAGAAATAGGCTAGGCTGCCTCCTTTTTTTTGTAAGAAACACCGATCGGGAGCCCGGTCCCGAATTGTACCGGGCACCTTTTTGTTTGTTAATAAAATTTATTTTTTGTTCTATCTTGCGTCGCTCGTTCTTTCTTTTCGCACTTTTATCTTTAATCGCGTAAGTGCTGATCCTTAATGCTCGACCTCGCGGCCTTGTGGCCCGATCTTGCGCTGGTTCGACCCACTCGACGCCCGACCTTACGACCTTATGGCCTGGTTGTGCGTTTGATATTACGACGTCAAATCTGGCCAACCGATCGGGTGTACCCGATCCCCGGGCCTTTGTCGAAAAATTTTTGGAAACAAGCCTCTACGGTCGGGATGTAACCGAGCGACGGGCCTGCGAATACTTCCTTATCTCAGCCCCCACACTATTGTGCGCTCGAGGCACGAGTGGGTGCAATAGTGGACAGAAGTTGGACAGATCGGGGGATAATGCTGAGAGCTCCTGGCTTCCCCGATCAGTGGCATGACTTGGGTGTCCGCCAATGTGGAGCGCGTTTTGACCGGTCGATAGATTTCGCCCGGTTGATGAATGTTGAGCTGATCTGCATGTAACGAAGGTGAAAGAAAATAACCGATCGGGCCGCCGCATACAGACGGTCGGGCAATCATCGATCGTATATACATTAAACTTTCCCGCTCGCAGGCGGTTGAATTAATTTTACAACCATAAATTTACATAGAAATGACGACCGGGACTAACTCGCAGGTCAAGCCCCCACTTCGTCTAAAAATACAAAAAATAGGCTAATGCCTAAAAAGAACGAGGTGCTCGGAATTCCAAGTCCCCTCGATTAGCCGACCAGTCGTTGTCTCTAGTCGGTATGTACCCGGCCGTATGACAGCGTTGATGATGTACGGCCCTTCCCAGTTCTGAGCTAGCTTTCCGCCCTCTAGAGGTTGGCTGGCCTCCCTTCGTCGTAGAACGTAGTCTCCGACTTGAAAATAACGAGGGTTGACCCGAACATCTTTAGAACTCTTGACGCGCTTTTGATACTCGGCTATGCGTTGAGCGGCTAGCTCCCTTTTTTCTTCGATCCCATCAAGGTCCACGGCCATCGCGTGCTCGTTCTCCTCCGCATTATAGGTTCTCTCTCGATCGGTCGGAATCCAGGCCTCAATCGGAAGTCGGGCCTCGGCTCCGTAAACCAGGGCGAACGGGGTCTCCAAAGTAGCTTCCCTCGGGGTCGTCCGATAAGTCCACAAAACATATGGCAACTCATCGGCCCAACTACTACCGGCCGAGTGTAACTTCCTTTTCAGACCTTCCAATATCGTCCGGTTAGCATTCTCCACTTGTCCATTTCCCTGTGGGTAAGCGACCGACGACCGGACGTGAGTCGTCCCGATCGTGGCCAAGAAATTCTGGAAGTATTGGCTCACAAACTGGCGACCGTTGTCGCTAATGAGATGCACGGGCACGCCAAAACGGGAAATGACATTGCGCCAAAGGAAGCGAGCACATTGCTGAGATGTGATCGTGGCTAAAGGCTCGGCTTCTATCCACTTGGAGAAGTAATCTATGGCGACGATCACGAACTTTCTCCGACCGGAGAGCTGAGGAAAGGGGCCCAAGATGTCTACCCCCCACCTTGCGAAAGGAATTGCGGTCGTGACTGGCTGGTAGAACGTTGCCGGTCGTCCAGGCATCCGGGCGTATAGTTGGCACGTCTCACATTCCCGAGCTAACTTTTCACAGTCTAGCTGGAGGGACGGCCAATAGTACCCGATCAACATGATACGACGGGCCAGGGATCGACCTCCTTGATGTGAAGAGCAAATTCCCGAGTGTAGCTCCTTCATGACCAACTCAGCCTCAAATGCGGTCAAGCAACGCATGAGGGGGCCTCCATACGATCGCCTATACAGACGACCGTCCAAGACTTGGAACCTTGGGGCTCTTAGCTTGGCCTTTCGAGCACGCTGCGGGTCGTGGGGGAGGCGATCGTGCTCGAGATACTCCTTCAGATCGGTGATCCAATTGTCATCTACCGGTTGGATGGGATTGACCGGTAGACGGTGAATACTGTGTCTTGGGATCACCAAGATCCGAGCTATCTTCGAAATGTGCTCCGGGGCGTCTTGGGCCAGTTTAGACAAGATATCCGCATCGGCGTTATCCAACCGGGGTATGTGTCGGACGGTATACCCCCGGAACTGAGCGAGCTTTTCCATGGCAAGGTCTCGATACAACTGCAAACGCTCACCATTGACTTCATAGTCCCCGAGGACTTGCCCGACCACGAGCGCGGAATCTGTTTGAGCTCGAATGTATTCAGCCCCCAAGTCCCGAGCGCACTGCAAGCCATTAACGAATGCTTCGTACTCGGCTTCGTTGTTGGTCGGGTGGAATTGGTACATAAGAGCAAAATAGATCTTGAATCCTTCCGGGCTCGTGACCACCACTCCTCCTCCTGCCCCTTTTTTGCTACTCGACCCATCTGTAGCCAGTGACCACCACTCAGCCTCGGGATCCGCAACCTCAGGAGGCCGGGTATCCCGGGCGGTGCACTCAACCAAGAAATCCGCAAGAGCTTGACCTTTAATAGCCGGTCTTGGTCGGTATTCGATCGCGTACTGGGTCAACATTAACGCCCATTTGACTAGGCAACCTGATGATGAAGCAGTTCGGAGGACTGGCCCGATCGGCTGGTCGGTCAACACGCGAATTGCTCGACCTTGGAAGTAGGGAGCCAACTTCTTCGCGGCAATGTAAAGGGCGTAGACGACCTTCTCGAGTCGGGAGTACCGGAGCTCGGGACCATGTAGCGCGTGGCTCACATAGTACACCGGTCGCTGGACCCCTTCCGGATCGGTTCGGCACAGAACTGCGCTTACTGCACGATCGGAGACGGCGAGGTACACGTCTAGCTCTTCTCCGAGCTCGGGCTTTGAGAGCACGATCGGTGACATGAGATACTCCTTCAGCTCGTCAAAAGCCGCTCGGCATTCTTCGTCCCAGACGAACCCATTAACCTTCCGCAATACCTTGAAGAAAGGTAAAGCGCGCTCGGCTAGCTTGGAGAGGAACCGGCTGAGGGCTGCCAACCGACCGGTCAATTGCTGGACTTCCCGAACGGTGGAAGGTGGCTGCATGTCCAGAATCGCTTTTACTTTGGCCGGGTTAGGCTCGATTCCTCTCTTGGTCATCATATAGCCGAGGAACTTGCCGGTCTGAACCGCAAATGTACACTTGGTCGGGTTCAGCCGCAACTGGTACTTCCTCATGATCTGGAAGCACTCCCGAAGGTCCCGAGTGTGGTCGGATCGGTCCCGACTCTTGATCAACATATCGTCGATGTAAGCTTCCATCGTTCGGCCCAGCAGATCAGCAAAGAGCATGTTGACCATCCTTTGGTAGGTCGCTCCTGCGTTTCGGAGGCCGAACGGCATCACTCGGTAACAATACAGCCCATCCGGGGTCACGAAGGCTGTCTTGCTCTCGTCTTCATGGTGCATCATGATCTGATGGTATCCCTTAAAGGCATCCATGAAGCTCATTAAGTCGGCCCCAGCCGTCTCGTCGACCATCTGATGAATGCTCGGTAGAGGATACGGGTCGAGCGGACAGGCTTTGTTGAGGTCCGTAAAGTCGATGCACATCCTCCATGCTGGGGGCTTAGGAACAAGAACAATATTTGCCACCCACTCAGGATAGACCACCGGACGGATGTGCTCGATCGCCGCCATCTTTTTTACTTCTTCTCTTACAAACTCGCGGCGATCGGAGGAGAGGTGTCGTGTCTTTTGCACGACCGGCTTAGCTGCGGGATCGACGGCCAATTTGTGACAAATGACCGACCGATCGATCCCGGGCATGTCTTCAGGCCCCCATGCAAAAATATCGGCGTACTCCCGGAGCACGGCCAGAACTTCCGCTCGGAGCTCGGGAGTGAGGGCTCGGCCAATCTTAATCTTCCTGTCCGGGCGGTCCTCGGACAGGGGAACTTCTTCAATTTCTTCGGAAGGCTCAGGCTGCTCCTTCCGTTCCTTAGCCTCCTCCTTGGCTATAGTGTTCACCCGGGAAGACGGACCGGAGTCACGTCTATTGACCGCTCGGGTGTAACACTTCCGGGCGGATTGGACATCGACACGGACCACGCCGACCCCGTTGGGGGTGGGGAATTTCATGCATAGGTGAGGCATAGAAATTATCCCGCCGATCTTCATAATGGCGGGTCGGCCCAAAATAATGTTGTGGACGCAATGGAGGTTGACCACAACAAATTCCAGCTCCGTTTGGATCGACTTTGGAGGCGTGCCGATCTCGACCGGGAGCGTTATTTTTCCCTCGGGGTAGATAAGAGCCCCGGTAAATCCTGACAGTGGTACACCGACCGGAGTCAGCTCCTTCCTGTCAAGGCCAAGCTTCTCAAACACGTCCAAGTATAGGATGTTCACGCTACTGCCCGTGTCAACCATAACCCTTTGGACATCCGTCCCCTTGACGTCAATCGTGACCACGAGCGCCTCCATGCCGTGATCACTGCTGGTGGGTTGGTCCTCGAGGGTGAAGGTTATGGGCTCCATCTTCTGCCTCTTCCCGGTCTCCCGGGAATCCACTACTGCGACCGGGCAATTTGTCCGCGGTCGGGAAGCATCTTCCAGCCCACCAAAAATGACATGGATGGTTGGTTTTCCGGACGGGCGGCTACCGGACGGAGGGTCAGGGTCCCGTCGGTCATCATGACGATCGTCCCTTCGATCGTCTCTTCGGTCCTGGCCCGACCGATCAGAGCGGTGATGAGATCGTCTGTGATCCCTCCGATCGGTATTTCTCTTGCTGTCTTCTCTCTTTCCCACACACTTGTCCAATTTTCCCAAATTGAGCAAATCTTCCAATAATTGGCGCAAGTGGGTACACTCCTCGGTGTCATGCCCGGCGCATCGATGGTAAGCACAGTGCTTACTCTTGTCAGGGCCGTCTCGATCGGGATGGGGGAGTTTGATGAGATTGCAGGACTGAGCGTACTGCATGGCCTCCGCCGCGGATCGGTTTAAGGCCGTAAACTCGCCAGGCCTGGTGCGGGATCGGGGATGGTCATCTCCCGACCGATGTTCCGCCCGGCCGGCCGGTTTACGGGACGAAGAGCCGACCTCCTGCAAGCGCTTGACGGCATTCGCCTCACCTGCGTTGGCGTAATCAGTGACCCTTCGGAGGGCCTCCTCATATGTGGTCGGGGGGTGGAGGATAAAATCCTGGTATAGATACCCCGCCCGGAGGGAGATGTGAAGCATGTGAGTGGCGGTCGCATCATCCATGGGCTCGACCTCCCCGACTGCTGCCTTCCACTTGATGAGGAAGTCGGTCAAGCTTTCCCCTTCGAGCTGCTTGGCCTTTTCGAGGTACATATAGGACTTCCTCACCACTTTGGAAGTAATGAACTTCCGTACAAACTTGATCGCCAGGGTCTCAAATTTGTCGATTGACCCCGGCTGCAGGGTTCGGAACCATTCTGCCACCCGACCGGTGAGGGTTGAGTAGAAGGCCCTGCACATCACGGCGTCTGAAACGCCCTTCAGCATCATATTGCTGAAAAAATCATTCACGTGAGCCTCAGGATCTGTCCGACCGTCGTAACTCTTCTCTCCCGAGACCTTTAAGTCGAGCGGGTAAGGCTGAGCCATTACCGCTGCTGTGAAAGGCGTCTGGTGTAGGGTCGATCGGTCGGCCGGGGGTGCTGTAGGATACGCACTCCTGAGCTGCGCAACTTCCGCCTGGAGGTTGTAGAGCAATCCTCGGGTTTCGTTGAGCTCGACGGCTTGAACGGCTTGGGCTGTATCCCGAGCGCGTCGTCGCCGGTGAGATCTCGACCCGCTATACCCGGATGAAGCCTCATGGCTAGCTTCCTGCATTTGTACGTCCTCTTGCCCGCGATTCGGGTCTTGGGGTCCCAGACGCTGGCGCATCTCTGGTCGGAGACGATCGAAAGCTACCGCTCGGGCAACCTCTTCAGGGTCCACCGCTTGAACGGCTTGAGCTGGTGCCTCCATCGCATCAGCACCCCCCGACCCCAACCGCGAATGAGCCGAGCGTCGAGCCCGGGAAGTGGACTGACGCTGCGGCTCTACTTGTGCGGTCGGCTGTACTGGAGGGGCGGCGGCTGGAGCTGTATAAGCTGGCGTATATGGTGGATAACCAATCGGGGAAGTGTAGCACATCGGTTGGCCTGGCCAGTACCCATACGGTAGAGGTGGGACCGGGTATGGATACTGGGCGGGATAGATCATCGGCGGCTGCTGGTATGGCAGACCGGGTGGTGGGTATCCCGGTTGTATGTAATTCACCGGCTGCTGGGCGGCCGGGTATGTATTCGACGGATGTGGTGGTGAGAGATTGAGGTTGAGGTCCATTGTCTGACCCTGCTGTTGGGTAGCATAGTGGTCGGAGGAGCTCGCCGCATCCGCCTGGTCGTCGGCGAAGTTGTTGTGTGCCCACGGATACATGTCGATATGGTGATCGGGTGCTCGTCAAGACGTTGGTTTCTTGCACGGGTCCCCACAGACGGCGCCAAAATGATACTGCTAATTCTACGTAAGCAATATAAAATAGCACGAGACCAATTAAAGCAAGTAAAATCTTTATTGATCCCGGTAAAGGCCCTAAGTACAGTGAGCAAACATATAATAACGGATTCGAAATTGTAACCAAGCATCGCCCATAGGTTCTATACCTGATTCATAAGTAGAAAGTTTCTCTGGCCCTTTGCTAATCGGAGCTAAAACCCCGGAAATAAAAAAAGCCAAAATAGGAATAAGGCTGGATATTATTAGAAATGCCCAAAAAAGATCATATTCGTAAAGTAGAAACATAGACATACTCCTATAACGTGGAAAATATATCGGATTGGTCGATTCGAATTGGGAATTGTCAAGCCATCCATAACTCTTTAGTAAAAAAAACAAGAATTCATTTTGCTCGAAGCATCTAGTTTCCTTTGTTTATTGAAGGGCATATCTCATTTCCAGATTCAGGCTACTTGGCTGCTCTGAGTACCGACTGACTGCGGTCGGGATTCTCTAGCAACAGCCTATCGATCGTCCAAAAGTTCCTTACACTGTAGCTACTGTGGGTATTTATAGCCGCTATGCCGGGGACAGGATTTCAGCCGTTCGGCATGTCCTCCACGTAGCCACCACGTGTCATCCTCCCGGGTGCCCTGCCTGTCGATGTAAAGAGCCGCCACGTGTCCTTCGTCAGCTCTTTCGCCAAAGGGCTACCGCTCGGTGGTCGACACCGTCGCTCGGGCAACTCCGGTCGGTCTACGACCGGGTTCTTCTCGTGGAGCCCGACCTGTTACCTGCAAAGACAAGGAGAAAGAGACAGACTCTTCGGTCGTGGTGAAGCTATCTCGGTCGGGATATTCCTTACCAATTGGGATAGCCACCCACCAGACATTATATCAGCGTTTTTCTAATGAAGCACCCATGTATTTTTCAAAAAAAAGTTAGGGGTTGCTTATAGGCCTCCCAGTTAAACCGAAGATGGCTCTTTAGAACACTTTTAAATGAAAGAGCTCCTAAATTATTAGAATTTTGTGTTTTAGTTATAATATAATTCTTTTTTCACTCTCTCTGTATTATTGTAAATTTATCTTTTGTCATTCAGAACCACTTCTTTGTATTCTTACCCCAAAAATTGAATCCCCAATCTAAGGGCCCCCACACTCCGACCCAACAGAGCATGTGAGAGGATGTAAATCACGGCGACTCAATGGGTTAGTAGACAAACTTCTTTGTATTCTTATAAATACATATATCCATATGATTGGTAAATTGAATTTATCAATAATAAAACTATCCTTAATTAAAAATTCTTGTTCTCATCTTCCTGACCAATTATTTAACAAATTTTAATAAATTAGTACTACACTTCAAATAATAATATTTAAACACCCCAACACCCAAAATATTATTTAAATTTAGCTAGTAACATGCTTAAATTGAAATACTCATATATATATTTACTATATGAATTAAGTTCTCGTGCGGTTGTACGGTTAAATCTGAGCTATTGATCTTGCTTAGTCAATGTTCAAGATTACCAAAATTAATTTTAAAAAAAAAACGCAGTGGTAATTTTGTAATTTTTGTATCTAAGTCAAATTTAAGGTGAGTGATTTTTGGGATTAAAGTGCGTGAATTTTGTGCTTAAGGTGTGTGAGTTTGTGCTTAATGTGAGTAGTTGTTGAAACTTAAGGTGCGTGTGTTTCCTTCTTAATGTGCGTTGTTTTCCTCCTTAAGGTGCGTGATTTGTATGCTTAAGGTGCGTCGGTTGTGTAAAACTTAAAGTGAACCATTTTTAAAACTTTAGGTGCGTGGTTTGTGTTCTTAAGGTGCGTCATTTTAATGCTTAAAGTTCGTTCTTCGCACAACCACACGGGAACCCCTCCCTTAAATCTATAACATTTTTTTGAGTACTATTACCCTGTTACATAGTATCTGTTCATATATACTTTTCAACTTACTGAAGCCCAACGAGTCAATATCGTCCATACAAATACTTGAACCCATGACCTTCCATTTGGAAGAATCACTTCATGCCGCTTGACCACAAGTCTTTGGCAAATCTATAACATTTAATTTGTCTGAACTTTAAAAAAGAAAAAATATACAAAAAGTAAGTTGATCAGTTTTACAGGCATTTAACATGAGCAAGTACTATAAGGTGAGGTCGACCATTATATCTTTTGTCAACATCCCATTTTCTATCTCCCAAACTCCATAGATAAGCTAATTAGAGTTTTTGCTATGCACATGACTTTCAGATTTTAACTCTTCTATCTTGCTTCATTGCAATCTGCACCTTGGTTTTACCTGAAATTTATTCATGCTTATTTTGTGTATTTAATTTGTGGTTCATGTCAAGAGGATGAAGAGTGGTTGTAAAAATGTCATGCAATGTCTCTCTCTCTTTTTTTTTTTTTTTTTTTTTTTTTCCATTTCTTTAAATGGTTGAAATTGATTTGAGATTAGAAATGAAAATGTTATTTGGTGGCTCTAATGGGGATAGACAGAGAACCAACTTTTAAAATTAAATTAGTATGTTTAATTGGGATATTGGAGAAAACCAATTGAAAATGTTCATAATGAGATTTTAAGTGTGTGTTTCTTACTTTTCAATAATGTTGGTTCAAATAAAAAGTTTGGAAGAACTCAATAAACTTTTTAACCTTTTTTACCAAACTAAATTTTAAGAGTTTAAATCACAATAGAAGGCTTTAACTTGCCTGGTTTGAATTGGTAGCATATTTGTTATTTGAAACAAAAATGGTAAGTGTGTTTGAGTTCAACAATAAAAATTAAGAGAACAAGGGATTGGTGGTTGAGTTAGGTTTTTACTTCTTATCATGTAAAAAAATGGTATAAATTCATCAAGCTTGAAGAAAATAGCGAAAAGAGCAGTTACAAGAATAACATTATCTTGATCGTCTAATTTGAATTATCATTTTTTTTACTCACACATTTTTTTTTCTTGCTTACAGATATTGGCTACTATATATAATTTGGTCAATCTTATACCATGAATCACTAATCTAAATGTTCATTTTAGTATTCTAAAGATTAATTTTTTAGTGTATTAGTAGTTCTTTTTTAATAAGGTTGTTCTGAGTGTACTGAATTTTCATTTTTAATGTATTAGTTGACCCTTCTTGACCAAATTTGACCAGGGAGGCGGAGGCTGAAGATCCTGATCTAGAGGAGGTGAAAAATTGTTTGAAGGGAGTCATAAATGAAACTAAGCGAGTTCGAAAAGTGTTTGAAGGTTATGTGGTAAAAGACATGGAAACCGCGGAGAAGATTATTCACACAGCCCAGATGAATTTCTTAGTCGACGGGAAATGAAAGCGATCGTGGAAAGAGTCGCGGCTGGTGCTACTGAGGCCGGTAAAAGCCCCAAATGGACCTGCCCCAATTTTAAAGATTTTTTCAAAAGATTTGTTTGAATGAAGTTTTTTTGAAATATTGTCTTGTTTTGTTTTGTTTGAAAGTTAGATTGTGTTTATGTTTCTGCTGAGTTGTTGGATTGTGGTTTTTTGAAATGTCGTTGAATTTTTGAAAAAAAAAATGTATTAGTTAAAAATAAACTTACAATATAGTAAAAATGAACATATATCAACGATCTACCACATACAATATGGATCATGATTCATGATATAATTTGTTGAATATGATCTGCACTAGTGAACTCAAAACTTATAAGATTTGAAATATTCGGTAAAATAAATATAGTATGTAATAATATGCCCAATGTGTAATGTACATAATATGAATATTATAAGAGTTAATTCCATTTTTGTTCTAGATTTATAGGTGATGTTTCACTTTTAGTCCTTTATTTTCAGAACATCTCCTTTTGGTCATAGTATTATTATTGTGGTATGACTATTTTTTACGCCTCCATCAACAAAATCATTTAAATTCCATAAAATCAAGGTCATTTAGGTATTCAATTATACATTTTAAAAAAAAATAAAAATAAAAATATAGTGGGTCAACCCACTTTGTATAAAAACGATCAAAATGTCCTTGTATGTAAGGTATTTCAGCGATTTAGTTAATGGATGACAAAAAATGATCATGCCACAATAATATTAGGATCAAATGAGATGTTATGAAAAAGAATGACTAAAAGTGGACTGACACCTATAAATTTAGGACAAAAATGAAATGAACTCAATATTATATGTTTGTGTAATATTATTATTAAATTATTATATATTTTAAAACTATTTGCACCCCTATAGCATGTAGTAAACAAGATTTATCTAAAATTTGTGTGACTACAGATATTCTACATAATAAATATATGATGATCATAATGTGTATGTAATATTTTTTATTAAATTATTATATATTTTCGGTAGCCTTTATCCTTGGAAGGGATGGAAATGATATATTAATATCAAAATTATTATGAGTTGAAGTTTTATGGGTTTGTGCTTTGATCAAATATGAATTCTGCATGTTTTCTTGAAAGACTCATAGGTGCAAATGTATGCTGAGGATCGGATAATTTTGATTCCAAAAACAAATTAAACCACTAAATTTTCTCCAAATATATCTTCAGAAAAGGAGGAGAGCATTGAAGGGTGCTTTAGAGAACTCAGAAACAAAGGAGGATAACTGATTTGTGAATGTCTTTACAAACTTTTTTTTTTTTTTTTTTTTTTTTTTTTTGCTATTGGGTGTTACTTATAATTTTTCTTTGAATATGGTCAATCTTATATCGGGGACAGGTTCACTTTGTAAGGATGATCGTTAATCTGACCTAAATGTTCATTTTAGTATATTAAAAGTTCATTTTTATAACATCATTATTAGTACTTATGATTAGAGATAATTTATAAAATAAATACACTATGTACTCCGTATGTAATAAATGTTTAATTTGTAATGCATATAATATGAATACTATAATGTTTTTGTAATATTTTTTTTATATATTTTAGAACTACTTGCATTCCCTATACCATGTAGCAAACAAGATTTAATTTACTAACAAAAAAATTTAAAACCATATAAGCTTTAATTGAGATATTGGAGAAAAACCAATTTAAAACAAAAATAGTAGAAAATATTAGTTATATTATTATGGATGGTAATTATCAAATATTTGGTGGTGTAAGATCACAAGCAGTGAAACACAGCGTTATATGCGCGGGATCTCTACTTCTACTTCTACTTCTTTTTTCCTCTGATATAAACTCATTTTAATCTCCTCATTACTTTCTCAGTTTCTCATATTCTCTTTTCATTGATCAAAAATGGAAACCGACGGCGAAGTTCAGGGCCAAAAAACCATGAGCACTTCCACCTCCTTCCGGCTGCGGAGTCCCAGCCTGAACTCCGTCCGCCTCCGCCGCATTTTCGACATGTTCGACCGCAACAACGACGGGATGATCACGGTGGACGAGCTGAACCAGCCGCTGAACCTCCTCGGCCTGGAGACCGATCTCTCCGAGCTCGACTCCATGATCCGGTCGTATATCAAGGCCGGCAATGTGGGCCTCACGTTCGAGGACTTCGAGGCCCTCCACCGCTCCCTCGACAACGTGTTCTTCGGCGCCGACGAGGGGGGAGACGGCGAGGCGGTGATCTCCAAGGCGCAGGAGGAGGCGGATATGAAGGAGGCTTTTAGGGTGTTTGATGAGGATGGCAATGGATTTATATCGGCGAGGGAGCTGCAGGCCGTGCTTACCAAGCTGGGATTGCTGGAGTCCACCGGCGGCAATGAGATCGATAGAGTGGAGCAGATGATAGCGTCGTATGATCAGAATCGCGATGGGCTTGTGGATTTCAATGAGTTTAAGGATATGATGCGCTGTGTCATACAAAAGAATTGACCAAACTCAATCAGGGAAAAGAACATCTGTCATATCATTGATTATACATAGGATTAAATACACGTACTACTATATATATTGTTTTTGAATTAATTTTTTTGTAAAAATTTTGGATTTGTGTATTTGAATTATTTAATTTTTTATACTCAGGGTGTAATACCGGAAATTAATATCAAAATTATTACGTGTTTTAATTTGATCAAATATGAATTCTGCATGGTTTCTTTTGGGATGAGGGAAACCTACCGGCTACTGCCACAATTCGAAGGTAGGCATGGAGTCAATTCAGCTTTTTTGATCCTAGTAAATCCTAGTAAATCAATCTAAATTGTGTTTATAGTTGATCGAAAAATTAGGATTTGAACTCGTGATCTTATGATTACAAGCTTGTATTCTTAGTCAGCTTGATTATGGTTATCCTCATTCTGCATGGCATGATTTCTTCCCCAAAAAAGTTGGCCTCCACATTTAACCCGATAGAATATTTTGGAAGAAAATACAAGCACAGGATTGAGTTATTCCTATGCGACAACGAAGACAGAGGAGCCTAACATGGCTAAGGTGAGGTAGAGAGAGTGGATATATGTTGTAAACTTAGTTAAATAATTAATTAATTATTTATTTATTTAATATGTATTTTGATTCTATTTCGGTCTTAATTATATATATCTATAATTTATTGTTATAAAAAAGACATCAATTTTAGTAAAATTAATTGTGATTACTAATTAAGTACTTGATAGTGTGTAAAACAAGGGGAAGTCATATCATCATTTTGGTCTCTCAATTTTTTATAAATATTATGCTTTCTTTTTTAAGAAAGTGCTCAATCCCTAAATATTACATTTTGATTCAAAAGTATTACAATTTTTTTAAAATAATAATAAATTTACGCCCACCCCTAACCGAGCGCATTTCCTTGGAGGCCAGGCGCGAATTGCAAGTCTTGAACTGAGGCCAAGTTATGGCTGGTTCTTCCATCTCCAGTGCCACATTTGCGCCACCCCAGACTGGTGAAACGCTGCTAGGCGAACGATGGTAGCGGCGAGGTGAGGTGTAGTCGTTACGCAGCAGCTTTAGGACGAGGATGATGTGCTTCGTGGCTGTTGGAGCCGTCTGCCGGTTCCTTCCCAGCCAGGAGTTGCCGGAACATCTAGCGGAGTTTGTCCTAGTAAGCTTTGCCATGATGTCGGGCTCTGATACCAAATTTGTTGCGCGCTCGAAATTGTGAGAATACGTCACTAGGCGATGTACAAGACTCGATGGGCGTGGAGGGGGAACGGGGGAAGATGGTGATCTCCCTATGGTTGCAACTAAGCAGAAGAAAACAAATGAAAACAATAAAATAAAAGATTAAAGAGTTTTAGAATTCTTCCTCTCCCAAATGTCATTAGACAAATCACAAAATTCAAATGATTATTCTCTCCACCTCCAAGCTCTTAAATACCTTGAGGCAACGCTAACTAGAACAAAATTAGGTAACAAAAAACAAATTAAACAACTCAAGTAAAAATAGAAAGGAGGAAATAAACTAATATAAATAACTTATGGAACGGGTCTGCTTCTGTGATATGTTTTCCCAACTTCCCTTGCCACACCACTCCCCGAATGACATATGCACCACCCAAGGGAAAACCAAAGCAATCGACTAGCATGGTTATGAGCCCCAAATTTATTCGTAATTGAGAGAACTTGTCTTTCGATTTTGCCCGATGACCATCCCCCAAGCGAATGCCAAAGTTTGGTGTGAATTCGAATGGGTGTTCAAACATGCCAATTAAATGGCTAGAAATAAAATTGGGGTTGGCACCACTATCAACCCTGATAACCACATCAATGTTTAAAACACGACCTCTGAATTTCATCGTCTCAGGCCTATCAATTCCCACCAAAGTTAATAACGGTAGGTCAAGCAATTCAAATTGGGCAGCATCAAGTTCTTCCTCAGTAGTAGCAATTTCATCTTGGTCACCATTTAATTTCCACCTTCATCCTCATCCTCTGCCACAAAAGGATCGACATTCCTAACTTTGTTGGCGCTGACCCTTTGTACATCTTCTAGTTCAACAGTCAGAAGAACTTTCGGGTTTCGGACCGTTGGCGTGCAGGGTTCGGTCTCAACTTTCGACCTTTGCACTTCTCGTGATCACGGTTGGCATAACTTAGCCCGCAAGGCCAGCCAATTTCCGGACGACATTCGTGCCCGCAGGTGCCGGCGCATACGAGCTCGGGCTTGAATCAAGCCTTTTTCAATCTCGTCTAGTTGTAACTGGGAATTGAATTCAGAATTCAAAAATTGGAGTTAATAGGGTATTAATTCCGTAACAGAATGAATTCAATCCCCATAACAGTCAGAAGAACTTTCGGGTTTTGGACCGTTGGCGTGCAGGGTTCGGTTCGTGGTCACGGTTGGCATAACTTAGCCCGCAGGTGCCGGCGCACACGAGCTCGGGCTTGAATCAAACCTTTTTCAATCTCGTCTAGTTGAAATTTGATTTGCGCCCCAAAATAACCACTTAACATGCCATTTTAAGCTATTTTTTCAACACATTTCACTTAGCATAATCAAAATCAATATATAAACCTTTATTCCTAACACTTTTAAATTTTATTTTATATTAATAATTATATAATATATCGTGTGCATCGCACAAATGAAATACTAGTTTAATTTTATTCCAAAAAAATTCCACATGGATATGCACCCTCTATTCCCATTGACATCCTTAGTTATTACAAGAAAATGATAAACATAAAAAAAAAAAAAAAAAAATTATCTTTTCTAAAGTTATAAGACATTATTTTTCATTTTCTAATTTGAAAAATACTTTATTTTAAACAAAACAAAAAAAAATGTTATTCTTCATTTCTTTACTAATTATTTAAAAAATATCTTGAGTTACTCGGCCTTAAATTTCCTTTTATATCTTTTAACATATCACAAATGAAGTTATATAAAAATAAATAAATAAATAAATAAATCATGTCAAATCGGGTGTGAGGTTCCTGCAACAAGGGTTTCGCCTTTTGTGGAAATAAATAAATAAATAAAATGTTTCAGCTAAAATTGAAGTGGAATCACTCTTAATCCATTATCAAACAAAATACAAATCAGCTAATATATTTTGAAACCATTTCCAAGCAACAAATTGTAAAAGAAATAAAAATGAATTTTTAAGATAATAAATTATATATGCTTATCCTCCAACCAAACGTCTACAATGTTATCACTTGTTGAAGCTTGGACAATACGTTATTGAAATGAAGCAGATACAATGAATGGATATAATTAAAAAGAAAAAATTACGCTACATTATCAAATTACGGAAAAAAATATTGTGTTACAACTTACAAGCGAAGACAATAGGTATTGAAATGATACTTTTTAAGAAAAAACTACCGCCTTATGCCGAACACAGCCCAAATAGTGCCTTGACGGAACGTTATGCTGTGGAATCGTGCAAGGTGAGCACGATTCCATATTCATAATTTCTATACTGTAGATTAATAATTTCTATATTGTAGATTCATAATTTCTATACAGTAGATTCATAATATTTGTACTATAGATTCATAATTTCTTAATTGTATAGTTATCAAATCATGAACATATAGTTCTGTGATTTGTGAAAACAGAGTTCAACAATTCGGAATATAAACATCGCAAATTATGAACATATAGCTCTGTAATTATGAACATATATTTATAAAATTATGAACATATAGTTCTATAATTATGAATCTACAGTATAGAAATTATGAATATGGAACCGTACCCACCTTACAAGGTGGGCACGTTTCCATAGCATAATTTGCCGTGCCTTGACTTTGGTGCTCGGTTGGCACCAATGGGTTCCTATGAGATACCGAGTTTATTTGGACATTCGGTATGCAAATTAGCTGCTTTTGACGGTCTTCAAGTAATACTTGCGTAAGTTATAGTCTCTGACAATGTATAGAATTAAAACATGTGTTTCTTCTCAACTAAAAGTCTAAATTGATTGTTGAATTACATATTTATATGTATATATTATATGCTCAAGACTTTAATTTGAATTATGATTTTGTTATGCAACATACTATTGGCTTTTTAGTTAACATGTTTTCTACATACTAATGAATTTAACTTCGATAGTACTATTTGTTTGGTCATCAGTTTTGCTGGCATTTCTATTTGCAATGCATTAGTGCTATCATGAATGCCTAATGAGTATTGTATTGATGGATCCAGAAGAAAATTAAAAGATAATTTAGTGCACCTCTTCTCTCAACCCCAACCAGATCGAGCATATGAGAGTAGCATGCAAGGTCAAATGTCAGTACTCAATATGCACAAGTTAAAAAATCTATCCACTTTAAATATAATTTTCACATTATTAATGCTGAGTTCGAAGATTAATCTCTTATCCTAAATACTACCAACCAAAGCGATGGAGGAAGACGTGAAATTTAAAACATCTACTGATCCAACGTAACGGTACATACGTTTGAAATAATAATAATACTAGTTTTGCAAAACTTTGAATAAACAAACAAATTTATTTTTTCTCAAATTATCAATCAAACAATAGATTATATTTGTCGTCGCATCGTATTATGGCAAATGAACATAGGATGATGATGAAACTGCACTATTCAACCCATATATATATATATATATATATATATATATATATATATATATATATATAGGCTTAATTAGCTTGGATGATGCATCTATATATCATGTTCCCCGGTTGATCATTTCCTGGAAACGTTTAATGGATTCTTCCCTCTCGAATCTCAGCTGTCTCCTGAAACTGTTGATGAAATCGTCAGCCAGCTTGTTCACATCTTCCGCCGCCAACCGCCGCGCAGCTGCTCTTCTCTCGCTCACCGCCGCCGCCGCACCACCCTTCTCCGCCGTTTCCTTTCTTCTACAGCTCGCAGAAGAAGAATTTTCTTGCCCACGATCCATTGATATATAATAGGATTAATAGCCCAGAGAAATGAAATGAAAGCGTGATAATCCGAACCGAATTAACCAAATTTTCAATGGAGGAAATGAAGGTGTGGGTGTGCATTTATATGAGATAGATTTGCGTGCAGAGAAGCTGTAAGGAAAGAGAAAGGAAGAAAAGAGGATGGAGTGGAAGGCGTGTTTGGAGATGAGTAAAAGGCAGGCACTTTGGGATTGAATAAAACCACAAGGAAAAGCTAACAATTTTTTTTTTTTATTCATCATCTCCATCTTCATCAGTACGCTCCAAATTGAATTGCCGGCTAACATTCCATGTCCGCCGTCATCCTCCACCCAATGTTTTTTACTTTTTTTTTTTTTTAATATTTTATTTAATATTTTAAATCTGCATGGTTTTCATGCTGAAAGAAGCTACATATTATAACAATTCACACATTATGGAGTCACGTGTGAGATCATTTTTTAATTTTAAACATTTGGGAGTGTGAATGTGTGATATTTTTTTAATTTTAAATAGGGAGATTATATTTTAGTCCATCAACTATATTAAAATATTCAACTTAATCCCTTAATTATATATGTTACTCATTTAGTCTCTAAATTATATTATTTGTTTGGTGGCCATCTATTATGATAGTTTACATTACCTTAAAGTATAATAGAGCAATCTGTGACACAAAACAATTGTTACATAAATCAATTCAAGTTTATCCTCTTCTTTTGTCTTAAAAAAAAAAAAAAAAAAAAAAAAAAAAAAAAAACTTGACAATATAATCCACTAATACATATATTAATGTTGTTACGGAACAATAATCTGTGAGTGTGTAACTTATTGAGAATTCATTGGGATTGTAAAACAAGACACACAAAAAGCTAACTTGACCGGTCATATTAACATATGGTTCTTTAGCAACTTGGAATAAAACATCTTGTGATTCCGATATAGTTTTATGATCCACTTGAACATAAAGAAACTGTCAGTACTAAAATAAAATTATACTTCCTAAGTACTTCAAGGGCTATGGTTTTCTAAAACAATGAGCTCCAGCTCATAGAACAAAGAGTGTATACTTCTCTCAGCTTAGATAAACCACTTGCTTCAAATGTTTCCAACCTTACCCCATGTAGATCCATTAAATTGGCATAACAAAAGAATGTATTGAATCAATCATTATACAGTTCTCTATAATCAAACGAGAGCCAAAGAATCAAGGGAAGAACTAAAAGCATATTGCATTCCTCATTTAGTTTCAACTTTAAAAATAAATGGACAAGTCTTCCTATTCAAATAAAATTTAAGTGGAAGAAAAGAATATACAGAGATTCTGTAATATGTAATCATGATTCTTAATAGGTTTAATCATGTATCACATAATTAAATATATTCATGTATCGCACAAAATAAGCATCTATCACATAACCTCGGAATGGTATTAACCATTATCCTTTTCCTAGCACAACGATTATAATCAGATCGACAGATAGTTTTGAGGAAAACGCTGCAAACAAGATGATGATCAAATTTCTTCTGCAATGAGGTAGAACTAACGCATTGTGAATTTACATAATCTCGTATGAATTTTGTTTAATCACTGCTTGTATGCTTATAACAAAAAAAAAAAAAAAAAAACAAAAAACAAAAAAACAAAAAAAAAAAAAAAAAAAAAAAACAAAAACAAAAATCAAAATGAACTTAGGCAAGGACCCATTTTATTCGATAACAGCAAGATATATATACATATACAATCATGAGAAAATTGTATCTAATCCTGGAAGAGAAAAACTAGGATAATGGTCACAAATAAATGTATTTACAACAATAAATATATAATTAATGAATATATAGAGTGATGTATGTATACATGCAAACATTGCAAGTGGTCATATAATGATCCAAATAAGACTTTTCTAAATCTCAATATGCATGTCCATATGTTTGGCAGGGTAATGATCGAGTACATTCAATTTCAGCTAAGTCAAAACTAAACTACAGTATCTTGAAAATGCCTCATGCTTTTACTAGTTTAGTTTACAAATATATATTTTAAAAATGTTTGAAATGTCATTGATTTATTGTTTGAATGAAATACTTTTCAAACCTATTCATATTTTATTATCCAATTTTATTTTTAAAATAGTAATCTTATACACTCCTAATATTCATTAATGATGCATCCTTATTGTATTAGGGTCTTTGTTTTTTTATAGTACAAATCAACTAATTTATAAGCAGCCAATAAAAATATAATATAGAATTTTCCTATACCTAATATAAACATCAAAATTTGAATATTAATGAATAATTTTAGTGGGGAAAATAACATTTTTTCTTAAAATTTTCAACATCACAATTAATTTGATTTGAAATGTATTAAGTTGACAAGAGAAAAGTGGAAGTGAATTAGGTATACTATTATTAATTAGATCTATCCCCTCGAAGGTGATGGTTGAAACTCATAGCTCCTGCAATTACTTAAGATGCATAGCTAAATATATGAACGTAACTGATAGCTAGGTGTAGTATATTTTGTGTTTTCTTTACAATATTTTTTTTATCACTCATGTATTTTATAGTCAATTTGGATACTTATTTGGTTGTTGATTGTGTCTAGGTTTAATTTGGAGGTGTTGATTGATAACTTGTGAAGAATTAAGTGTAATTTAGATGGAATTTAGAAGTCATTTAAACATAAAGACAGATTTGAAAATTATATTATTAGAGTCAAAAAAAAAAAAAAAAAAAAAGTCAAATCTAACATAATACAGCTTGAATATAGTAGCAAAAGATGACAACAAAGCAAAGTCTAAGAACAATAATTGTGGGGGAGGCCATGGCTAGAAAATCAAAGAATAGGCTTCGTGAACCACTACCGTGCTATAATAATCTGCAGCCAAATTGAGACTTATTTTGATTACTAGTTTTTCTACGCGCAAAATAGGATAATGTCCAATACTTACTTTTAAATAAGTATTTCAAAGTATATCAATGTAATATTATATATTATATAGAAGATGTTCATGCATAGGTAAATAAATGTTGAATTTGTTTATTTAAATCGGTAATTTAAAGTATATAAATGCAAAATAATATATGAGAGATTGATTATATATAACTGTCACAAAAATAAATGTTTGCAACTTTATAATAACATTAATCTAAGTACTAAGTCTAAAAGCAACAGTCTAAATAAATACTATTTTTGGTTTAAATGTTTCTAATTCTCTTTTACGAGATAAAAAAAATTATAACACTAAAGAAAAATAATTGAAAAAAATTATTTAAATAAAACAAAAGTATTATATAATGTCCACAAACTTATTATACAATCCACATAAATTAAAATGGTTAAAGTGCATAGAAGATCCATGTATTACATGATTTTGAACAATTTAGTCAATATCTTTAATTTTTTGCAATTTAATTACTTCTTCTACTTTTAAAAAGTAATATAATTAAAGACAATCAAGTGTACATTATTGACCAGCTTGAACATGTTTATTGACCAAATGGCACCACATATAAAAATCTTTTAATTTGTCACCTAAAATTATAAAGCGAGGTTTATCTAGTACACACTTTTAAGTAATAATAACTGTAGATTTTTCTTGTCACCCAAAGTAAAACATATAGATTACATAACCAAATTAAAGAAAAAAAAATTATTGAGAATAGGCCTCAATAATGGAAGCCACAGCAATATTTTGAATGATGTTATAGTTTGGAAATCCTGCTTCCATTAACAATCTCTTCCATTCTTCTTCAGTCCTTTCTTTTCCTCCAGAGCTGTGAGCCAGCATGAGAAGATCTGTTACATAACTTATGTCACCAAATATGGGATCACCCTCCGGCTTCAAAACTGCGTCCACAATTATCAACTTTCCGGTCTTCTCCGGCAGCGCCTCCCGGCAATTCTTCAGAATCTTCACGCACTCTTCGTCTCCCCAGTCGTGCAACACCCACTTTAAATTATCACAATAAACAAACAAACAAACAAGAAAAATCATTAGGTTCTTTAAAAAAAAAAAAAAAAAAAAACTACTTTTAATTCAAGTTTTCGTAATATTAAATTTAGTATTAGTATATAAAATTTATATATTTAGAAACTACATAAAAAGTTTTCAAAAAAAAAAAAAACTACATTCTTTCAAAAGGCTGAACCACAACCCTTAAAAAAAAAAATTAAAAAAAAAAAAAAACTACATTACCAATACTATTAGACACAAAAATTTAAATTTAATAATAAATAAGAATTATAATTAAAGTGTAATTGCACTTAGTACATACATATGTAATAGATGTCATATTTTTAGTTCATAAGTTGTAAGCAAATTAAAGTGATTTTGTTAAAGTTTATTGCTATTCTTTAAAATTGTTAATGGACCAATTAAAGCTAATATTGAAATTCTACCTCCTATTTATCTTCTTCCACTAAATCACACTTCAAATTCATGATTTAGTAAGTAAAAATTAAATAAATAAATAAATAAAAGTAAACCATCCACTCGATCACTTTCATTAAACTAATATTAAAATATTTCATGATTTAGTAAATAAAAATTTAAAAAAATAAATAAAATAAACCATCCACTCACTTTCATTAAACTAATAAAATAATTCATGATTTAGTAAGTAAAAAAAAATTATAAAAAAAATAAAAAAGTAAACCATCCACTCACTTTCATTAAACGTAACTAATAAAATAATTCATGATTTTTTTTTAGGATAAATAATTATGATTTAGTAAGTAAAAAAAGTTTTTTTTTTTTTTTAAAAAGAGTAAACCATCCACTCAATTTCATTAAACTAATAAAATATTCAATTAGCTAAGATATCTGAAAAGATTGGAAAATTTTTAACAAATCCTATTATTAATGAAAGGATCAATTGTGTCACTTCATTAACTTAAGAATTAAAATTGATGAATTAAATCTATTATCACCCAATATTTTAAGAGAAAAAATATGTGTAACATCATATAGCAATGAAGGGTCCGGTCAAAGGTATGTGCATTAAGTAAATTAGCCTTATTATTTTAATTGATAAACACAAAAAATAAATTAATTTAGATTGTTCATAAATGAGTGTCTCAATTCTCAAATCAAGAAAAACAATAGACATGAAACTAAGTAGTTGTTGACTTGTTGTTACCTTAATAAAGATGGCTTGAGCAGAGGGAATGGACACAAACATGTCACCGCCGACGTGAGAAACACCTTGGTACTCCGGCGCCGTCGCGACAACATGCGGCAAGTCGAAGTTAATCCCCTTGATATGAGGAAACGCCTTCACGATCTCCGCCACGGCAGCTCCGGTCCCGCCTCCGACGTCCACCAGAGACCCAACGGACCTAAACCCGTCTCCGCCGTAACCCGAAACGATCGCCTTGCTAATGATCTGAGTCACAGATTCCATGCCGTCGTTGAAACTCTTATTGAACTCCGGATCGCCGGCGGCCATTTCGAAAATCCCCTTCCCATGCGCTTTCTCGAACGCGAATCCGCCTTCCTTCACGCACCGACTGAAGCAATGGAAAGGCGCCATGGACAAAGGATGGGTCTGGAAGAGCAGCATGGGGGCCATGCTCAGCTCCGCGTCACGCACCAGCCACCTCGACGCCGGAGTCGGGCCGTACACGGTGGCGCCGTCGCTGGGTCGGACGGCGGAGGTGAAGATTTTGCGGCGGACGAGTAGCCTCAGGATACGAGAAAGGGTGGCGGTGTCCGGGGAAGGAGAGTCGTGGATGGCGGCGGCGATTTGGGAGAGTGTGATGGGTTGGGCGGCGGCGTGAGAGTGTATGATGTCAGGTATCCGGAGGTCGACGGCGGCTTTTAGAGCCATGGAGTCAATGAAGTGGAGCATGTACTTCCACACTTGTGCTTGGCTATGGAGCATACTCTTTTCATCAAAACTTCCATCCATTACTTCTTCCATGGGGCTGAATTTGGAAGCTGGAGAGTGCAGGATATATATATATATATATATATATATATATATATATATATATATATATGTGTGTGTGTGTGTGTGTGTGTGTGTGTGTGAGAGATTTATATACAGTATACATTATATTAGAAAATTTAAATAAATCTCCGAACTTTATATCAGAAATCAATTAATTAGTCTCTCAATTTTAAAAGTTACAATTAAGTATATCAATATGTCATTTTAGTGCACCTAGTCTCAAAAATCAGTTGGTAAGTTGAAAGAGTCATTTTGTATGTAATCAGCTATCAGCTAATGTTACCAACTAGTCAAATTCACTAACTCATTCAGTCAATGTATATTTACCAAACAGCCCCTTTGTCTTTTTATAAGAAAAGTGATCAGTATTTCTTATTAAAAAATATTATTCATATTATTTATGAGTTTGAATAATTTATTTGGCACATGGGAGTTTTGCATTGGATAATTATATGGTAAAAAAAATATTAATAAAAAGAAAAGAAATTATTTGTATGCTATTACTTTAATTTCATTTTCTTGACC
Organism: Ipomoea nil; assembly: GCF_001879475.1. NCBI lineage: Eukaryota > Viridiplantae > Streptophyta > Magnoliopsida > Solanales > Convolvulaceae > Ipomoea > Ipomoea nil. Next base: position 4,021,064 of record NW_017619273.1, on the reverse strand, counting down.
CCTTTACCCCTTATTCGTCTAGTTTTTAATTAATTACGGAGTATATTTTTCTTGTCATAATGCAAATGTCATTTCATATACAACTTTACATGAATGCGTGTCATTCCATAATCCATACATAGCTTTCTTTACATGAGTGCATGTCATTCCATATATAGCTTTTACCTTTACATGAGTAGTGTCTCATTTCTTTTTTTTTTTTTTTTTTTTTTTTTAAAGAGTAAAATCTATTTGTTAGTTTCCTTCCGCATTTTCACATTTAGTCATATCCTTTTAATGTGATAATATTTTTTTGGAAAAATGGCACATTTTCCCCCTATGTTATATACTTATAGCACTTTTTCCCCCTCAATTATTTAAGTGGCTCTTTTTCCCCCCTGAAATGTTAAATGGACATATTTACCCTTAAAATAAATATTTCATTTATTTTTATTCTCCAATAAATTATTACTATAATTTGGTTCAAACCAGATACTATAGTAACCAAACCAAAATATTTCAATTACAATTTATAATCAAAACGCGATATTTAGAGTTTATTAAAATCGCGAACTGGAATGGCCGGTTCATGTTCCGAACTGAAAAAATAAAATACATTTATTGTTGAATTTAAACTATTTTAAAATAAAAAATAAAATTTTAAAATATAGACAGTTCAAAATCGCGAATGGGATCCGGAACCGCCGGTTCATGATCCAGTTTTTTTTTTATTCTTAAATTTAATAAATTGAAATCCAAATATTGGGTTCTAGATCTGAATCATAACTGAAAACTTTTAATTCGATTGCTGTAGTGTCTGGTTCAGTTCGAACCGAACCGTGGTAATCGCTACATATACGCAATAATTTGTTGGAGAAGTAAAATAAATAAAATGTTTACTTTAAGGGTAGAAATGTCAATTTAATATATTAGGGGGGAAAATCACCACTTTTAAAATAATTGAGGGGGCTAATGTGCTTACATAAATAATTGAGGGGGAAAAAGTGCTATAAGTATATAACATAGGGGGAAAAAGTGCCATTTTCCCTTTTTTTTTTTTTTTACTAAATTCAGTCCTACTCTTTAACCTAGTAAAACATTAAATTGCCCCAAAGACTAAGTGTAGTGGTTCATCACCTAACCTGATGTCATGATTGAAAACAGCAGTGTGAGGTTTAAAATCCATTGGAAACATGAATAGAAAAAAAGATCTAGGGTAATAGAAGGTGTGAATTGGATCCCTTGTATGCGCATGGAGACTAGGTTCTGACCAGTGATGAGCTGATTGTACAACTCACAATTTAGTATGTAGTGACTCTAGGGGTGTGGTCATATGGACTTAGAATTAGTTTGATGAAGCTAGGATTACCTAAGTATAAAAATAACAGGGCGTTTGGTTGGAGGGGAGGAATTATGTGGGAAAGGAATTGTAATTCCATGGGAGTTGAATTACTGGGAATAAAGTGGGAATTTAAATTCCAGTGTTTGGTTGATAGGAATAGAATTACTGGGAATTTCAATTCCAATGTTTGGTATACATGGCAATTGAAAGGGAATAAGTAGTATAAAGTCAAAAATGTCCATTATTGTTGTTAGACATTAATTTTAGGTTAAAAAAGGAAGGAGTAATTTTGACTCATCACTATCTTTTTTTCCCAGGAATTAAAATACCAGGGAGGGACATGGGATTTTAATTCCATGAAAATGGGGGAATTGCAATTCCATGGAATTGCAATTCCCTCCAACCAAACTACGGAATTTAATGGCCTTTGAAATTATGTGGGAATTAAGTGGGAAGGGAATTTAAAATCCCTCCAACCAAACGCCCTGTAAATAAATAAAAACATTAATTGAAGTGAATGGATGCAATGTGACTACGTTAAAAAGATAAAATTAAATATGAAAATCCCACAATAATTGAAAACCAAAGCTAGGATTAACTCTTTTTACACTATTCAGAAATTATTTATTTATTTTCCTGGGAAAGAATTGCAAACGAAATGGCATTAGTACCATAAGGCTAACTATCCACATTCATGCATGCAGTACTCTTTCATTTTAAAAATCAACCTATTTTCATTCTTCCCAAACTTCACCCCTAATGAACATATATATTTTCATATCATTACATTTGCATGCAATTCAACTTTACTTTTCCTATATCGCTAAAATTTTAACTCACTTTCAAAATATAATAACAACAACACCACCACCACCATACCACAAAAACAACATTTAAAATTATTACTTATAAAAGAGAAAAAAGTTTTTTTTTTTTTAATATCTACCAAAAGTTATCAAAACTAATTTGCAACCCTTGGCCAAAATGAAATCTGACACCCCATGGCCTAAGGATCTAATTTTTAAAATCAAAAGGGATACAAGTGGAAATGGAAAATCTAGAAGGGAGCCGTTCAAAATTTTGTATAAGTAACTCAATTGGACCGGAGATACCCCGTTGAAAAAAAACAATTTAAGTGTTGCATTTTAATTCAACATCTATCTGCATCTTTTGTAATCGACGATAACGTAAATTTAAAGCAGTAGAGGTCCAAACGTCCAGTTCAATGTATCAAATGTCAAAACCATAGGTGTCAAAGTCAATTTTTTTTATTTTTTTTTATAAAACTTCATCCTTCTGAGGGTGAAACTTTAATTACCTTTGTATTTATGTGTCACAAAATAAATAAAAATAAAAATAAAAGTGCTACATGGTTTCTACTTAACATAGCTACATTTATTTATTTATTTAAAAGTAAGTCCGAAGTCGTTACATATCTTATTAATTATGTTCACTATCAGAAGGTAGATGATTAAAAGCAGATAGTTCACGAAACAATATTAAAAATTCTGATTAAAATTTAATTTGTCAGTAAGTAAAAATCAAATTTGAAAATATAATGCCTTCAATGACTTGGTTTGTCAGAAACTAATACCGTTTAAAAATAAAGACATAAAAGAGTACCGAAATGGTCCCTCGACTATTGTAAAATTATTAATTTGGTCTTTGATAATTTTTCGTGCCCAATTAAGTCCTCGACTTTGAAAATGTTAATCAATTTGGTCCTCTGTTTATTTTGCCGTTAGACATCCGTTAATTCGGGATCAAATTGGTAATTTTGCTATAGTCAATGGATCATTTCGGTACGATCATCACACGCACCATTTTTTTCCGAAAGTTAATTACTGAAATAGTCCCTTGACTATAGCAAAATTACCAATGTGGTCCTGAGATAATGAATATATCTAACGGCAAAATAAACGGAGGACCAAATTGGTTAACATTTTCAAAATCGAGGACTTAATTGGGCACAAAAAATAATCGAGGACTTAATTGGGCACAAAAATTATCGAAGACTAAATTAATAATTTCGTAATAGTTGATGGACCATTTCAGTAATAAACTCTTTAATAAATTTTCAATGACCGGAAAATAGAAGTCAAAAACAAAAACTTGAAAAAAGGGAAAATTGCGGACGGCTGAAGTTGACGGAAAATGAAAAATGAGTGATTGAGCATTAATATGATGAGTATGAGATGAAAATGTGATATATTTTATAGCCTATGGATAAAGAAAAAAGTAATAAATGAAGGGAAGAGTGTGAAATAGACCATTTAATTATATACTAAAGTACAATTAGTCACTCGAATTAATAAAGAAAAAAAAACTTTAATTAAACTTTTAAATTTGTTAAAATAGTACAATTAATCTATTTAGCCTATAATAACATGTTACCTCTAAGTCACCTATCACGTAGGATTCCACGTAACATGTCACCTCAATTAATATTTTAAGCTTATTTTTATAAAAAGTAAACTAATTATATTTAAAAAAAAAAAAAAAAAAAAAAAAAAAAAAAAAAAAAAAAAAAAAAAAAAACCATGGCAATTTGGCAGGCTGGCAGTTTGCCCAGCCTGTCGCCATGGACTAGAAGACATGGTTTCTCCGTTGAGAAGCCGGCGGACTTTTCCGCCCAAATTTGAATGGAGAAACTCGTTGGCTTCTTCATGAACGGAGAAGCTATGGCTTCTCTTCTCCGTTCATGGAGAAGCCAGTGAACTTCTTTGTCCAGATTTGGAAGGAGAAGCTCGCTAGCTTCTCTATGAATGGAGAAGAGAAGCTAACGAGTTTCTCTGTTCAAATGTAACACAGAAGTCATACGGAGAAGCCAACAACTATTTCCTTTTAAGTTTTTTTTTTTTTTAATTTCTAAATAAAATACCATGTAGATGTGCCAAGCAAACAAAATTAATTGATTACCTTTTGGTAACTTGTTAAAAATAGTAATTGCACACTTTTAATCAGTTTAGGTTTAATTCATTTTTTTTTATATATTTTGACTGTTTAATTTCACTTTGGTATAAAGTTGGAAGATCTTTTTGATCCTTATCTCATAAAAAATGAATAAAAACAATGACTCACTATACGTTTTTAGATCAATCAAAATTTAAAATCTCAATAAATAGTGGAAAATAAGAGGAGATGTAGTATTACACTGGAGAGCTTAAAACATGGTTGAGTGCAGTGCCGGTGAGAATTATAATGGAGAGGAGATTGGCGTGCCCATTCCCATTCCCATTCTCATCAACGCTGCACTCAATAATGTCTTTAAGCACTCTTCTTCATATATGTCTGGATCTTAAGTTCTTCACCACAGGCTGTGACATTAAATAGTCGCAAAAGCAGATGCATGATTAAGTACTTAATTGGTAGTACAATATAATGAATTGTACCACTTTTGTACTGCTATAGTTTTTGCAATTGTACTGCATTTGGTTGTACTGCGTGACCATCTGCATTAATCATCAATCCTAAATAAAACAATGAAAATACAATTTCTCAAATCATCCAATATAATTAAATCAAAATAATCGACAAGGAATGCCAAACCAAAGATATACCAACTCAAGAACTAAATGAAACAAAAGGGAAAAAAAAAAACATAGAAATAAAAAGAAGATAAAAGAAATTAGAGGCTGAAACAAAGAAAGGGAAGGAAAGACAAAAAGGAAACAGAAGAAACGAAGAACAAGTTGAGAAAACAAACAATAATAAAAAATAAAATAAATATTAAAAAAAAAAAAAAGATAAGATCCAAATCTGAGACTTGACTCTAAATCTAGGGATTTAGAGAAGACAGCTCTCTCTTCTCAAGTCGAAAAAGATTGGAGGACAAAAAAATTATTTCTAAGGGTGGACAGTTCACAAATAAAACAAAACAAATTAAGACGGTATTTATTAAAAAAAAAAAAAAAAATGGCAGCTAAGTCTCCAGAGACACTCCTCTAATTATGGGAATATGGAGTAGACAATCTCCTCCAAATCTAAAGGCAACCATTTTTCTTGGGCTAAAAAATGTCAGAGAACAAAAAGAACAAAAGTTATTTTCCTTTGACTAATTACCTAAAAATTACTTGTGAGGGTAGATGGAAAGTTGAGAGAATTTTCCCTCTTTACTTCTATCTTTTTACAACTTAAATATCATATATGCAAATATTTGCAAACTAAAATCGCTCATGTGATCACATTCTTACTAACCATAACAATTATATATAAAAATAATTTTTTTTTTTTTTTTTAAAAACATGCATACACAATAAATTTTCAAAATATTACTCAGTCAAAAAAAAAAGATTTCAAATATATTTTACAACATCTAAAATGTACAAAGCTAAATACGTGCAGACTAAAGTACACGCTCATGTGATCACTCGTGCAGTCTTGCTAACTATAACAATTCCCTCCCAATACGATCAAAAAAAAAAAAAAACTATAACAATTTTAAAAAGAACAAAATAAAAAGAAGACAAGAAATAAGAGGCTAAAACAAAGGCAAAGAAAAAAAAAACAAACAAACAAGCAAATAAAACAAATTGAGTAGGTAAAACAAAACAAAACAAAAAGGATGATAGGTAAAAGATAAAGGAAAAAAGAGACAGGAGCTAAGTCCAAAGGGCCGGACTCCGCTAAATACGGGAACATGAAGAAGACGACCTCTTCCAAAGTAAGGGTAGAGATGGAAAGTGGAGTTAATTTTCCCTCTTAACTCCCATCTCTATTACAACTTAAATGTCATGATAATATAGACGCATATACTTGTAGACTAAAATACACACATGCAATCCCTATAACAACAATTACGGAGTATTTTTTTTAAAAAAAAAAAATAAACAAAAAAAATAATAAAAATAAAAAAATCCTGCATACACAATAAACTTTCTAAAAATTACTTCATCAAAAAACATTCAGATATGTTTTACAACATCAAAAGAGTATAAAGCCAAGTGCTTGTGTTTTGGGATTTGAACCCCCCATTAAAGTCAAGGAAGTTGAATTGAGATGGAAGTTGAATGAGTGACTAAGTACTTTGATCTAACTTCATGTATCACAATGATTAACAGAACCAATGTCCACCCTCTAGGCCTCTACTATCCCCTCTGCTATCAACTTGTTTAACCTCTAATCCTCCATCATCATTCAATCACTGAGTCTCTCAAAAAAGTACAGGTATCCCATGTCCAGGGGGGGATTCTTTGAGACCCCAACTTTCTCATCATTGAAAATTACCCATCTACCATCTTTATAGATATGAGCAACGTAATGACCACATTGGGTTGAGGTACCAATATGGCTCACTAGTCCAATCAGCCTATACCCTGTGTTCAAGTAAAAGGAAAACATGGTTCTCAGATATTAATAAGACTAACAAATAACCAAAGGTTGAAAGAAGAGGGTAATAGACTAACTTCCTCCACCATCAGGTAGTGCAGCATCGACTGAAGTTCCATCACTACATGATGTGTCCATATCTGATGTCTCGGAAGCACCGGGATTGTTAAATATCCAATCAGTTGCTTTCTCAATGTCACCACCCTGTCAAATAATATATTTATAAAAGGAGATGTTTAAGTATTTAACAAATGGAAAGCGCCTAACAAAGAATTGAAGTCATGGTATTTGTATACTTCCCAAAACCAGGAAACAAAATAAAAACAATCTGTGTATCATACCGATGCTTTCAGTGCCTTCCTAGCAAGGTCCTCATGAAAACCAAAGGAAACCAATGTATCAACTTGTGATTGATCAATATCAACATTTTTTCCTACTTGGGAAATTGGAGCATCAATGTCTGCAAAGAAAATTGAATACAAATGCACTTCAATTATGAGAAAACGGGTCTGACTTGAACTTAAGATGGCTATATATTCAAAGTAAAATACCTGGATCATCCATGTGAGCAAGCAACCAGTTCATTGCAGCTTCCACTCCAGTATTGGAGGTATTGATAGCAGCCTTTTGACAATGAAGAGAGCTAAATCCCATTGACATAAGTTGGGTAACAATACCCTCATCAGCTAGAAGTTTTTGTTCCTCAGAATCCCCAGCACCTATCCAACATAAACAACAAATGTCAAATGTTAAATATTAAACTTCAATATGTTGAATATTCTCTATCAAAGATTGCAAAAGAGAAAAGTTCACTTTTGGTCCCTTTACTACACTAGCATTCCAAAAATTAATCCACAATATCAAATTTTCTTTAGTCTTGTAAGATTTTAAGTTTAAAATAGACAGAAGTATAGTGGGATGAAGAGTATTTATATAATTTACTTTGCCTTTTCTTTTATTCCTCTTCACATCCAAGTTCTTCCTCATTTCACTAATTTCAAACCCTAATTCCCCAACACATCTCATCTTCAATTATGAATTATGGTTTTGAATGTGGGAAAAATAATCGACTTGATATAAAGATAACTAAAAGAGAGGGCTTACAGAACTACAAGGAAAAACAATCCCTTCAATCCAACCTACTTCTGCCCATTTTAACCCAAAATCTAACAGATTTGCAATAACTCAATAAGCCAATTTTGAAGTCAACAACCAATTTTGAGTTTGCCACTAATTGTAGCAAATTTCAGATACCAATGATCTATCATACAAATGTTAACAAAATAGTAAAAACACCATTACCAATGTAAAATACCCTAACTTTACATCATACAATTTCATATGCTCTTTGAAAAAGTTTCTTTAACGTTAACGCATGCAAGAATCAAAATTTTCTATTTAGCTGATTAGATGTAGAATATATTAACAGAAGAAGATAGCAAAGGAAAATATTTCATTTAGCAGTGAACTTCAGGAATATCAAAAGCAAAACATACCGCCTTCAGGTAATAGCTCTTCTCCAGGTTGAAGGCCCCTGCTACGCATATCACTTATGTCTATGGTGTCAGGGACATCAATATAAACATCTAGAAAGGCAAACCAGAAAAATAACAAAAATTAAATCCTGCCAATTAAAGACGTAGATAGCACCAGAAGAAAGACATACCTAGTTTCTTAGGTACCCATCCTTCCTCCATGACAAATTTCCGCATGTGCAAGACCAGATAATCAGGGAAGGAAGTCAACCCAGCAGTTCTATGAGAAACACAAGCAAAGACAACCATCAAAACAACACCATGATGTGCAATTGAATTAACTTCTATTAGCTTCACTAATTCATGAAGCAGTCTTGAACTAGCTATGATAGCCCAAGTGAACTCAATCAAGGCTTAATAAAAAGTAGAGTTAAATGCTCACTTGGTTGCTGTTGTTCTTGTCTTTAAAGCAGAGCTGTAAAAATCATGAATCTCTTCTGGAGATGAAAAGCAGTCTAGGCAATCCTTCAAAGGCACCCTTGGGCGAACAATTTCATCAGCTGGCCTGAGAGAATTCAGTATGTTTAGTAAGAAAGACACAAAATGGAAACACATTCTATGCTTGTCAGAACTTACATTTCCTTTCCTTCTGCAGCCTTCTCAGCCTTTGACTTTTGAAACTCTTCAAGCTCTTCTAAAATGCCAGAACATGAAATATAAGAATAAAGACGGAATATTTTGCAATAAGAAAGATAGAGCACTCACTTTTGTTAATAGCCTTGTCCAGAGGAATATTTAGTGAGAGGATGTAGTCATTCCTTTTGTTGTAAGCCACTTTACCAGATGGACATTGTATACGTTCTTCAATACCAAATTTGAAACTCCTTGAAGGATCAATCTTAGAGTTCCCAGAATTCATTCGTTCTACTTGATCAATAAAATGCAGGAAAAACTCCAAAGCATCCTATACGCAAATCATTGTCAACCAACTACAGTAATAATCTAATACAGAGTAGTAATAAGCAATAATGTTTTTTAAATCATATAAAAACCTAGAGAGTTGCAAGGACAATGAAGCATATTGACTAGAAATTGAATATTTGAATCAACCACATAAAGCGTACATCATTTCAACTACTGTTTATATACAGATTAACAAAAAATGTACTGCATTATGAATGCAATTCTTACAATATATTATCAAGCACGGGGATGAAATAATTATTATTCATTTACCACATACGTATAGGGATAAGTATGTTTTGATAGTAATTACTGAATTAATAGAAAGCAACAAGTGCCTTGCTTATTTTCAATTTACTATAAGATAAATGAAGTGTGAATAAATGCAGGGACAAAATGACAACAAAACTACAAGTTTGTGATCATCTGCTCATCCACAGCTAAAAGAAACTCTCATTATGCTATATAATGGCAGGTACCAGTTCTATGAACTCGGCATTCTTACTAAATAAAAATTCAAACTAGTTCTAAATGTCCAAGCATGTGAACATACCTGTTGTCTCATAGTTGAAAAATCAGGATGGCTTGCAGCAATAACTGACTTGAACATACGAGGACGAATACCCTCCAGTTTCTGGAATATGAGAAAAAGATAACAGTGTAAAAGGATGTCAAAACACATCATTGGAGCATGACTTGCTTTGTTGTGAAGTTCTATAACATGTCCCAAGTCTTTGTGATAATATATGGATATGCAAATAGCTAAGAAAGTGGAATATATCAGTTCAGTCAGTCAGAAAGATTTATTTGTGCAGCTCCTATCTCCATGTTTCGAAGGAATTAAAATGACCTTCGAAAATTAAATGATGTTTTTTGGGTACTACCTTATCCTTTGGTTACATGGGGAGTATCCTAACCAGTCTCTTTTGATGAGTGCTTAGATTGTTTCAAACTTGTAAAGACCTGTGTTGCACCACTTTTTTCACTACCATATCTGTTAGGTGGCACCCTTTTCTTTGGGTTACAAGAGGAGTATCCTAATCACACTACTCACTTTTGTTGGGAGGTTTAGATAGATTCAAACTTGTAAAGGCCTGTGTTGTGCCTCTTTTTTCTGGCCATTATTTTTGGGTGGTAGACCCTTGGTACCGTTTAATTATTCCTTTTACTTATCAGGACAAAGAAGTTAAGTCAAAAAGCTTAGCGGTCTTAAACTAGACTTTTGAGTATTTGCAGTATAATCTTTCCGGAAACTTAAAATTCTGTTAATAGCAAAAGAGAGGAATAATGCCTGAAGGAAATGATTGTGCACCATACATACCTCTGTACCCGGAACTGAGTATTTACCAGAAAGCAAGCCATGGGCAAGTTTTGTACTGACAAATAAAGGGAAAATGTCAAAGACAGCCCCATAGAACTAACAATGAAATATTTAATATTTCTAGAACTTTGTGATCTAATCTAATCATGTGCTAAAAATATATGTTAAACAGAGGAATAAAGAGGCCAATTACAAGGAACCACAATTAACATTCCTGGAAATGAATGTTCATTATAGAACTATAAGCTAAAACTTACAGCTGCATGTTAAGGTCTACAGTTGGATCAGCAGGAGCCATAGTAAAAGCTGTTTTCAGACTCTGTTCTAGAAAGTACCTAATAGAGATTACACAAAATGGTAAATCCAAAAATGAAAAGCAAGACTCTGTTCCAACAAGTACCTAAAAGAAATTAAGAGCAATATTATTCTAAATATGGAGCTGACTAATGCATATTAAATTGGAGGGAAAAACTTACCGGGTACAAAATAAACGTGTTGAGAACACAACTTGCATTGTTGCAGCCAAATAGCAACTGCCAGGGAAGATTAAAAAATATATTAGAAAGATGAAAGAAGTATAAACAATTGATAGAAAGCTCAACTAAGCCTTAGTCCCAATTAAGGTGGCGTTTGGTTGGGGACTTTGGTACTCTTGGATTTGATACTCATTACGACATTACCATTGTTTGTTTGCCTACTTTTGTTGTCCTACTATTGGTTTCAAATCCTTTAGTACTCATAAAGCCCATCACCATTTCCCTCCCCTACTTTTGAACAATAGAAAAAAAAAATGAAGAAAAATAAATAAATAAATCATTGTTCATGCATTCAATATGGAACTTGATATGTGTGTATATATGCAATATATATTTTAATATTTTATTTATTTTTATTTTAATTACTTATTTATTTTGATTCCAATTCCTATTTACTACCAAACAAAAAGACTTTGTCTACTTAGACCCATTACAATTACCAAGTATTTAATTCAAATTATGACTCCGATTCCAATGTTTGAACCAAACGCCCCCTTAGTTGTGGTTACAATAAAAATTTAGGGAAACACGCTAAACAAAACTAGCAATACCTGTTGCCAAGATTGACAAGTCCTGTATATCCTGGTCCAAAAAGTGGTTCAACATCCTGTCCAGTTTCTTGAATCCGGTTCCAGTCAAAGTTGAAGTTTTGATCAAGTTCTCTTTCAGCAGTTGTCATTTCAGTCTTTACAAGAGAAAGTGATAAAGGAAAAAAGTAATCAATCAGCTACTTTGGACTCATCACAGTACAAAAAAAGATATGGCAGCAGATTCAAATTGCAAATGGACAATAGCTTTAAGAGACAAGATTTAAGGAGGCAGAGTAAAACAGACAACACAAAGAAATTCACAACCCATAGGTTCACAGTTGGATTTTGTAAACACCATGAACATAATATAGCAACACATCAAGCAGAATTTTCTGAGCGCCTAGAATTTCATATAGAGCTTTCTCAAACAACAAGGGTACTGACCTTCTGTAATGAGGAAAAATCAATACCAAAGTGAGCAAGATGTTGTGCTAAAAGTGGGTCCACGACACTATCGTCTTCCGGATAAGAATAAACATCTGAGCTGCCAAAATATAGAACTCATGAGCAGTACATTTAACTCAAAAACAGATATAGATAAATGAAACGTGTGTTCCCTATTGGGTTTAGAATATCCAATACATGTAGCTTCAAGGCCACATTATTTGGGGACACTTCTCATTCACACTATTTCTCACCCAACTGTCCAATGTTACATGCCCAAGAAGGGTAAACAAACCTATAATGTTATCTCTATGATTTAAGATCGCATTACCTGCTCCCTCTAAATCAGCTGTTATTGTTCCAAGCTTGACTGCTAGAGGATAACCAGTTTCTCTGTAATGGTTAACAGCATGGTCATTACCACCACTTCCGTCCCAATTTCTCCTACCACAAAGGATTGTCCCATCAGTTAGATTCAGCCAAAGATTTTCAGTCTTATCACATTTGGAACACTTCCACCCTGATGGAGGAACAACAACACCATTGTCAAGCTGTACTAGTTCCATGGCATATTTACTGGTCAGTTTCTTATCAGCTGTCCAGGCAGCAACTTGCTCTTTCCTCTCAGCACTCTCAGCCAATAAAATAGCATCAACAGCCAACCTTATCTGTAATTTTATATAGCAGCAAAACCCAAATGTCACTCTAGAAAACAAGACACTTTTTGCATGACACATTTCCACACGTGTAACAATTAGAAAAGGGGATACTCACCTTCTCTGGCAACTCAACTGAAGGAAATGGAAGAGTCAAATAATCTGGCAATAAGACTATTTGATAGCTCTCATCATACTCAGGTTCATTGTTATCAAAACCACCTTCAAGACCTAGAAAGACAAACACACAAACAAGATGGACTATCAATATTAATGGAACACTTATTTGATGGGAAAATCTGAGATATAGTAAGTAACAAAATGCTGGCCCAAGCCAAACACAGCCCTCTGAACTGGGCATGATATAATGCATTGCAACAATAGTTTATGATCCTATAACCATCAAATAGCAAAAAGTCCTTCATGAAGTCAATAATACATTAATAAGTTCTCAATTTACAGAAGATCGGAGATGCAGGCTTTCATTTTCCATATGAATTAGAAAACAAAAAGAAGCTGTTCATATTTTAAACTTTCATCTCCTGGAATGACCTCAGGTGCCTACTCACGTAAGTTCAATGACTAAAGGTTGTGCCACATGAAATTTAGTCCTCAGCCATTCAGTCACAGAAAATGAAGGAATTCCAAAGCTAAAGTACAGCAGTTTTCAGTTGGACCACCTAAACCAACAGCCTCCTTTATCCCCCAGCCCTCAACAATCAAAGAAATCATAAAATAAAGAAGGGGATCGATTACATTAAACATTATAAATACCCTATTTCTTCACCACAAGATTGCCAAACCAAATAGTGTTAGTGTAAGCCATCCTCATATATGTGTAAGAAGCACATGCTTACAATCATGAAAAATGAGCATATAGCGCATCTAGGAACACATATACATAAGTTTGGCTAACACATCAATAGAAGACAAAATGCTACGATATAGATGGCTTACACCTAGCGGCTTATATAATTGCCACCAGAATTTCACAAGGGATAGATATCTACAAACATCAAAGTATAGAAAATTAAGTAACACTGTAATTGAATTTTGAAACCTACTACCACTGCACTGCTCAATCTACATTACAAGCTTAACCTACCTATAGCCAAAAGAGTTGGTTTCTTGGAAGGTCTATCTTCATCAACTGCCTTCACGGTCTGCTTTATATGCAAATAAACTGGGTTTCCAGTCTTTTCATAGTTCCAACCTACATACTCCTTTCCAAATGCTAAAAAAGTGCTCATGTCAACAAACAGTCCACCCTCAGATTTCTGTAAAATGTAACAATTAAACACCATCAAAACATCATATATACCAGGCTTCATCACACCAGATCAGTAGCAAATAATGACTTCAATCAGTAGCATTAGAGAGTAAAATATGTTCATAATAATTTGCAGTAGTACAACAGAAGAGCAGTAGCTTTACAACTTAGTAAACAGGCAACATTATTTTGAAACAACTTTGAAAAATTAACAGTTGCGTTCCAAACATAATTGATACTCCGTAACTGATAAACCCTAACAAGCTCAAAATGAAGTAAAGTCAAGAATTACAATCATCGATATCAAGAACGAAAGCAAAAACAAAAAGCAAAGAAGTTCTAACTGGAAATGAAAAAATCAAACTATAAACCAAAGACGAATAGGCTAGCAAATATAAACACAGAACCAAAAGCGAAGAAAGCAGTAAATGCATACTGTTAGATCAAACGGTATGTATGAATTACCGGAGTATCGAAGGAGACGCAGCATTCATGCTTGTAGATTCGAGTTGTAGGCTCTGGAATCCGAACTCGGGAGAGATTCGATCGAAGGAGCTCCATCCAATTTCAAACTATATGTATCGGTGTGTGAAAACTGAAAATGAAGTTGTATCAAGTGTGCGTACATATATAGTGTACATATTCCTTGCCCAGTGGTTAAGTTAGGGGTGGGGACGGGTCGGATTCGGATCAAACTTTCAAGTTTCAAAGTCTTGTTCGGGTATCCATTGGTCCGGGCCGGATTGTATATCCTCCCCAATGCGGCAATGACCATTACTTTCTGCCCTGTTTGATCCGTACCTGAAACTGATCAGCCCAATATCTAGTTCACCCATGAGTTAATTCCATTATATGTTCCTTATTTTTTGTGACAATTCTAAATTTAGTCTCACATTATCGTTTTAGTCATTTACATTTCAGATTATCATTTTTTGAACACTTTTAGTTCTTTTAGTCTCACATTCCGGTTTTAACCAATTTAATTAGTTTAGAACTTTACTAAAAATCAGTTGAAAAAGATGGTTACTAAAAATCAGAGGTTCCCTAAAGTTCTAAACGAATTAAACCTGTTGAAACCGAAAAAATAACAAAAGAGAAATATGAATAGACAAAAATACCCTTACTAAAAATTTTTTAAAAAAAAAGTCATAATAAAGACTAAAAGTGTCCAAAAAATGATATTCTGCGATGTAAAATTACAAAAACGATAGTCTGGGACTAAATTTGGAATTGCCACCAAAGACAATGGACCTTTGGTGGAATTAACTCTTCACCAATCATTATACCGTACACCACATAGCACTGTGCACTTCGCACATCTCAAAACAACGTCGTTTTTTTAAGTTCTGTGGGAAGTTGACGCGACAGAGTGTATATATATTATGTTATATAATTATGTACATAATGTTATACCATTATATACATTATGTTATACAATTATGTA
Source organism: Ipomoea nil (assembly GCF_001879475.1). Taxonomy (NCBI): domain Eukaryota; kingdom Viridiplantae; phylum Streptophyta; class Magnoliopsida; order Solanales; family Convolvulaceae; genus Ipomoea; species Ipomoea nil. The sequence continues at coordinate 4,005,776 of NW_017619273.1, read as the reverse complement.
CATTTGAAACATGGAATTTATGTGTATTATGTTAAGAGTTTATGTGTATTATGTTTTATGTTAGATTATGTGTATTATCTTTTCAAAAAAGAGTATGTGTATTTTGTTATACAATTATGTACATGCTATTATACAATTACGTACATTTTCGAAACATGAGAATTTTTTTTAAAGAAGTTAACAGCCTACACACGGAAAGCGAAATTATAAAAAAAAAAGTACAAAACAATGTCATTTTGCACCAGGGCGCATAATACAATGTGCGCCCTGGTGCACGATATAAATTGCCCTAATTCACGGCAAAATGAGCAATTTATGTTGTGGAGTTGTGTCCACTTTGCAAGGTGGACACGGTTTCAAAACTGTTCATAATTATGAATATATAGCTCAAAAATTATGAACATATAGTTTTGTAATTATGAAATAGAGATTCAATAATTGTGAATATGAAGTTCAAAAAGTATGAATATATAGCTTTATAATTATGAACATATAGTTCAGTAATTATGAACATAGTGTTCTGTAATTATGAATATAGAGTTCAATAATTATCAATATGAAGTTCAAAAATTATGAATATATAACTTTATAATTACGAACATATAGTTCAATAATTATGAACATAGAATCGTGTCCACCTTGCAAGGTGGACACAGTTCCACAACATAACGATTGCTAGTTCACGGCAAATTTTAATATGGATCACGGTCTATGTAGCAGTGTGAACCATAATGTATGTATCATTTTAATTACACTTCAATTGACAAAAACTAGTGTGAGACGGGTCGGATCTTTGATTAATGATGTCAAAGATCCGACTCATTAATCAAAGACTTGACTCATTAATCAAAGATTCGACCCGTCTCACGGATTGAGACCAGTGAGACGGTATCACACAAGTGTTACCCACTTTAATTTCATTTGACAATATTGCTATCCTTTTCAGTTTTATTTTCCCTCCACACTAGTTTGTTTCTTTATAGCAATACTAGTAAATTACTCGTGCGATGCACGGACAAATATTTTTATTATATATTTAAATAATAAAAGTAATGATGAAATTATAAACAATTATAATATTTAAAAGTGTACATTTATTTTAAATTATAAGATTTGTATATTAGTGTTGAAATTGATTATTTAATATAAAAATTATATTAGGAAAAGTCTAAACAAAAAATAAAAGGAAGAGCATGGCTAATCCATATTATTTTAAATAACAAAAATATACTATTATCAAATGAAGGAAATTTCTATGTTTAATTACCATAGTAAGATTAAAGTGTTAAATACAGGTTGGTAATATGAGCCCGTTTATTTTTCTTTTAATTATGAATGTGTATGTTTATTTTCCTTTAATTACCCACAATTATATGTGTATGTTTAATTTTTTATATGGGTAGGAAAATTTATCATTAATTCCAATGAGGTCGTTTTATTATGATTACTATATGGTAATTAAAGAGTATATATTATTCTTAATTAATTAATATTATACTAATTATGGAGTCCATGTAATCTGAAGGATGAGGAAGAACTGCACCAATCTGATCAATGAGGAAGGTAACCGGGTTATGGATAAGGAGCTTTTAAAGACCATGGTGAGAAACTTCTTTGTCAGCCCTTTTACTGAGGAGGAAGGGCCTAAGTCAACCATTGATCTTCCCAATCTTTTTCCCATGATCAATCCGGAGACATGAGTCTGGGAATGACATTTACAGAGAGTGTACTATCGATGAAGTCAAAGGTGCGCTTTTTGATATGGAACCTTACCAAGCCCCGGGATCGGATGGCTTCCACGCGGAGTTTTACCAAAAATCGTGGAACATTATGGGCAAATCTCTGGTCAAACACACACAAGATTTCATGAGCAAAGGCACATTATCTGAGGGTCTTAATGACACCTTAGTTGCCCTTGTCCCCAAAACCAATCATCCGGACAAACCCTCTCATTTTCGTCCGATCAACCTATGCAATGTGGCATACAAGGTTATTACTAACAGAATTAAAGACATCATTCATCAGACTATTGGATTCCAGATAGACAAATAACGGACAACATAGTCATCTTCTAAGGAACTCTTCATTCCATGAAGAAGAAGACGAGAGTTGTTGGTCAAATGGACATCAATATTGATCTTGAAAAAGCGTATGACCGTATTTCCTGGCATTTCATCGAGGATACTCTTAAGGCCGTTGGCTTCGAACACAGATGGATCCAAGGGATCATGCACTGCATTGAAACGACTAGATTAGCCATCATATGGAATGGGGAACACCTTGACTAGATTAAGCCGAATAGGGGAATAAGATAGGGAGACTCGATATCCCCGTATATTTTTATCTTGTGCATGGAGAGGCTTAGTCACATCATCAAGGACGCCATTGAAGCAGGAACTTGGCGTGGGATCAAATGATCTAGGTACGGTCCTACACTTTCACACCTCTTTTTTGCTGACGTCCGTATTTTGTTTGTAGAAGTCTCGAAAAAACAGGTCAAGGTGGTGAAGCAATGCCTTCAATGCTTCTACAATGCTTCGGGGCAAAGGGTGAATCTCCATAAGTCACAGGTTTTCTTCTCCAAGAATGTCGATGAATAGAAAGCCCAGAGTATCACCCAAGATCTTGGTATATGCAAGACTGAAAATCTTAGGAAGTATATGGGGTTCGTGCTATCCACAACCGGGTTAATAGAGATTTGTTGTCTCAAGTTATGGATAGGATAAAAGGTAGACTCGAGGGCTGGAAGGCGAAGATGCTCTCATTCGCTAGAAGACACGTGGTAGCCTAAAGTGTTCTCTCTAGTATTCCTTTTGAGTCATTTCCATTTTTGGTCCTAGGCTTAAAGGGGCGTGGACAGTTTTCATCCCCATAAAAAAAAATTGCCAATTAATAGCCACACTTATTGGTCATTAGACACTTTTGGTCCTCCGTCTTGAAATTCGTCTGTTGACCGTCTAATTGAAGGGCAAAATTGTCTTTTTATGATGTCGTCTTCTAATCTTAAACGAAGTTGTACACTATTAGACGGTCAACTTTTTTACGGTGGTTGACTCGCCGAAAATCGGAAAAATGGCAGATTCATTTACGATGCTTCCAGGAGGCCAGATCGATACTCAAATGCATCAAATTGACGATCTATTGAGTGATCAACTGCCGGATTGTATTCTCTTTCCAGAAATCGCGTCCGAGTTGCGAGAGCGAGGAGGCATGAAACTCCGATCTGGAAACAGAGGTGCGTTCATTAATCAGAAGCGGTCGATTGAAGGTTTTCCAGTAAAATCGTGGTTGCATGGCCAGAATGCTTCTCCAATTGGGGGATGTTCAGAGAAATTTGCTCAGACTGGTTGCGATACTCCTTCGATTTGCGATCGTGAGGAGAGGATTGAATCTAGAGCGGTAGTCAAGTTTACAGAGGTGGAATGGAATTTGAAGGCTGAAATCGGGAGGAATTTGACTGTAGTAGGGCGATTTGGGAAAAATCGGCCTGCGATTGAGGCGATTAGGGCAGAGTTTCATGCGAGTCTTCGCATTTTGGGGGAAATACAAATTGGATCCCTAAATGCAAACACAATCCTGATTCGATTCTGAAGATGATTGCAAAAGAATTTTGGTGAGAAACCGTGCAATGGTGGCTGGAGCAAACATCTGGTTCTCGCGGTGGTCTCTGAATTGGCAGAGCTCGTCGCGTGTCCAGGATTGAGTATAGCTTCGTCTAAGATTAGAAGTCTAGGATTAGAAGAAGAGAACATAAAAAGACAACTTTGCCCTTCAATTAGACGGTCAACGGATTTCAAGACGGAATACCAAAAATGTCTAATGACCCATAAGTGTGGCTATTAATTGTCAATTTTTATTATAAATGATGAAAATTGTCCACGCCCCTATAGGTCTAGGACCAAAATGAAAATGACTCATTCCTTTTTTTTATACTATGTAATCTATGTGGCTTTTGGAAGGTGTTTGTGACGAGATTGAAAGGAAAATTAGGCATTTCATTTGGAATGGGGGGCAGAATGGCAGTCATCTTCATTTAGTGAAATGGGACACCATCACCTCATCTGTTGAAGCTGGAGGCTTAGGTATCAAATGCGCAAGAGATATGAACAATTCGGCTGTTGACATTTAACTGCTGCTTTGTTTTTTTTTTTTTTTTTTTGTTTTTTTTTTGTTTTTTTTGTTTTTTTTTTGTTTTTTTTGTTTTTTGTTTTTTTGGGGTTCCCCCCTCTGTTTCCAAAAAAAAAAATAATAAATAATAATAATAATAATAATAATAAAAAATACAAAGTAGAACTTGTCTAAAAAAATTACTCCATATAATAGATGAAAATAGATTATCGGAAAAAGTTTGAAGTTGTTTATATCCAATAAATTTATAATTAAAATATATAGGATTTTAAAAATAGAATGAAGTCAATTTTAATAAAAAATAAATAAAATTAGTCACCACTTGGAGGGGAAAAAAAAGAGAACAAATTAATTTTTTTATTTGTTAAAAGATAAAAGACAAAATAAATTATAAACATAAAATGAGTAAATTTTATGTCCTTCCATTATCATTTGATTATTATGTCATTAATTGTGTTTGTGATTATTTTTAATCAACTTTGTTTTGTTCTTTAAAAAAAATATATAGCTTGGGTTAAAAATTATTTATTTGTTTAAAGAGTAAAAACAAAATAATTAAATCAAAAAAGAGAAGGTTGTGAGTTCGAGCCTCAGTGGAGGCGTTATTGGCTCTTTGTGTTTCAGTAGGTTGAGAAAGTATATGAACAGATACTACAATGTAATAGGGCCAGTAGCATTCAAAAAAAAAAATCAAAAAAGAGAAAATAAAAAGAGCAGATATTATGATATATTAAAACGTACTTTGTAAGTTGTAAATCATATGAAAAAAGAATACTAAGTAGATTCATTGTAAAATTATTTTTTTTAAAGCACAATTGGATCACATCGTTTATTGTGTTGAATCCCCTGCCCTCCCCCCTCTTTTTTTTTTTAATTAAAACAAAATCTAGTTGATTGAGATGAAAGAATTAATAGGCACATATACATTTACTAGTGTTTGACCCGTGCGATGCACGGGATGTAAATTACATAAACATTAATTATGTTTATGTTATGTTAAAAATTGGTTGAAGCAATACAGTAAGAATTTGGTATATATAATCATTCATTATATTTGGGAGATCAACAAAAACCATCTCAAAATGGTAGAAATAGTATAAAGGTGATGGTAATATAAAAATAATACATTAGAAAACTACAAATTATTGAAAACTTCATGATATACAACTGTGTTCTAGGCCAAACTTACCATTTGTCACAATACTTAATGGCGTACTTAGCGAACTTTGGAAAACACCAATAAGCAGTTTACTATTGACTGCACTCCGGCTGGATTCAATTGGCGACACGTAGGCTGCATCAGTGATATTACTATTCTCATTCGCTGCAACGTAAACACATATGTCTATCACATATCATACATCATTCGTTGGAACAATTTTTGACAATAATAACAAATTATACTGTAATTATCCAATGATAGTTCGTAATTGATGTCACTATTGTATTGTATAATAATACCGATAGTTTTAATCCAATATTTCAAATTTTATATTTAACTATATTATCACATTATTTTTTTCATAATATGTCATGATAATAATATTATATAATGATATATCTTTTAACCATAGGTGTTTTTATATAGCAATGTCCCGTTTTTTAGAAATAAGGAAAATGATATTAATCTTCGTAACCGTTTTATTGTTTTTATTACTAATAACCTTTAAATATTAAATTTTAAAATAATACTAAATATTATAATTACAACCAATATTTTGTTATTATAATAATCACATTAATGATTCAGACTAATATTTGGCTAACAATTATTTATAAGAACAATAATAATCAGAATATTAATAATCACAATCATAATAAAAATAGAAATAATCAGAAACTTTTAGACTAATAAAATTATTAATAACATAAATAATTCAATAATAATACTAATATTAATATTAATAATAATAATAATAATAATAATAATAAATAAAATGGAAATGACAGTGAGAATGGTCTCAATGATGTCGCTTTCCTAATCCCTTGAACGCTCATTGTGAGCTCATTTCGCCGGCAATCCACCTGGTTTGTCTCTCTAAAAATAGAGCTGAGTAAGGGTTTAGGGTTCGATTGGTGAGTCTCGTGTACTCTGTACTATGGATTGACAATGAAGATGATGTTTGTGTGGAGCATCGACTGACAAATAGCTCTCGGCATACTCGACGTCTGAGTGTTCATAGTACGGTCACAGCCACAAATGGGAGGTTTGATCTGGACTATCAACGCACGGTTCGCTCCGGTGAACACTATAGTCTCCGGAGTTCATGGGTACATACAGATCGGACATTTTTGGTCATAAATGTGTGCGATTAAGGTCGGTGACCATTTTTCCGATTCGGTGGTTCAGCTATTCGATTTGGAAAATAACAACAAAACTGGGTATGTATTACTAACCTAATTATTCTACGCTGTTCAGATGTATATATAAATAGGGCTATTGATAGCGTTTACTTATTAAATATGTAGAAGTAATCCGATTATACAACACATGCATATGAATTTTGCTAACCGTTGAATTTTTAGGATGATTTTTAATTTGCATCGGAGAAGCTAGAATTCGTTGGTTAATAAGTATATTTTTTTAATTATTTTTTTACAGTGTGCCGAACTATTTCTTATAATCTCTATCTATATAGGAAGACAGATAGCTATAATAAAGATAGAAGTGTACTAAGATTTACCTTGGTTGTTGCTGGGATGCTTCCTCTTCGACCCAATGGTGGTTGTAGATGTAAGTTTCCTCATGTATTCTTAGGGAGATGTATTGATTAGAATAAGGAATTGTTTAGGTGGTGTTTAAAACAGCTGTTTAAACTCTATGTGTTGATTATATAGTTGAAAAGAACTACTCAATTAATATTTGGAGACAACATTGGAAATTGGCCATTATAATGGCTTTTGGAATACTGAAAGGTTTAGTTGTGCTACTTAATGCACAGGGAAGTCCATTAACATAGGTAGATGAATATTATTAGTAATTGCATTCATACTAAACTGGAATTGTCAATTTTTATTGGAATGTAAATAGGTTTCTTATTTAGTTAACATAAACTAATAAACTTTATGTCATTTTGCAGGTAGGCAGTAGTCGGTTCAAGCCCACAAATACTGATGGTTGTGATAGGATTTATTTGATAATGATCTTTGTTTGCGACTGTTGTATTTAGACATGCTTCGAGGAGCCTAAAGATAAGTTTGTGGTCCATCTAATGTGCTTTACAATAAAGATACACATTACTTGCTGATATTGTTTGAGTGTTGTTAAACTATCTAATGTTAATGATGAATTAATTTGTTTAATTGTAATCCTCCACTTGCAGGTAAGCTGGTACACGTACATTGTATTTATGTCCATTAATTTGTGGATGGTTCATAGATACAAAGTTGGAGTACAGAATATTGTATATACAGTTGCTTCGGACTATTAAAAGATAAGTTTTAATACCCTTGTATGGCTCAATCTGGTCACGCATTCAAATGTTAGTCAAGCATAATAATTTCCTTACATTGTTCGTAACTAAGAATAACTTTAAGGCAGTTATTCAGTTAATTCAAAATCCCCCAAATGCAGGTAAACTACAGATCAAAAGGTCTTCAACTAACATTACTTAAGGACGCTTGCTTTTAACCAAAATTGTTGTCAACAATTGGTAAGTCCCTAATAAGCTGTAAGATCCTAATTAATTTGCTGAAAGTCGTTTTTTAGCTTTAACGGTTGTTGATTCAACTGCAGGTAAGATGCAACATAATCTACATTGTATAAAAAGGTCATTGAGGAGATAATCATCTGTACATTGTTGTCAACAACTGGTAAGTCCCTTAGTCCTCAATTATGAGTGCTGGGAAACACATTTTTACTTTAGTTTCCAACAATAGCTTTATGTCACTGATAGCTGTTACTGTACTTCATTGAAAACTAATGATTTATATATTTTAATTAATCTAGTGTTGATATTGTGTAGTGATAAGACTATTTTTTATATACACGTGTCCCTTTGTTCTTTTTTTTACTATTAATTGTCCGGTAATCTGATTAAGTGATAGAACTTTTTTTTTTGCTTTTATCACACATTCCTCTTCTAAATAATTGAATGCATGTTAATTTAGACAGTTTGCCAAATTGTTGAGAGATGAAATAACGTGGTTCTACATTGCTTTAATCCTCATACGAATATAGTAATAGCTTGTTGAGAGAGCAAATAGCTTGTTGAGAGACCAAATAGCTTGTTCTACATTGCTTTAACTTTGGCTGCCTTAGATGATCTACTAATTTGAATATTCAGTTTTTATTAATTTAGTTACATTTTTTTGGATGACAACTTGCAGATATGTGAGTGTATGCAACTGTAGAAGTGAAATAATTAACAAAGTATAGACTTAGGGAAAATCAATATTTATAAGTTTTACAAATAGTCATTACAACAAAAAGTAGACTTATTTAATCATTAAAACTGAGAGCACAAAAAATTTTAAAAAATTAAACTTGTAGGTTCATAATGAGTATCCTACACTAATGTTCCTTAATATTACATAATTAGAAAGTGTCAGCTGTATTACATGCTAACATAAACCATTGGATGGTCCTCGAGAATGCTGATTTCAGCTACTTCTTGATTTGTGTGCCATCAGTCTGGTCTTTAGGAATATGCCTGCCAACTGATTGACATTTTCCCACCATGTCTGCAAGCCTTTGAATTCTTTTACCATGATCTCTGCAATCTTTCTATTGTTTTGCCATCAATTCCTGCCAAAAAAAATCGGTAATAGGAATACAACAAATCTAGAGGGTTTCTCATGTTTGGTACTAAACCAACAAAACCATACATTATGCAAAAAAGTTCAGTCCAGCTGATGTTCCCAAAACACAATACTGTCAACAAAAACCATCATTCAAAACAAAATCAAAAAACCAAAAGAGCACATTGTCAGACATTTAATTCATTACAAATCTGTTTCTTTCTCAATCTTCACAACACTGTCCTTGCTTTTCTTCGAACTTTGTGTGCTTGAAAACTCATCAATTAGCGATCTCTTCACGGTTCCATTCTCAATACTGTTATCTTCGTTCAGTCTCTGTGCAACAACTTGGAGAGGGCTTTCAGCTTCATTTGCTGGGTCGATATCCTACACATAGAAATGGTGAACATGTAAATGTAAAATACTTAGTTTATAAAGTAATTCTTATAACATGATTCTGGATCAGCAGTATACCTCTATATCCCATAGGTCCTCATCCGTAAGCTCCAACTCCAACTTTGATGAGAGGTCCCTGTCCCTAACTTGGATTAGCTCTGGTGCGTGCTTCTCAACAATCTTTTCATCAGTGATGATTCTCATAACAGGGAAAGCATTGAGATAGTTTTGGAACTGTTCCTTACGCACAGCAATTCGAAATAACAGATTCAAGTCGATTAGAGTTTCAAGCTCCTTAGGTAGACCCTTTCTTCCCTGCAGATAACTCAATTAGTTAAAAGAGATTCAGTACTTATGAAAGCTATACTATATTAATGTTTTTCATATAGGTGGTCCAAAGAGAATTAAATGAATACTTAGGTAGATGCTTCATTTGGATAATTATATATATGTATTTCATGAGATGACAAAGTTAGTAGTACTAAGCTAATAGTATAGGACATGTTGAAATTATATTAGTACCTTTGTATCGGTATCCTTCAAATCATCTGCACGAATTCCAATTAGATCGAGGCACTCCCTGTCCCATAGAAGAAAAGGCGCATTGCCATCCAAGTCCACAACTCTAACCTTAACTCTGTACCTCAGTGTCCCATCACCCCAATTTCTGTCACATGTACTACACCACAGCCATTTCCCTTTTAGCTTAAGCTTTTTGTTGCAACCCTTGGTTCGACATGAAGCATAGTACCACTCTGGATCATCAATGAACACAATCCTAGCTGCAACCCAGAAATCTCCAAACTGCAGTGAACTTTATACAATTAGAGATGCAACTATAATATAATGTATAATTCTGGAAATCTTTAGCTAACAGTAATTATTAATCATCATTACGTTATATAACTAACAAATATCAGTTCTGATTTTGCAGGTTTGGGTTTATTAGAGAGTATATGCTTGCAAAAAACAAAACACAGAACTGCCACAACAGATGGTGGTCTAAAATTCTTATATTAGATAAGTAACCAATGTTATTAGGCTCTATAAGACTTTATCACATTCCACAATTTGTTTTGCTTTATCTGATCCAAAAACTAACAAATATCACTTCTGATTTTGCAGGTTTGGGTTCATTAGAGAGTATATGCTAGCAAGAAACAAAACACAGAACTGCCACAACAGATGGTGGTCTAAAATTCTGACATTAGATAAGTAAACAATGTTATTAGGCTCTATAAGACTTTATCACATTCCACAACTTGTTTTGCTTTATCTAATCCAAAAACTAACAAATATCACTTTTGATTTTGCAGGTTTGGGTTCATCAGAGAGTATATGCTTGCAAAACCCAAAAAACAGGACTGCCACAACAAATAGTGGTACCAAATTATTAAATTATATAAGTAATCAATGTTAGGCTCTATAAAACTTTATCACATTCCACAATTTGTTTTGCTTTATCTGATCCAAAATATGAAATGCAGGCAAAAGACTACAGATTGTAGTTCCCAGTATACCGAGTAGTTCAGCAATGACATTCAGAAAGGACAGTTTTTCCAAATGTGAAGATGCAAGCATTGATGTAAGTTTAAATTTATGTAAATACTACCTCCTTGTCTCTGTAGATCTCACTGATAGTACGCACTTCCATATCACCAGATAGTGCAACTGAATATGAGCTACATTCCTTAAAACTTGATTGCGATATAATATTGCGCATTGGTGTCTGTTCATGACTCGTCCTGTAAAATATAGGTAATACAGAACATAAAATAAGAATTACAGATAAGAATGGACTATAAATGTAACTGATAGTAGTGAAATAATGTTAATTGACTAACCTCTTCCTGAACTCCTCAAAGGGGAGAGATTCTTGGTTGAAAAGCAGCTGTGTTACATCATAGGAGCTACAAATCTTGACATCACCACCTTTTAGAAAATAGTATTAATACACATTACGCTATAAAGATGTTTTAAGAAGACTTTTTAAGATGTAATTGATAATATAAGATAGTTACAGAAGTAAGTACTTACTTTTTAAACACACCCTTGCCCTACAGAACTGTACCAAGACCAACAATGGTTCTTGTGAAGTAGAATTGTAGAATGCCTCAATCTTGCTTACGTGTTCATCCCACAAAGTACACATTAGTTGTATTCCACTACAAATTTATTGATAATATATTAGAAAAACAGCATTAATAACAAATGATAGAAAGGGAGTGATTTTCAGTATTACTCGGGGTCTTCAAGAGTGAAGTCAATCAGCCTGGAGTTCTTCCCATTAATTAATTTTTCCTCTGGGCAGTGTATTTCAATAACTCGACCAATAACATCTACAAAACAATGGATTAGATGATATAATAATAGTAAAATTATTAATTATTTGGAAAGGATAGAATGAATGAGATAACAGATTACCAAATAGGTGTTTCTCATCAAGGCCTTCAATAGACTTGATCTCTTTAAAGGTCTTCAGCCGATACATTTTCATAGGAAACTTCACATGCTTTAAATCCTTAACCATAGTCTGATAGTTAAATTTTATCATGTACTTCTGTGGGCTGGTTTTGTATGAGTAAAAGTTTGTGATCACACAAAAATTTTTTATAGCATACACTGAACCTTCTGAAAAACAGTCAAGATACTTTTCAACATACTCCTTGGGTACATGAGCATGCAAGAAGGAACCCTGTGTGTTTGTAAATAACAAAAATAGGACTGTAAATATATATCTAATCTAGGTGTATAGATAACATAGATTAACATATGCATCACTGTAAATGTAAAAAGACTGTATGTAAGGCTATTTAAAAAACTATTATAGATAATCTGGACTGCTTATCTCTATCTAATGTTAAATGTTCCTTACCTCTTCATCATGGAAAACAATTTCTTTTGATCTAATCTTCGATGGATCATTCCTCTCATGAATCTGATATGCTCGGACCACCCTTAGCCTAAGAGCCTGCCTGGTATTCATTGGAGATATTTGGCTCGCAAGTACAAACATTTTGTAGAAGGGAAGAAGAATCAGAGAGTATCTCTATCTATGGAAATTTCGAATGTATTGAGTTGAGTAGCTTTGTATATGGAGTATGTGATGTATATATAAGGTCTGATGACCTTTCGTTATATTTCCTTCGAAATAAACAGCTAGTAAATACCTAGAGAATATGCATGGGTTCGTGGGCTCAATCTCCCATATATCCCATAATAAATTCCTAGAGATTATGTATGGATTAAATACATTCTCCAATCCAATTGGATGGGAGAGTGATCAGCCGTAAATGTATTTAAAAAAATAGGTTTTATATAAACTGTAGTTATTATACTCAATAGGGGACCTTTGGTTTTTCGAAACTTTAACAATAAATTATCCGCCTTTGTCAAAACGTTGCCGTTTCATTTGGGCGGGATTTTTTTGATCCCTTTGTTTTGCTTTAATATAGATAGAGATATGTGATAATAAGGACTAACCTCCAACCATAGTTGTTTGCTTGTTTTGCCTTGTGTTGTTGTATAATGTCTTAGTTGAATTTCTGCAGTGATTTGGGCAGAGTGACTCCCACTTGTCTCAAGTATAATAGGATGGTGTATATTTTGTCAGTATATTGACCGTACTTGAGTAGTGGGAGGATCTCACTTATATAGCCTATCTAACCATCAATATAGGCTTTGTAACAGTTGTAACGGTAACCGTTACAACTGTTACCATTAGCACTCTTTAATGGCTATTAAGGCCATAACCAATCTTGCACCAATCATGGCAAGATGTTACATGAGACATACTTAAATTTGCTCTTTACCAATTCATTATTCATATGTTTCATAGATTGGAAAGATAGAGCCATAGAGGCAAGATAAACTTTCGTTGGTTTATTGTTTTAATTAATTAGTTAACTTAATCATCTAGACGACGTTTAAAAAATTTCTTTTAGTATAATAAGTTATTTTAAATATTTAGCTTTTATATTCATACTATTTTGAATGTACCAAATGTATTTGGTAGGGAATATCCCGACCGACATAAGCTCCACCACGACCGAGTAGCCTGTCTCTCTCTTATGATCTTTGCAGGTGGCAGGTCGGGCTTTTTCCATGAAGACCCCGGTCGGGAATGGCCGGGAGGTGCCCGAGCGATGGTGTCAACCCCGAGCGGTAGTCCTTCGGCGAGAGAGCTGACTAAAGACACGTGGCGGCTCTTTACATCGACAGGCAGGGCATCCAGGAGGATGGCACGTGGTGGCTACGTGGAAGACATGCCGAGCAGCGGGGATCTTGTCTCCGGCACAGCGGCTATAAATGCCCACAGTAGCTACAGTGTAGGGGACTTTTGGACGATCGATAGGTTGTTATTAGAGACTCCCGACCGCAGTCAGTCGGTACTCAGAGCAACCAAGTAGATTGTACTTAGGAACTCTACCTTGATCAATAAAGACTTACTTGCTTTACTTGGTCTTGTGTTATTTATATTGCTTACGTAGAATTAGCAGTATCATTTTGGCGCCGTCTGTGGGGACCCGTGCAACAAGCCAACGTCTGGACGAGCACCCGGTCTCTTCACCAATCATGTATCCGTGGGCACGCAACAACTTTGCTGACGACCAGGCGGATGCGGCGAGCTCATCCGACCACCATGCTACCCAACAGCAAGGTCAAACGGTCGACCTCAACCTCAACCTCTCGCCACCGCATCCACCGAATGCATACCCGGCTGCCCAATAGCCGGTGCAGTACATCCAACCGGGGTACCAGCAGCCCGGTCAGCAATATCAGCAACCGATGCCTCAGATGGTCTATCCCGGTCAGTATCCATACCCGGTCCCACCCCAACCATACGGGTATTGGCCAGGCCAACCGGTATATTACACATCACCGGTCGGTTACGCGCCGTACACACCTGCGTACACGGCTCCAGCCGCCGCCCCTCCAGTATACCCGGCCGCTCAGGTAGAGCCGCAGCATCAGCCCACTTCCCGGGCTCGACGCTCGGCTCGTTCGCGGTTGGGGTCGGGGGGTGCTGTTGCGATGGAGGCGTCGCAGGCCCAGCAAGAAGGGGAAGCTCCTGCCCGAGCGGAGGATCCTGAGGAAGTTGCCCGAGCGGTAGCTTTTGACCGTCTTCGACCGGAAATGCGGCAGAGACTGGGACCCCAAGATCCAGATCGCCGGTTAGAAGACGCGCAGATGCAGGAAGCCAGCCAGGAGGCTTCGTCTGGGCACAGCGGGTCGAGATCTCACCGACGGCGACGCGCTCGGGATACAGCCCAAGCCGCCCAGAACGCCGAGCTCAACGAAACCCGAGGATTGCTTTACAACCTCCAGGCGGAAGTTGCGCAGCTCAGGAGTGCATATCCTACAGCACCCCCGACCGACCGATCGACCCTCCACCAGACGCCTTTCACAGCAGCGGTAATGGCTCAGCCTTACCCGCTCGACTTAAAGGTCTCGGGAGAGAAGAGTTACGACGGTCGGACAGACCCGGAGGCTCACGTGAATGATTTTTTCAGCAATATGATGCTGAAGGGCGCTTCAGACGCCGTGATGTGCAGGGCCTTCTACTCAACGCTTAACGGTCGGGCGGCAGAATGGTTCCGAACCCTGCAGCCGGGGTCAATCGACAAATTTGAGACCCTGGCGATCAAGTTTGTACGGAAGTTCATTACTTCCAAAGTGGTGAGGAAGTCCTATATGTACCTCGAAAAGGCCAGGCAGCTCGAAGGGGAAAGCTTGACCGACTTCCTCATCAAGTGGAAAGCAGCGGTCGGAGAGGTCGAGCCCATGGATGATGCGACCGCCACTCACATGCTTCACATTTCCCTCCGGGCGGGGTATCTGTATCAGGATTTTATCCTTCACCCCCCGACCACATATGAGGAGGCCCTCCGAAGGGTCACTGATTATGCTAACGCCGGCGAGGCGAACGCCGTCAAGCGCTTGCAGGAGGTCGGCTCCTCGTCCCGTAAACCGGCCGGCCGGGCGGAACACCGATCGGGAGATGACAATCCCCGACCCCGCACCAGGCACGGCGAGTTTACGGCCTTAAACCGATACGCCGCGGAGGCCATGCAGTACGCCCAGTCCTGCAATCTCATCAAACTCCCCCATCCCGATCGAGACGGCCCTGATAAGAGTAAGCATTGTGCTTACCATCGATGCGCCGGGCATGACACCGAGGAGTGTACCCACTTGCGCCAATTGCTGGAAGATTTGCTCAATTTGGGAAAATTGGACAAGTGCGTAGGGAAGAGAGAGGATAGCAAGAGAAATACCGATCGGAGGGATCACAGGCGATCTCACCACCGCTCTGATCGGTCGGGTCAGGACCGAAGAGACGATCGAAGGGACGATCGTCACGATGACCGACGGGACCTTGACCCCCCATCTGGCAGCCGACCATCCGGCAAGCCCACCATCCATGTCATATTTGGCGGGCTAGAAGATGCATCTCGATCGAGGACGAACTGCCCGGTCGCGATCGTAGATTCTCGGGAGACCGGGAAAAGACAGAGGATGGAGCCCATAACCTTCACCCTTGAGGACCAACCTAGCAGCAGCGACCACGGCATGGAGGCGCTGGTGGTCACGATCGATGTCAAGGGGACGGATGTCCAAAGGGTTATGGTGGACACGGGCAGTAGTGTGAACGTCCTTTACTTGGACGTCTTCGAGAAGCTGGGCCTTGACAGGAAGGAGCTGACTCCGGTCGGTGTACCACTATCGGGATTTACCGGGGCCTTAATCTACCCTGAGGGAAAGATAACGCTCCCCGTAGAGATCGGCACGCCTCCAAAGTCGATCAAGACGGAGCTGGAGTTTGTTGTGGTCAACCTCCATTGTGTCCACAACATAATCTTGGGCCGACCCGCCATTATGAAGATCGGTGGGATAATTTCTATGCCCCACCTGTGCATGAAATTCCCCACCCCCAATGGGGTCGGTGTGGTCCGTGGCGATGTCCAGTCCGCCCGGAAGTGCTACACCCGAGCGGTCAACAGACGCGATTCCGGTCCGTCTTCCCGGGTGAACACTATAGCCAAAGAGGAGGCTAAAGAACGGAAAGAGCAACCCGAACCTTCCGAAGAGATAGAAGAAGTTCCCCTATCCGAGGACCGCCCGGATAGGAAGATTAAAATTGGCCGGGCCCTCACCCCTGGGCTCCGAGCAGAGGTTCTGGGCATACTCCGGGAGTATGCTGATATTTTTGCATGGGGACCCGAGGACATGCCCGGGATCGATCGATCGGTCATTTTCCATAAGCTAGCCGTCGATCCCGCAGCCAAGCCGGTCGTGCAGAGGACACGACACTTATCTTCCGATCGCCGCGAGTTTGTCAGAGAAGAGGTCAAGAAAATGGCGGCGATCGAGCACATCCGTCCGGTCATTTACCCCGAGTGGGTGGCCAATATCGTTCTTGTTCCAAAGCCCCCAGCTTGGAGGATGTGCATAGATTTCACGGACCTCAACAAGGCCTGTCCGCTCGACCCGTATCCACTACCGAGCATTCACCAGATGGTCGACGAGACGGCCGGGGCCGAGTTGATGAGCTTCATGGATGCCTTCAAGGGGTATCATCAGATCATGATGCACCATGAAGACGAGAGCAAAACAGCCTTCGTGACCCCGGACGGGTTGTATTGCTATCGAGTGATGCCGTTCGGCCTCCGAAATGCAGGAGCGACCTACCAGAGGATGGTCAATATGCTCTTCGCCGATCTATTGGGCCGGACGATGGAGGCTTATATTGATGATATGCTGGTCAAGAGTCGGGACCGATCCGACCACACTCGAGACCTCCGGGAGTGCTTCCAGATCATGAGGAAGTACCAGTTGCGGCTGAACCCGACCAAGTGCACATTCGCGGTTCAGACCGGCAAGTTCCTTGGCTACATGATGACCAAGAGAGGAATTGAGCCCAACCCGGCCAAAGTAAAAGCGATTCTGGACATGCAACCACCCTCCACCGTTCGGGAGGTCCAGCAATTGACCGGTCGGTTGGCAGCCCTCAGCCGGTTCCTCTCCAAGTTAGCCGAGCGCGCTTTACCTTTCTTCAAGGTATTGCGAAAAGTTAATGGGTTCGTCTGGGACGAAGAGTGCCGAGCAGCTTTTGATGAGTTGAAGGAGTACCTCATGTCACCTATTGTGCTCTCAAAGCCCGAGCTCGGAGAAGAGCTAGACGTGTACCTCGCCGTCTCCGATCGTGCAGTAAGCGCAGTATTGTGCCGAACCGATCCGGAAGGGGTCCAGCGACCGGTGTACTATGTAAGCCACGCGCTACATGGTCCCGAGCTCCGGTACTCCCGGCTAGAGAAGGTCGTCTATGCCTTGTATATAGCCGCGAAGAAGTTAGCTCCCTATTTCCAAGGTCGAGCGATCCGCGTTTTGACCGATCAGCCGATCGGACCAGTCCTCCGAACCGCTTCATCATCGGGCCGCCTAGTTAAGTGGGCGTTAATGCTGACCCAGTACGCGATCGAATACCGACCGAGACCAGCAATCAAAGGTCAGGCTCTGGCAGATTTCTTGGTCGAGTGCACCGCCCGGGATACCCGACCCCCCGAGGTTGAGGATCCCGAGGCCGAGTGGTGGTCGCTAGCTACTGACGGGTCAAGTAGCAAAAAAGGAGCAGGAGGAGGAGTGGTAGTCACGAGCCCAGAAGGATTCAAAGTCTATTTTGCTCTCATGTACCAGTTCCACCCGACCAACAACGAAGCCGAGTACGAAGCATTCGTGAATGGCTTGCAATGCGCTCGGGACTTGGGGGCTGAATACATCCGAGCCCAAACAGATTCTGCGCTCGTGGTCGGGCAAGTCCTCGGAGATTTTGAGATTAACGGAGAACGTCTACAACTATACCGAGACCTCGCCATGGAGAAGCTTGCACAGTTCCGGGGGTACACCGTCCGACATATACCCCGATTGGATAACGCCGATGCGGATATCTTGTCCAAATTGGCCCAAGATGCCCCGGAACACATGTCGAAGATAGCTCGGATCTTGGTGATCCCCAAACACAGTATCCATCGCCTGCCGGTCAATCCGATCCAACCGGTGGAAGATAGTTGGATCACCGATCTGAAGGAATACCTCGAGCACGGTCGACTCCCAGACGACCCGCAACGTGCTCGAAAAGCCAAGCTGAGAGCCCCGAGGTTCCAAGTCGTGAGCGGTCGTCTCTATCGGCGATCGTATGGAGGCCCCCTTATGCGTTGCTTGACCGCATTCGAGGCCGACTTAGTTATGAAGGAGCTGCACTCGGGAATCTGCTCCTCACATCAGGGAGGTCAATCCCTGGCCCGTCGTATCATGCTGATCGGGTACTATTGGCCGTCCCTCCAGCTAGACTGTGAAAAGTTAGCTCGGGAATGTGAGACGTGCCAGCTGTACGCCCGGATGCCTGGGCGACCGGCAACCTTCTACCAGCCAGTCACGACCGCAGTTCCTTTCGCTAGGTGGGGGGTAGATATCTTGGGCCCCTTTCCTCAGCTGTCCGGTCGGAGAAGGTTCGTGATCGTCGCCGTTGATTACTTCTCCAAGTGGATAGAAGCCGAGCCCCTAGCCACGATCACATCTCAGCAGTGTGCTCGGTTCCTTTGGCGCAATGTCGTTTCCCGTTTTGGCGTGCCCGTACATCTCATCAGCGATAACGGTCGCCAATTCGTAAGCCAGTACTTTCAGAATTTCTTGGCCACGATCGGGACGACTCACGTCCGGTCGTCGGTGGCTTACCCGCAGGGGAACGGTCAAGTGGAAAACGCTAACCGGACGATTTTGGAAGGTCTGAAAAGGAAGTTATACTCGGCCGGTCGTAGTTGGGCCGATGAGTTGCCATATGTCTTATGGACTTATCGAACGACCCCGAGGGAAGCTACTTTAGAGACCCCTTTCGCCCTGGTTTACGGAGCTGAAGCCCGCCTCCCGATCGAGGCTTGGGTCCCGACCGATCGAGAGAGAACCTACAACGCGGAGGACAATGAACACGCCATGGCTGTGGATCTCGATGCGGTCGAAGAAAAAAGAGAGCTAGCCGCTCGGCGGATGGCCGAGTACCAGAAGCGCGTCAAGAGCTCGAAGGACGTTCGGGTCAACCCTCGTTATTTTCAAGTCGGAGATTATGTCTTACGACGAAGGGAGGCCAGTCAACCTTTAGAAGGGGGAAAGCTAGCTCAGAACTGGGAAGGGCCGTACATCATCAACGCTGTCATCCGGCCGGGAACATACCGACTAGAGACAACGACGGGTCGGCTAATAGAGGGGACTTGGAATTCCGAGCACCTCGTTCTTTTTAGGCATTAGCCTATTTTTTGTATTTTTAGACGAAGTGGGGGCTGGACCTGCGAGTTAGTCCCGGTCGTCATTTCTATGTAAATTTTATGGTTGTAAAATTAGTTCAACCGCCTGCGAGCGGGAAAATTTAATGTATATACGATCAGTGATTGCTCGACCGTTTGTATGCGGCGGCACGATCGGTTATTTTCTTTCACCCTCGTCATGAGCAGATCAGTTCAACATTCAATCGATCGGACGAAGTCTGTCGACCGGTCAAAACGCGCTCCACATAGGCGGACGCTCAAGTCACGCCACCGATCGGGGAAGCCAGGAGCTCTCGGCATTATTCCCCGATCCGTCCAACTTCTTTCCACGACTGCACCCACTCGTGCCTCGAGCGCACAATCGTGTGGGGGCTGAGATGAAGGAAGTGTTTGCAGGCCCGTCGCTCGGTTACACCCTGACCGAAGAGGCTTGCGTATTTTTCAAAATTTCGTCAAGGCCTAAGAACCGGGTAATCCCGCTCAGGTTGGCCAATTTGACGGCGAGTACTTACGGGCCCGTCGCTCGGTTATACTCCGACCGTAGGGGCTTATGCATCTTCACCATTCTCGGCAAAGGCCTCGAGATCGGGTAAACCCGGTCGTATGGCCAAGTTGACGTCGAAATCTCAAAGCTCCGATCGGGCCGTTGGGCCATAGGATCGGGTCTCGAACAAGTCGAGCTATGCAAGACCGGGCCATAAGGCCGCAAGGTCGAGCATTAAGGATCGACATTTCTATGTTATTTAAAAGGAAAAGTACGAAAGGGAAGACGAGCGGTGTAAGGAAAAGTACGAAAGGAAAAGTAACTTTTCATTCATAAAAAAGATGCCCGGTACAACTCGGGACCGGGCTCCCAACTAAGGTCTCTTGACCGGGCTCCCGAAAAGCCTAAATCTACTTCTTCGCCTCTTGAGCACTGGCGGTCGCCTCTTTCCCGCTCGAGGCAGCCGCCGACGAAGCCCCAGGCTCGGTTGCCTTGGCTTTCGGGGTCGGGGTAAAGGGTGAGGGACCGGGATCTGCCACGTCCGGGGGTAAGGCTGACAAGACCAGTTGGAGATCATCGGCGTCGAGGGCCTCCTCCAACCGCTTGCGGGTGCGTTCAAGCATTTTCTGCTTCCCGGCCGTAAAGGCCCATTTCCCGAACGAGACGATCAACTCGTTCCCGACCTCGTCTCCTCGGGCTGCTGTTAGGAAGGCCGTGCCCAGCTCCTTGTCCTTGAAGGCTGCCCGCACCAGCTCGCTCGGGTTCTCGAGCTGGGCCTTTAGCTCCTTGGCCTCTCCTACCGCCCGGCTGGCGACCTTCTCGGCGAGAACCCGGTCCTCGTCGCTCTTCTTCAAAGCCTTCTGGGTTTTCTCCAGTTCGGCTTGGAGCTCCTTGATCTCCTTCAAGCGACGGGCGGCCGTCTTCTTGTGGTGATCAGCTTCCTCGGCCAGTATAGCCCGACCTTGCAGGAGCTGAGCGGCCCGGGAAATCTGCGAAGATAAAAGACACTCGGGGTTAGCCCGATCAGCAACACTTCAACAAAAAAGCTGTTGGTTAAGAAGAGCTTACCGCGGCCAGGTCGTGGCCGATCCGTTCAGCCACTTGGGTCGGGGTCATCGTCCCCAGATCCTCCTTGACCGGCGCGGCGTTGCCGATCCGGGCCAGTATGGACGAGGAGTCCCTTTCTCGCCCGACCGAAGGGCTCGGGCTGTGCTGATCACGGCGGCGCTTCATGCCGCCTACCTCGGTCACTCCCCGCTCGGGGACCTTCTCCTTTCCCCGGGCGACCTCCACCCGAGTGATCAGAACGTCGGAGGGCTCGACGATGAAGCCCTCGCCCGTCGTCACGGTCGAGGCGCTCACTGGTCGGCCGGAGGGGATCTCCTTCTCCCCGGATGGCTTGGTCTTCGCCTTCTTCTTGCCGCCAAGAGAGATCTTGGCGGGCGGGGGAATGGGGGGCATCCTCATCACCGAACTCGGCCATTGCTACAAACAAACAAAGAAGAAAACCCAAGTTAGTGCGAGCGTAATATAGAGTTCAGGTCGGGATAAACGGCTCGGGTTAAACCTTTCTTCCTTCGCCTCGAGGGCTTGGCGACCGTTACGCCCATCGGCACGGGCAGGTACTTCTCCCTTAGCTCGTAGGTCGGGGGCGGGAGCTGGGCTGCTTCCAGACTGTCAGCCGTCCGGAAGATGGTGTACTCATGAATCTCGCTCGAGATCCGAGCAACCGTTTCCTTGAGCGCCTGAGTCTCGTCTGGCACCACTTGTTTCCGAAAATGTGTGCTCCAGACGCGATCGACCGGGAAGATCCAGGGCTCGTACTTAAGGGAGAAAATCCTGTTTTTCCACCCCTTATTGTTCCCGGGCAGGCCTTTGATGGAGCACATATCTGCTCGGGACTGCAGCATCAGGAACCCACCCCCGTAGCGGCCCGGGAGAACCTTGATCTGGTAGATGAAGTTGAACAACTCCATCGTGCACTCGGCCTCGTGCCGAGCACATATCTGCGGGAAGCAGGCGAGGATCCGATGTGCGTTCGGGCAGATCTGGGCCGGGGCGACCCGGTAGTAGGCCAAGAAGGCGTTCAGGAGGGGGGTGAAGGGAATGGCGATCGGGGCCATCAGGGAGTCGTAGTGCATCCCGATCCACTTGCCCCGATGCCTGTCAATCACGTTTCCCAGCTGCCGGCTCGTGTCGAATTCTACCCGACCCCGGAGTATTTCAGCAATCCGAGCCGCTTCGCCTTTGGTCAGCAGGCTCGTTTCTTGCTCGACACTCTCGCTGTTCAAGAATTCGAGCTCGACGGCTGGTGTGGCCGGCCCGGCCGGGTCTTCTTCGGTCTGCTCGGGAGTGTTTTCTCGATCACCTCCTCGAGGAGCAGCTTCCGGGTGGTCCCCAACCACCCGGATAGGCGTTTCCCTAACGCCCTTGGTTGGAGAACCCCGCCCGCTTGACGTGGCTCTCTCTTCCTCTTCCTCGCGGGAGCTCCCCGATCCGCTGGAGCTAGAGCTCGATGTCCCGGAGGAGCTTGATGCGCTGTTATGCTCGACGGATCGATCGGGGGCTGGCGTTGCTCGGGGGCTGGCTTCGGGAGTGTAGGACATAATGTCCACTTCCTCGTCGCTGATACGCTCGACCTCCTCATCGTAATCCGCGATCGAGGCGTTTTGGCTGTCCGAGTCCGTCATTTCGATCTACCTAACGGTCGGTCGGGGTTAGTAAAGGACTTGAGTCGTCCGGGACAGTTAGTTGACCTAGCAGTTCTACCTATAGTTGAAAGCGTGAAGTAAAGAGAAGGAGGGAGAGCTTACCGGATGAAGGAACTTTGCGAAGGAAAGCTTGAAGTTTGTTGATCGATCGCCTTGCTGAGATGCTCTGCTCGGGATTCTTAGAGGATACCGACTGAAGCAAAAGAGTGAGGAAAGTTCAAATGAGGGCCTCAAGGGCCTATTTATAGGAGGGCATTTAGGCGGGAAATGGGCCAACTTGCCTGACACGACCCGCGCTGAATCCGAGGCGACAGATGGGATCGCCGAGGCCGGCAGAGGCCGACACGTGGCGTACGAGGGAATGACAGCTGGCCGGTCGGTCTAATGCCTGACGGTTGGGCTTCTTCATCCCGTCCCGTTTTTTCCCGACTGATCAAAAAGGCCCGGGCTGGGGGGCTTTTGGTAGGGAATATCCCGACCGACATAAGCTCCACCACGACCGAGTAGCCTGTCTCTCTCTTATGATCTTTGCAGGTGGCAGGTCGGGCTTTTTCCATGAAGACCCCGGTCGGGAATGGCCGGGAGGTGCCCGAGCGATGGTGTCAACCCCGAGCGGTAGTCCTTCGGCGAGAGAGCTGACTAAAGACACGTGGCGGCTCTTTACATCGACAGGCAGGGCACCCAGGAGGATGGCACGTGGTGGCTACGTGGAAGACATGCCGAGCAGCGGGGATCTTGTCTCCGGCACAGCGGCTATAAATGCCCACAGTAGCTACAGTGTAGGGGACTTTTGGACGATCGATAGGTTGTTATTAGAGACTCCCGACCGCAGTCAGTCGGTACTCAGAGCAACCAAGTAGATTGTACTTAGGAACTCTACCTTGATCAATAAAGACTTACTTGCTTTACTTGGTCTTGTGTTATTTATATTGCTTACGTAGAATTAGCAGTATCAGTATTGATGTTGCCCAAATAAAATAATTAGATTATTTGATGTCGCGGATAAAATTCAAACTTTTACCGGAAGAAATCTTTTTAATATAAGAATACAACAAAAACAACATTAAAAAAATCAGATATACTTATTTACTTTTTAGTATACCAAAAAATATAATTTTTTTTAGCATTTGATGATACCTTGAACCTAACAACATAGACACAAATTAAATAGTAAAATGTGTGGAGAACAAGTTGTTTTTTTCAAACAAATAAAAATGTATGTAAGGTACAAACAATATAATAAAACGTTAAAAAGAAAAAAATTCAAAGATGGGACAACACATGAATCAATGTTGCGACAAAGAGCTCCATGGCCAACCATCGCTTTCTCTTGCCAACATCACTTTTGTCATCAGCTTTTCTTGCTTCTCCACTGGGGCTACCTTTAACTAGAATATTTGAACCAATGAATTAGAAAAGAATTTTAAAAATTAAAAAGAAAAAAAATAATTTAAAAAGGGAATCAACGATATAATATTAGGCATCTCCATTTGTTTGTTTTAAGGGAATTTTGGTACAATAAAATCCACCAAAAAGTCATCTTTATTGAGGATGCCCTTACAGAGTATAAAATTATTCACGAGCTCCAAAGACAATTGCTGAGCACATATTAATTATTAATTATTAATAATAATATAATACTTCTCCCAAAAGGTTGAATCTCCAATCAAAGGGTTCCCCACGCCCCGGCCCGACAGAGCATTTGGGTGGATATAAATCACGGTGACTCAACAGATATGGCCAAATATCGGTGCGCACAAAGAATCTACCTAATTTAGGCATAATCCCCACACTGTCACTGTCGAAGTTCGAACTTCGGTCTTTTTCCCAAATACTATCTACGGAACCAAAGAGTTAAGCCCGTATGGCCAATAATAATATAATACTTGAATTGGAGAGTACTAAAGTAAGTTGTTATTCCTTAATGGAATAAGGTTCAAATTGGCCACTGAACGTAACCTGAAAATGCAATTAGACCACTGAATGAACAAAAAGTGCAATTAGGCCACTGAACACTCCAAAAACGTGCAATTAGGCCACTGAACTCTCCAAACGTATGCAATTTCACCGGATAGCAGGTTACCATCAATTTTAGCAGGTTACCTGCTTACGTGGCAGCTGAGTTGGCATTTTTAATAATTTTTAAATAATTTTTAATAATTAATTTTAATAATAAATTTTATAAAAAATTGAAAAAAATTAAATAAAAAATAAAATAAAGTCATTTTTATTTTTTTAAAAAAAAAATTTTAATAAAAATTTATTATTAAAATTTATTAAAAATGATTTAAAATTTATTAAAAATGCCAACTCAGCTGCCACGTAAGCAGATAACCTGCTAAAATTGAGGTAACCTGCTATCAGGTGAAATTGCACATTTTTAGAGTATTCAATGACTTAATTGCACTTTTTTTTCGTTCAGTGGCCTAATTGCATTTCCAGATTACGTTCAGTGACCAATTTGAACCTTATTCCTTCCTTAATTTCATACCTTCAGTAACTGGGGCAGTTTTGTTGAAATCTTCAAATATCTTAGCATCTGGTGAATTGTGAGCCAAGTGCAGGAGATCTGTATCACATTTATCACACAAAAAATTAGATCATGGCACACATATAAACCACAAAGAAATTGCTATTTCATGAACTATAAGGGTATAAATTGTACACCTTAAAATATATATATTTCTTATTATAACAAAAAATTTATAATATCATAAAATGTAATTAATGCCATAGCCTAAAATAATTATGTATTTATGGAGGGTTGTATCTTGTTTTGTACTTTTGTATATATCAAAATGCACAAAATTGGTAATTTCACTATAGTCAATGGACCATTTTAGTAATTAACTTTTCAGAGAAAATAGTGCATGTGATGACCGAAATGGTCCATTGACTATAGCAAAATTACCAATTTGGTCCCGAGTTAACGGATGTTTAATGGCAAAATAAACGGAAGAGCAAATTGGTTAAGATTTTTAAAGTTGAGAGACTTAATTGGTCAAAAAATAGTCAAGGACCAAATCAGTAATTTTGTTATAGTCAAATAACCATTTCGGTAATTAACTCAATTTTATCCAAGTTAGTCTTCAACTATAGTGGTTTCTTTACTATAGTGATTTTAGTCCATTTAGAACTTCTGTACAACCCATGACTCAATTGGGTAAAACCATCACATTAAAGTCGAGAACCTAATTAAGCACAAAAAATTATTTATGACTAAATCAAGAAAAACTACTAGTCGATGACTAAATTGAGTATTGACTCCGACCCCACAATTTATTCAAATTGTCATTCATTGAGTAATGAAGAAAACTCCAATCACTCTCTCAAACGCACACTAAGACCCGTGTAGGCCAGGCCGGGATAAGGGTGAGGGACTTACCAGGGCATTGGGATATATTAGCCGGTGCATGGCACTTATCAGGAAGGCTAAGAGCAAGAGTAGCATTGATCTTAAACCCAAGGCTAGGATCATCCCTATCCTTCACCAATATACACAAACACTTCTTGCTCTTCTCCACCACCCCTTTGATCCCCGTGCAACAATCCGGCGTCGGCAATTTGGCGTCGCCGCTAACGTAAGGAAGACAAGGGGCGAGCCCGACCAGCTGGTCCGCGCATTCCGCCCTGTCCTTCGCCATGTCCGACCTCACAACACCACACAATGTTACCATGAAGAAGAAGAAGAAGAAGATAATGCAAAAACTCACACTCTTTGAATCCATTGGGAGTTGGGAGAAAAGGGCTAATAGTGTTTTGACAGAAAGAGATATATAGATAATGGGGTGATGAATTGATGATGAATGATCAGATGCCCAATTGTACTCTGCCCTTTTATGCTTTGCATGTGAATTGCAATTGCCTTTATAGATGAGTACAAAGGAATTGAAAATAGATAAAAACAAAAAAAAAAAAAAAAGGCTTATTAATGTTAGAGATCAGACCAAACATAAATAAATATGTCAGTTTACAGTTAGCATCTTAAAGTCTTCCTCAAAACATCTACCTCCATAGGTCACATGTCTTATCAATTATTTCAATATATTATTCATATAAATAATATTAATAATTATACCACACCCCATCCCGACAGAACATGTGGGAGGAGGTAAATCACCGAAACTCATCATTGGCTCAATAGACAGGACATAATCCGACACTGCCGTTGCCGAGTTTCTAACAATCTTGGTCTCTTTCCCAAATACTACCTATGTACTGAACCACATCACTAAGCTAAGTCCGCGTGGGTGTTTTGAGACTTTTTTCTAAGGTGTTAATAGGCACTCACTAATATATATATATTTTTTTTAATTTGTACTAAGTACAATTATACATGTTATGTTTGGTTATACTTGATACTTTGGAGAGTAAATGTTGATATTACCTGATAATCGAAATAATATATACGATTGTATTAAATACAAAAGATATCACTTATTATTATTTTTAAATACCTTTTATGAAAAACAAGGCTTGAATAAGATCTTTTACATACACAAATATATAGATCTTGATTTCCATCCACTATCATACAATCTATTTTTATTAAAAATTGTTTTAATTATCAAGTATTTAATTCCGATTCTAATCGGGAACTTCAGCTATCAGATTTCTGCAAAGTAACCTTGGTATATATGATTACTTGATCTATGACAATCCAATTATTAGTTTTGAACTTTATTATAAATCAAAATCTGAAGTAATATTTTATAATTATATATACCCTACCCAAGCTTCTTTGTAGTGTTTAATTTGAAACTGTGATCTAAATGTTACTTCAATTCTTTATTTTTATTTTAAATTTTCTTTATGCAATTCCTCAATTCTCCATTTTTTTTTTTCAATTTAGAAAATACGTTCACTAGAGTATAAAAACATCATTTTTCCCAACAATTTATGTTTTTTTAAGATAAAGGAATTGAAAAGAATTATATAGAAATAAGAAATTAATTAATTTAAAAAAAAAAAAAAAAAAAAAAAAAAAAAAAAAAAAAAGAAAAGCAAAAGCTTTATACATAACTTTTTGCGTGTATGAAAGCTAGAAGACAGAATTTTAAATATAATGATGTCCCCTGTAACTGGCATCCCGTGACAACATTTGTCATCTAGAAAATTATTGCTTGTTGATCCGTGATTATGTCTTCATTAATTAATGTGTAAAGTGAGTCCATAATTTCAATGTCACATGGCATACATTAATTAGGATTAAATTTGTCAATACATAAATGAATATATATTACCCTGCTTCCAACATTTTGTATATGTCTTATGTACAAATTTAATAAGAGGGAATAATGTTCTCCCATGTTTACCCTTTCATTTTTTTTTTTGAAACAATCATTTTTGTTTATTTACATTTTGACTCTATTAGTGTTTATTTATCTGTAAGGGCAATTAAAGGAGGTGCTCCATTTTAACTGGTCATAGAGGTGAAAGTTTGGAAGAATGACTAATAATCGAGTCTTACTAATGGAAGCGAAGGAGGTTCCTTGTATATATGCTTACCAAGAAGCTAAGGGCATTATGATAATTGAAGAAGGTCAAACCCTAATATCATCAATTTGTTCACTTCTTCCTATCACGTCTCTTCTTGATTCAAAGCTAGGGACTGTACTGCAGGCGGAGGGGTTTTGAGGACGTTTCGAATCAACGTCGAAGCCTCAAAGTGACTCAGCAAACGTGGTTAACTGGATTAATGATCCTCTTTTTTATGCTAAGAGTGGGGAAACCTTAGCTTAAACAACATTATTTTTTAGTGCAAGAGCGGGATCAAGAGGGGTTGGAACGCCAAGTGCTACCATGTTTTGCGTGAACAAAACCAAGCAGCGGATTGGCTGGCGAAAAACTATGGTCTTGAGCCCGAAACCAAGCAACGGATTGACTGGCGAAAAACTATGGTCTTGAGCCCGATTGACCCTGTTGTATTTTTGTTCGGAGTGCGTTCGTAAGGATTGTATCGGGACTCCTTTGTTTGTGGTGACCTTATTATTTTTTTTTGTCCCCACGGGCTTCGCCCTTCCCATTCATTTAAAAAAAAATTAATTCAAAGCAACCCAATCATTAATTCACATTTTTTATTGATTAATCTATAAGAACTTACAAAATCCTTTACAAATATTGGTTTATTATAAATACTTGCAGGTTTAGACGTAAGTAAGATTTCAACTAAACTATGTGCCGTGCACATTTAGACGCAAAATCATCTATCAAACTTTTTATATCAACTAATTCCAAAAGCTTATTTCCAATGGAGATTAAAGCTATTTCATTGACTCTCTCTTGCAACATACTTGATCGTAAGTAAGATTTCAATAATTTCAACTTTGAAAATCTCATTAGAGGCAACAGTAATTGGGATAGTCAATAATATTCGATATGCTATAGTAGCATTTAGAAAACAACCCATCTGTTTCAATGAATTCAATATACTCACTTCCCATATCTTTTATTTCAATAAAATTTCTCTAAGCAATTTTAGCTCAATATACATTTCATTTCCATTAATATCACCACTGCACACTGTTCATTGAGATTTGGGAATATAATTGAATTAAAAAATAAAATTAATAGTAATTGCTAATTACCAGAACGTCCCGATCGAAAATGCTAATTGTTATTTGAGATTTTGAATTGGGAATTTCCAAAAGCAGAGAAGAGATTCAAATGATTAGAAAATATATATATATACATACATATATATTCTTTTTTTTTTTTGAGTTTTAAAGTAATTATCAATTGGGCTCAATTTTACCTATCACAAATTGGTCCAATCTCCCTACACTAAGCCTAAAATCATGTATACTATATATACCTAATATAATTTTCTTTAAATATGGGACCCCAAAAATTGGGGGCCCTGTGCGGTCGCACATGTTAGACATGCTCAGAACCGGCCCTGCTATTCTATTATGATGTGAAGAGGATTTTTCAAGAAATAATCAATAGTCTTTTAAAACATGCATGAATGTTTTCATTCTTTCAATCATACAAAGCAATGTGCATTGAAAAACATATTGTAAAATAATTTAATATAGATACAATTATAAATGATTTATTATAAACTTTATTAAATTTGTAATGTAATAAAATTTTGAAATATGTTAACTGGATCAATGTATTTGATTTAGTACTTCAACCGTAATGGGTCTCCCGCATCATTCAATCCTGTCTCCACCCGCTAGTCGACAAAACTCGGTGAGATCTCGACTTGACTGCACCTCCTCAGTGATGAAATCGCTCTTTTGCGTCAACGATTAACGAGGATCTCGATTCGGATCTTTCAACCGACCCATTCCGGTAGGGTATGTTCATCTGAGCTTCGCCGGCCTTCCACTGCCAAGCATAGAAATCTCGTCGTTCAGAACATGTAAGCCTCTGAAAGCCGACGACGACTCTGACGGCGTGCGGAGGCTGAGCTATTAAATGTCCGGAAATGAAAAAAATGAAAAAATCAACGGACAGAAAATTTATAAAATCAAGTTCACAAAAATATCAATTGTAGCTTGCACAATGTGCATCTATTTTTTGTGAAAAAAAACAAAAAAAGAGGAACCGGTAAAAATTGAAGAAATAACTAGACTGATTAATTAAGAGAAAATTCTTACCTCATATTGGAGATTTGTGTCATTTTCACGCAATCGTTTACCAGAAACTTCTTTCTCCGTGAGTAACAAATCAATGAATCATCGCTGCTCGATGAAGCCGGCGGCGACGTGAAACCACCTGAATATCCTCTGAATCTGTCTTCATCGTCATCCTCTTCCTCCACTTCATCATCATCCTCGAACTCATCTTCGGCGAGATACTCTTCACGGCTCACCTCTGCCTCAGGTCCACTCCTCGCACCACTTTCAAAGCATCTTTCATAGGTGGAAACCATAGATCCTAGCCTGGAGCTGCCATTGGCGACCATAGCCATGGCCTCCGTTGTCCTTTATGAATTCGAACGCCTCCGTTCTGATTCCGCCGCTGCAGCCGTCTCAGTCGCAGTCGAGGAGTCGTTGTTGGCGCCCAGCACTAGATTGCCCTTGTTCCAGAGGGCGCGGCGGCCATGGCCGCTCTCCTTCCAAATTTGAAAGACGGCCATGGCCGGCTGGGTTTTTTTTTAATATATATATATATATATATATATATATATATATATATATATATATATATATATATATATACTCCGTATATATTAATAAATAAATAAATAAATTTATAAAAAAAAACAAAATTAAAAAAAAAATTTTAAAAGACACGTGTCAACAATGTGAGGACTTTAACCTGTGGAACAAGTCACTTGGGACTTAATTGAACAATTTTACAGATTTAGGGGATCTAAATGAAGCTTTTTTTTAGTCAAGTGATCCAATTGCACTATCCGATCGACTTAAGGGGCCAATTTGATCTTTTTCCTTATTCATATAGTGAAAAGTAATATTGCCTTTAAATTTATTATACACTTTTTTTGTGGTAACCAAACTTGAATTCTTATTCAATTACAATACATAAATTTATATAATATATATCAAAATATATGATATGTCACAAAAATTTTAGAAGTTTAGAAAGATTAAATTAAAGTTGTTTGCCAAGATCTTGTGGTCTAATGGCACCCGGGTTGCACTCCCATATAGAAGGGAGTGGATTTGAGTCTTAGTGGAGGCAGTATTGACTTTTTGTACTTCAGTTGATTGAGAAAGTAGGAAAGTTGTGGGTTTGAACCTTAGTGAAGGTGATAACAGATACTAAAAAAATATATATCATTTTAAAATTTAAAAAAAATCTACAAAACTCATGATTAAATACACCTTTCTTATTTTTTTTACTAACTTATTCAAATTATATATTTACATATCCTTGTCAAACTGACGCTAATTATGTATAAAAAAATAAACTGACACGAATTAATTTTCGCTAAAACAAGCCTAGAGCAGAAATATGGTATTGAATTATGTCAATCCAACTTTGCAAAGCATTTAAATGATTTCAGAGAAAATTGTAAAAAAATGCCCCTCAATAATATGTCAATTATCAATGTCACTCCTGAATTATGAGCAGTGTAAATGTTGTCCCTCAATTATCAAAACGGTGCACATATAGCTCCTCCCGTAAGTCGTAACGGACATGTGGTTCCTCGTTAGTGTACGACACCATTAAGTCAGATTAAATATGTAATTTAGTTGTTTTTTCCTTCCCTCGAAGTACCAACGATGGACAACGGAAGGGGAACCACAGATCCGTTACGGGAGGGGCTATATGTGCACCATTTTGATAATTGAGGGGCAACATTTACACCACTCATAATTCAGGGGTGACATTGATAATTGGCATATTATAGAGGGGCATTTTTTACAATTTTTCCATGATTTCATTGAAAAATAATTAATTCTAACTTTTAATATATATTTATATCAATTGTCTTTACTAAATCTTATGCCATTTCTACAAAACATAATAGAGATAATCATTTTACTTTTAAAAGAATTTTTCTTAGATTATAGTAAGAAGATCAATTGACAAGGGAGAGAAATATTTGTAATATGAAATATTGATCATCAAATCAATAACATTCAGTACTATATGTACTATATTTATTCAACAACCATGAATTACATAGAATAAGTTGAAAAGGAGTGAAAATCCCCAACATCCGTGTAACCAAAACTTAATTAGATATGTTTCGATTGATCAAAATCCTTATTGCTACTATAGCCGAGATTATTATCGTGTGGTAGAGCAGGACAAATGCACTTGTGTAGAGTTGTGTTACAAAAGCAATGTGATATTCGGTCACATTCATGATTGCTATTGCACCCAGCAACCATCGTGGGTGGTGTGCCTGCAAAAACTTTAATATTTAGTTTTTCATTTCTCAACAATGAGTTACATACAATCACAATTTGTAATTATACATTACATTTACACTACCTAAACTCACTAAAAATTTTAAAACTCTCTTTATACCAAATTACAAGTCATATCTGGATAACGAGACTTGACTTTTTATTTATTAATTTAGTTTTTAATAATATTTAATTTAAAGAACTTTTTTATGATGCCGATAGCAAGTATCATTTACAACAAAACGTTTTCGGTCCAATGAAAATGCCAACCAAATACGGTTAATAATATTGTTTTTTCATAAAGAAAAATTATATTACAAATTCTTTTAAACACCAAAAGATTTTGTATTTATAAAATTTTGTTAAAGAAAATAAGTGAAACAGAAATATTGATTTAACAAATTAATGTACAATAATTTAAACTCCAATAGGGAGGATATTATCTAATTAACAAAAAAAAAAAAAAAAAGGATTGGACTTACAAAATGCTATTAGGGAGAGAAGGAGAGCACACCACAAGAGTTTGCACGCCATTTCTACGGAAGGATTTTTTTGGATGGGATGACTAATAATCTTAGAAACTGAATTGCTTTTAAGAGATATGGAATGAAATTATTGGACACTTTTCCTCTATTATATAGCAATAGACTACCTACAAGATTAACGCCCCAATTGATATATTTGGTGAGCACTGGTACAATTTTAAACAAAACAATTTTTTTTTCCAAAACTATGCTTACGTTATTATATTAGCATTGAATGAATTATTTTCTATAAAAACAATCCCAATTCGTATATTTGGTGAGCACTGGTAAAATTTTAAACAAAATATTTTTTTTCTTCCAAAACTATGCTTACGTTATTATATTAGCATTGAATTGAATTATTTTCTATAAAAAAATTATTAGTCGATGTGCAATTTTGATTCTTCAATTAATTATAATATAATGGTAAATTTAGGGTGTGTTTGGTTCGTACATGGGAATCGGAATCGGAATGGGTATCAAATACTTGGTAATGGTAATGGGTTTTGGTGAAAGTATTTGACATTTTGGTAGTAAGGTGGAATGAGAATAGTTACTAATAGTAGTGTTTGAGAATGAATAAAGAATGAAACCCTTATTTTATTTGGATATGAGTTTTTCAATTGATGGGGTATTCGAAATCCATAGTAGTGTTCTAAAAATGTATTAACCAAACAATAACAATCACTTTCATACTCATTCATATGGGCAAAACCTTCAACCAAACACACCCTTAGTCTTTATATTCTCCCCAAACTTCATTCGTATGACAAACTGAGCTGCGCCCATGTATATGTATGGTCTTTATATTCTTCCCAAAATGTTGAATTTCCAACCCCAAGGCCCCCCACACCCCGGCCCGACAAAGCATCTAATATTTGAAATGTACATTTAGGGTGTGTTTGGAAACCTGGAAAATGAGTTTTGGAAATCATTTTCCAAGTTTCCATTGTTTGGATGTGCTTGGAAAATCAAGTCAACGGAAATAATTTTCCGTTGACTTTGAAAAATAGGCTTGTTTTGGAGGAAAATGACTTCCTTTTTTTTGGGGGGAAGTCATTTTCCAACTTTTACACCAACATCACACCACCACCAACATCATCAACGCCATACCACCACCACCACCATACCACCGCTGCCGCCGCCGCCACCACCATACCACCGCCACCACCACCATACCACCGCAACCACCACCACCCCACCACCATCACACCACCACCACCACACCACCACCATCACACCACCACCACCACCACCACGACATCACCGCCGCCGCCACCACCACCATACCACCGCCACCACACCACCACCATCACATCACCACCACCACCACCATACCACCGTAACCACCGTCGCCGCCACCACCACCACCACTACCACCGCTGCCGCCACCACCACCGCTGCCGCCACCACCACTATACCACCGCAATCACCGCCGCCACCGCCGCCACCACCATACCACCGCCGCCGCCACCACCACCACTACCATACCACCGCAACCACCGTCACCACCACCACCACCACCACCACCACCAGTTATTATTATTATTATTATTATTATATAACAAATAACACCACTACCACTACACCACCATAATATTTTTGATATATTATTAGTTATTTTTTTTATTATATTTAAAATTATTATTATTATATTATTGTAGATGTTGTAATATTCTAAATAAAATAATTAAAATGTTTAATTATACAATTCTACTCATTTTCCAAATAATGAACCAAACACAAAAAAACAGTTTTTCAAAATGCAACCAAACACTGGAAAGGAAAATGTTTTTTGAAAAATGACTCATTTTCCAGAAAATATTTTTCAAAAGTCATTTTCATGCTTTCCAAACAGACTCTTATTTGAAATGATAAGATTTGTATATTAATGTTGAAATTAATTACATAAAAATTATATTAAGAAAAGTCTAAACAAAAAATAAAAGGAAGAGCGTGTCTAATTGATATTATTTTAAGTAACAAAAATATAATATAATCAAATGAAGGAAATCTCTATGTTTAATTATCAAGATTAAAGTGTTAAATACAGGTCGGTAATATGGACGTAATATGGGTATGTTTATTTTCCTTTAATTATGGACGTAATATGAGTATGTTTATTTTCCTTAAATTATCCACCATAATATGTATATGTTTAATTTCCTATATGGGCAGGAAAATTTATCATTAATTCCAACAAAAACGAGGTCATTTTATTATAATTACTATATGGTAATTAAGGAGTATATATATCATTCTTAATTAATATTATGCTAACTATGACGTCCATGTAATCTGAATAATTAATTATGATAATTAATGAGTATATATTATCCTCTGATATAAAATAGCAATAAGAAATAGCAAATGCAATTTGGCAAAAGTTCTCGCTCAGTTAATACGACATTGTTTGGGTTGCTGGACTATTTTGGACTTTGAACTTTTTGTTTTCAAAAAACCATTAATTACATTAAGATTTAAATATCTTAGTATTTGAAAGGTTGTTCACATATCAGAATTATTGATCTAAAATACCTTTTGCACTCCTCAAAACTAACATTAAATATACCAAACTTTCTATAAACCTGCAACACTATAAATACACCCTCACTATTCAGAAAATAGCCTGTACATGGAGGTGAGAGGGAGAAAATGGTGGAGCTGCATAAGGGATGTTTGGAGAGCATTCACAAGGATGAAGAAGATATTTGCTTGAAGAATAAGGCGTGCTAAGATTTAGAAGTGAAAACACCTGCACATTTGGTAAATCTGTATCATCTTTCAACTTTTTTTTTTTTTTTTTTTTTTTTTTAATAAGAATAGAATTCTAGAAATACGAAATTTCAACCTTCTTTTGAAAAAGAATAGCATTCTCGTAACATCTGATATACAGAGATTAATCACACTATTGATGAAAGTTTAGAATATATCTACAAACAAACATCACTATTTTATTGTATTCTTTTTTTTTTTTTTTCCTAATTTGCGCACAACATAAATCTTTGGTTATCTACACTTATGCAGTAACATATAATTGCACAAGATTTCATTTTAATCTTATTTCTGTAGTAACATATGATTATAATAGTAATAAAATCCAAACCCAAATAAGTTCGAAAGCACACACATAGGAGTTGGTTATCATGGCTTAAAATAACAAGAGTACGAAGCAAGAGGAAGCAAATATCAGATGAAAAGGTAAGTTAAATTCATACCTCCAATTTTTTATTCTTCTCAACCTCATCCCTTTACATGTTGATTTTTTTTCTTTATTCATACCTCCTAAAGCTAAATCATTATATGTAGTAATTAAAAATCTGTGCATTTAAAAAAAGAGGGGAAAAGGGTCAAATAGACCCTCGAACTTTAGCTTAAAAGTTAATTAGGCCCCTAAACTTTTTAAAGGTGCAATTACACCCATCAACAATTCATTTAAGTGCAATGAAGCCCAAAAATAAATTAATGACCTGCTATCACAGGTCATTAGGGTTCAGACCACCTTCCGGCGAACTTTCTGGCAAAAAAAAGTGACTGGCGAAATTTTCGACAAAAGAAGTGACCGGCGAAATTTTTGGCAAATCTGGGTCGGTTGCTGGTCACATTTTTTTTGTTGAAAAATTCGCCGGAAGGTGGCCTGAACCCTAATGACCTGTGATAGCAGGTCATTAACTTGTTTTTGGGCTTCATTGCACCTAAATGAATTGTTGATGGGTGTAATTGCTCCTTTAAAAAGTTTAAGGGCCTAATTGACTTTTAAGCTAAAGTTCGAGTGTCTATTTGACCATTTTCTCAAAAAAGAGCAAATACCAATTTTAGTCCCACGAGTATTAGTAAAATGACGGTGTTGGTCCACATGTTTAATTTTTACCAATTTTCATCCACGACTATTGTTTTAGTACCAATTTTAATCAATGACTATTATTTTAGTACCAAAATTCATCACGTCGGTCACCCATTTATTTAAGACATCCCGAAATCTAAAAATTTTAAGAGCATTTTCATCCTTTTCAACTTAAGATTCCAATTTGAGCATAAATAAATTAATTCAAGCCCTAAGATCAATCCCAATTCGCAGTTATCCTCCTCATCGTACCTTAATTTGAGGAAAAAAACTACAAATTGGGATAGATTTTAGGGCTTAAATCCCTTTATTCATGCTCAAATAGAGATCCTAATTTGAAAAGCACGAAACTACCCTTAATAATTTCATATTTCGGCATTTCTTAAACGAATGGGTGACCGGCGTGATGAATTTTGGCACTAAAACAATTGTTATGGATGAAAATTGGTACTAAAATAATAATCGTGGATGAAAATTGGTAGGAATTAAACATGTAGACCAAAACTGTCATTTTGCTAATACTCGTGGGACCAAAATTGGTATTTGATCTTTTAAAAAATACTCAAAATTGAGGCTTATCTTTATGACATAACCATCTAATTTTTCAATCTTCAGCTCTTTTTCGTCTGTTTATGTGAAGAAATTCGACTTCATTTACAGATTTGGTTGCATATACTATCATTTTAAACAGAAAATGAGATCAAAATACATAGAATTGAAAAAAATAATGGATATTTTTCAGCTGCATGTGCAATAGTTATATTAACATCTGAAAGCTCAAATTAGAATACAAGGACTTACTTTGCATCTATATCAGTTGAATCGATGGTCAACTTTTACAGAAAAATACAATCAAGAATCAAGATTTATACAAACAAAATTAAATATGTAGACATGCAAGTATACAAACAATATCGAATCGTAGAGCCTTTACATAATCAGATATTACTACAACTTCTATGTTATAGAATCATTAAACTAAAGAAAATTAAATCGAGGGATGTTGGGCGTCGGCCGGGTTGGTCGAGTTCAGCCTCTGCTCGATTCGAGACGTGGCGATGTGGTTAAATGGTTAATGTCCACCTACTTATCACCAATTGGTTTTAAGTAGGATATGACAACCAGGTATCATAGAACTCTATGGTTAAGCGTGCTTGACTTCCGGTAATCCCGGGATGGGTGACCCCCTGGGAAGTGAGTGTAGTGCAGCGCTGAGACCAACAATTGGTATCAGAGCCGAGGTCGGGTTTGCGTAGTGATCAAAGGTTGCGGCAGGTGCTGGGAGGGGGATTGTTGGGCGTCGGTCAACCATTGCGGCAGGTGCTGGGAGGGGGATTGTTGGGCGTCGGCCGGGTTGACCGAGTTCAGCCCCTGCTCAATTCGAGACGGAAGAATACCTTCAGACGAGGTTAGGGCAACAGGAGAAGTTGAATGGTTGGTCTGTTAGGTTTAGTGGGTTTTGGTTATTGGGCTGCAGCAGTGGGTTAGGTTTGGGCTAGATGGTATCATGTATTGGGCTATTGGCCCAGCCAAAATCTATTTTTTAATTGATTTATTTTTTTTAATTGAGTAAATACCCAAAATGGTCTCTCGACTATAGCTAAATTCACAAATTGGTTCTCAACTTTCAATTTCACCCAATTAAGTCCTTAACTTTGTAATTTTAACACAATTTGGTCCTCTGTCTATTTGACCATTTGTTGACTGTGATTTTTGAGGATATATATGTAATTTCATGGTCCATCGTTGGTTTTTTAAGGTTCCGATTGCATTTCCAGACCGCACTGTTACATTTGAATCCACTGTCGAAAGCAATCTACCAAACCCGGTCACCTTTTTCATCCTCCCTTTGGATTCAATGTAGTTGAATTCGTACCAGAGCGAAGAAGACGATGTGTTTCCGAACCGGTGCAACGTCATTCTGGAGGCCTCCACGTGCTCCAACGAGAGCTGAAGGTTCTTTTGGAGATCGTCGATCACGGTCAATTAGATGGAGGACCAAATCGTGTCAAAATTGCAAAGTTAAGGACTTAATTGGGTGAAATTGAAAGTTGAGGACCAATTTGTGAATTTAGCTATAGTCGAGGGACCATTTTGGATATTTACTCTTTTTAATTTTGTAATGTCCAAATTAAGTTTTATATATATATATATATATATATATATATATATATATATATATATATATATATATATATATATATATATAAAAGCTAAAAAATGCGATCAATGTTATAAATTCTTAAATTTTAAAATTAGATGAAACCTTTAAAAATAATATTAGGCGTATAAAAAGATTTTGATTTGTATTTAATGTTAATTATAATTGAAGCACGCCTAATTATAATTGGATTCTACATATGTAAAAAAAAAAATGAAAAATCTCTGTATGAAATCAACATAATTTTTACATAGATAAACTTTTTAAAATGATAATATTATTGCAAACTTATATTACATAAAAAAATAATTAAAATATTTATAAAAGAGTTAATACCCAAAATCGTCCTCGACTATAGTGATTTTTCTCAATTTCGTCCTAAACGACTTTAGTGACCTAATATCGTCCCAGACTTTTGTGTTTCGCTCAATTTAGTCCCAGACTTTTGCATTTTTGCTCAATTTGGTCCCTCATTTGTTATTCTGTCCATTTGGTGTTAAATAAATAGACAATTCAGTAATTTTAATATTGGCATCTCTTTACTCATAGACATGTGAACTGCGAAATCTTTTTTTTTACGAATTACCCCCAGAATTACTCCTAAAACTGCGAATATAAAATTTGATTTGCAGGTTTGGGAGTAATTTTGGGTGTAATTCGTACAAGAAAGAGGAATTTCGCACTTCACAAGTTGAAAGTAAAGAGAGAACAATATTGACATTATTGAATTGTCCCTTTATTTAACACCAATTTGACGGAATAACAAATGGAGGACTAAATTGAGCGAAACACAAAAGTCTGGGACGATATTAGGTCACCAAAGTCGCTTAGGACGAAATTGAGAAAAACCACTATAGTCGAGGACGATTTTGGGTATTAACTCATTTATAAAACTATGTCCAATGCTTCGCCTGGGTATCAATTGGTTAAATTGTTTGTGGAGTTTTTAAATTAAAATTAGATTGTTAGGATCATAAATTCTTTATCTTAACATGTAAACTTCCAAAATCAATATCTTTTACGAAATATTCTTTATGTTAATGTTAAAATTTCTTAACTTATCACTGTATAAGTCTTATCTGTGCATCGCACAGGTAAAATACTAGTTCTTAATAAAATATGTACATGTTTAATTATGCACGTAATATTTTTTAATTATGTCAATAATATGTGTATGTTTAATTTTTCTTTAATTATGTCTGTAATATGTGTATGATTAATTTTCTTTCATTATGTCTGTAATATTTGTACCATTAATTAGATAAAATATACATTTTGACAAGTATAAATTTCAATAGTTTGCTCCCTTCACATGGGTAGAGATCAAACCCCCAACCTCATGCTTAAGGGATAAGGTGCTAAACCACCACACTAATTATGTTGGTTAAGGTAATTGATATATATTATTTGAAGTAAAAAAATATAAAATCGTCGTAATAAGAGATTCTCTATGTTTAATTACCATAATAAATTTAGATGTTAAATATGGTTGGTAATTACCACAGATTATTTAGATGGTAAATAGTATATGGTAATTACAAAGAAGGGATAAGGGTCAAATAGACCCTCATACTATATAGCAAAGTGAAATTAGACCATCAAACTTAAAAAACATCCAATTAAACCCTTAAACGTAACTTGTTAAAACAATACAATTATCATATTTAACAAAGAGCAAATACCAATTTTCATCCCACTAGTATTAACAAAATGACAATTTTAGTCCACATGTTTAATTCTTACCAAAACTCATCCCATAACTATTGTTTTACTACCAAAGTTAATTACTCCGGTCACCGGAGATGTTAAAACACGCCGGAGTCACTTTGAATATTGATGATATATAATAAGGAATGATAAGGAACTTAAATTAATAGATGTATTGACAGTACATTCGTCATCATCCATCCCTTGGACCATAGCTATTCAGAATATGAAATAAATGAATGCATTAACTTACACTCCCATCTGACAACAAAATTCACCGCCATAAAGTTAACAAAATTCACTACAGAGATAGTCTTGCTTGAATAAGTATTTTGACAGCAAAATTCACAGCAGATATGATCCTATTTCAATTAGTATTTTGACAGCAAAATAACAACAGAGAAATAATTATTTTCACAGCTTACAAAAAGGATTCAATAACAACGACAATTATTAGGGAGGGAAGAAGGATTAAGGATTAGGGTACGAATGACATACATTAATCAGACTATTAAGTTTAATAATGGCATCCAGCGACCAAAGTGACTTCGGCGTGTTTTAACATCTCCGGTGACCGGAGTGATTAACTTTGGTAGTAAAACAATAGTTGTGGGATGAGTTTTGGTAGGAATTAAACATGTGGACTAAAATTGTCATTTTGTTAATACTCGTGGGATGAAAATTGGTATTTGCTCTTTAACAAATTACTAAGGGGGCGTTTGGTTCAGGTCATCTTAGATTACCTAGGTAATCTGGGTCTGGTAATGTTATATTACCTTGTTTGGTTCAAGTTATGAGATTACCAGGTAATGTTATATTACCTAAAAACTGATGTGGTAGTAATGTGATTACCCCTATTTTCTTAAGTAATCTTAGATTACCTTGAATTATTCCAACTTTATCCTTGTTAACTAAAAATAATAATAATAATAATAATAATAAAAATAAAAAATAATGATAATAATAATAATAATAATAATAATAATAATAATAATATATGTTTATATAATCAAATATACATATGTGTATATTTATATATTTAATTTTTT
The DNA here is from genome assembly GCF_001879475.1 of Ipomoea nil. Classification (NCBI taxonomy): domain Eukaryota; kingdom Viridiplantae; phylum Streptophyta; class Magnoliopsida; order Solanales; family Convolvulaceae; genus Ipomoea; species Ipomoea nil. The sequence goes on along the minus strand of NW_017619273.1, from coordinate 3,963,883 downwards.
TAATATTTAAACTTTGATATACATTCATAGATATAAATAAATACACACACATTATATATATATATATATATATATATATATATATATATATATATATATATATATATATATATATATTATTGAGGACATTATTGTAAATTGATCCATATAACCTAAAATATAACTCTGAGCCAAACAAGGTAATATTATATTACACCATCCAAACCAAACACACAAGGTAATCTTACATTCCCCAAATCTCGCATTACCTTTCAGGAGGTAATCCTATTACCTGTAGTAATCCAAGATTCCGTGAACCAAACGCCCCCTAAAAGGTAACCGGTTAATTTTACTTGTCTGACATTTGACATAGCATTTCAATTCAATAAAAAAATTTAAAAAAAAAAGTTACTGGAGGCTGAAGCCGCATGTTTGCCGGCGTGCTTAATCCATTAATAATCATTACCACCAATAATTTCAACATCATAAATCCATAATTTACCTCATTTTAAAAGAATTTTTCTTAGATTATAGTAAGAAGATCAATTGACAAGGGAGAGAAATATTTGTAATATGAAATATTGACATCAAATCAATAAAATTCAGTACGTACTATATTTATTTGACAACCATGAATTACATAGAATAAGTTGGAGAGGAGTGAAAATCCCCAACATCCATGTAACTAAAACTTAGATATGCTTCGATTGATCAAAATCATTATTGCTACTGTAGCCGAGATTATTATCGTGTGGTTGAATAGGACAAACACACTTGTGTAGAGTTGTGTTACAAAAGCAATGTGCTGATTGGTCACATTCTTGATTGCTATTGCACCCAGCAACCATCGTGGGTGGTGTGCCTGCAAAAACTTTAATCTTTAATTTCATCTCTCAACAATGAGTTACATACAATCACAAAAAATAAGTGAAACACCAAAAGATTTTGTATTTATAAAATTTTGTTAAAGAAAATAAGTGAAACAGAAATATTGATTTAAAAAATTAATGTACAATAATTTAAACTCCAATAGGGAGGATATTATCTAATTTAAAAAAAAAAAGGATTGGACTTACAAAATGCTATTAGGGAGAGAAGGAGAGCACACCACGAGTTTGCACGCCATTTCTACGGAAGGATTTTTTTGGATGGGATGACTAATAATCTTAGAAACTGAATTGCTTTTAAGAGATATGGAATGAAATTATTGGACACTTTTCCTCTATTATATAGCAATAGATAGACTACCTACAAGATTAATGCAAATTATGCGGTGGACTTGTGGACACGAGTCCAAAACGACGTCGTTTTCAGGGAAAACGTGTCATTTCAGTTTAAATTTTTTTATTTTATTTTATTTTGTCTTGCCGTTAACGCCGTTAACGGCGTTATTCGTTTGTGCTATTATGAATGTACAATTATGGGATTATGAATGTACAGTTATGGCATTATGAGTGTACTGTTATGGAATTATGAATGTAAGTTATAAAATTATGAACACAGAGCTCTGACATTATGAACTTACAATTATGAACATATAGTTATAAAATTATGAACATAGAGCTCTAAAATTGTGAACATCGAGCTTTGAAAATTATGATTGTACAGGTATTGCATTATGAATGTACAGTCATGGAATTATGAATGTACATTTATGCAATTATGAATGTACAGTTATGCAATTATGAATGTACAGTTGTGAAATTATGAATACAGAGCTCTAACATTACGAACTTATAATATGAACATATAGTGATAAAATTATGAACATAGAGCTCTAAACTTGTGAACATAGAGCTTCGAAAATTATGAAGTTACAGTTATTGAATTATGAATGTACAATTATAGAATTATGAATGTACAATTATGGAAGTATGAATGTACAGTTATGGAATTATGAACATAGAGCTCTGACATTATGAACATATACTCCTATAACGAAGCGGTCTGAATTTTTTTTTTAAAAGAAAAAAAAAGGAGAAAGATAACAGTGCTTAACGGCACTGTTACGGGTCCATAGCATAACGATTGCAAGATTAACGCCCCAATTGGTATATTTGGTGAGCACTGGTACAATTTATATCTCTATTTCTATCTTTATCTCTATATATATTAAAGCAAATTAATTGTCCCAAAAATTAATGGTACCCGGGTTGGACTTCCATTTGGAAGGTTGTAAGTTCAAGCCTCAGTGGAGGTGTTATTGGTTCTTTGTGTTTCAGTAGGCTGAGAAAGTATATATGAACAGATACTACATTGTAATAGAGCCAGTAGCATTCAAAAAAAAAAAATTGTCCCAAAATTTTCCCTCCAAATGTGAAAATATTTATTGTATTCATATATTAATTTATAAATAGATTCATGTAATTCCCAAAAATTTTCCCTCCAAATATGAAAACATTTATTGTAATCATATTAATTTATAAATAGATTCATGTAATTAGTGTAATTTAACATTTAACATGTTGAGTAAAAGAAGAATATAATATTAGTTACTATTTTATATATATATATATATATATATATATATATATATATATATATATATATATATATATATATATATATTATAGTAATTATTATAGTAATAATAATAATTCACATACAGAACGAATTTTTCACATACAGAAACGCGGAATCATGCATCCTATGCCTTAACGAATTATTACTACTATAATAGTATAATTACTATTTACTATAATAATAATAATAACAATAATAATAATAATAATAATAATAATAATAATAATAATAATAATAATATACTATACTATACTATAATAATCAATTAGCACATTGTGCGATGGCACCCGGGTTGTGCTCTCACATGGGAAGTTGTGAGTTTGAGCCTCAGTGGAGGTGTTAGGGGTGTACAAATTGAAGTTTTTTTTCCATTAACCGAACCGAAGTTTGCTCCACCGAATTTACCGAACCGAAATTTTTTTCGATTAACCAAACTTTTTAAAGCTAAAATTTAAAATTCTAAAAATAACACCTAAAATAATAAATCCAATTAAAATAAAATACATATCATAATAAATTCATAACAAAATATACAAAAACATTAATTATAAACTCCAAACATCCATAACTTTAAATTAGTATATATATTTATATTATTATTTATATATCTATTAAAAACTTCGGTTAACCGTTCGGTTAATTCGGTTAACCGACATTTCGAATCGAATTAACCGTTAACCGAAGTTTTAAAATTCTTTAAACTATTAACCGAACCGAAAAAGTTCGGTTCAAAAACGGTTAACCGAACTTTGTCGGTTCGGTCGGTTAACCGAAAATTATCTGAAGTTTGCACACCCCTATGTGTTATTGGCTCTTTGTGCTTCAGTAGGTTGAGAAAGTAGCTATGAACAGATACTACATTGTAATAGAGTCAGTAGCATTCAAAAAAAAAAATAACGAATTAACCAATTTATAAATAAATTCATTTAATTCATGTAATTTAACATGTTGAGTAAAAGAAGAATATAATATTGATTATTATTATTATTATTATTATTATTATTATTATTATTATTATTATTATTATTATTATAGTAATTATTGTAGTAATAATAATTCGTTATTATAGTATAGTATTTTAATTAAATTAAGTTATTTAAATTAAATTACCCTATATATATTTAGTATTACAAATGATCATCCTTAATTAAATTAAATTATCCTTAATTAAATCATTTAAATTAAATCAGTCTATATATTTAGTATTACAAATAATCATTCTTAATTAAATTAAATTATCCTTAATTAAATTAAATCAGCCTATATATTTAGTATTACATATAATCATCCTTAATTAAATTCAATCATCCTAAATTAAATTCAATCATTCTTAATTAAATTATTTAAATTAAATTAACCTTAATTAAAGCAATCCTTAATACAAAACGTAAAATCAGCCTTAATAACAAGACAGAAACGCGGAATCATCCTATTAGCCAATTATTATTACTATAATTACTATTTCTATTTATAATAATAATAATAATAATAATAATAATAATAATAATAATAATATCTCTATCTCTATATCTATCTCTATCTCTATCTCTATATATATTAAAGTAAAATAATTGTCCCAAAATTTTTCCCTCCAAATGTGAAAACATTTATTGTATTCATATTAATTTATAAATAGATTTATGTAATTCCAAAAAATTTTCCTCCAAATGTGAAAATATTTATTGTATTCATATTAATTTATAAATAGATTCATGTAATTTAACATGTTGAATAAAACAATAATATAATATTAGTTACTATTATTATATATATATATATATATATTTATATATATATATATATATATATATATATATATATATATATAGAGAGAGAGAGAGAGAGAGAGAGAGAGATAGAGATAGATATCTAGATTATAGTAATTATTATAGTAATAATAATTCACATACAGAAACGCGAAATCATACATCCTATTAACCTTAACGATATATCATTACTATAATAATAATAATAATAATAATAATAATAATAATAATAATAATAATAATAATAATATTATTATTATTATTATTATTATTATTATTATTATTATTATTATTATTATTATTATTATTATTATTATTATTATTATTATTATTATTATTATCATCTTAAAATAATAGATTTTAAATCGATTTAATACTATTATTTCATTTATTTCAATTATAATAATCACCAATTTTAACTATTAATTAATTAATTAATTACAAATTTTCAGTGAAAAAATAAAAAGAAAAATGTTACTTTTTCCTCCTGAGTTATATGTTTATAAAACTTTTTCCTTCTGAGTTGTTCATGTATCCACATTTTTCTCCTAAATTATGTTAAAAGTGACGATTTTCCCTCCTTTAAATGGACAATTTTACCCTTAAAATAAATATTTCATTTATTTTTCTTCTCCATCAAATTATTGCTTTTATATATATATATATATATATATATATATATATATATATATATATATATATATATATATATATATATATATATATATATATATATATATATATATATATGAATTACCATGAGTTGGTTTAAATCTAACCGTGCACTATAACAATCAAACCGAAACAGTGGGAACAATTATGGTTACGATTCTGAACCGAAAAAAAATAAAATAAAATGAAATAATTGTTAAATTTAGACTATTTTAAAAATAAGAAATATAATTTACAAAAATAAATAAATAAATTTTGAATAGGCAATTCAAATTGAAACTGAAACCTTCCTAAAAGGTTCTTGTTCCTATTTATCATTTTCAAGAACCGTAAACTAGAACTGAACTGACGTTTCAAACCAAAATTGAAACCTTCCTAAAAAGTTCCTGTTACGATTTATCATTTTTAAGAACCGAACCACAGTCATATCTACTTATATGTGGAATTAGAATAAATATGAAAATGATCAAACACTATTGGTAAATGATAAATTGGTTCGGTTTGGTTTCAATTTCAATTTTGAACCACCGATTCAAAATTTAATTAATTAATTATTTTAAATTCTATTTCTTATTTTTAAAATAGTCTAAATTCAACAATTATTTTATTTTATTTTATTTCGGTTCCAAATCGTAACCAAATCCGTCCCTATTATTTCGGTTCGATTGCTATAGTGCTCGGTTAGGTTCGAATCGAACTGTACTCTTCCCTACATATAAGCAATAATTTGATGGAGAAAAAATATGAAATACTTATTTTTAAGGGTAAAAATATCTATCTAACATAAAAGGGAGAAAAATTGACACTTTTAACATAACTGAGGGGGCAAATGTGGATACATTAATAACTCAGAGGGAAAAAAATGCTATAAGCATATAACTCAGCGGAAAAAAAGTACTATAAGCATATAACTCAGGGAAAAAAAGTTATATAAGCATATAACTCAAGTGAAAAGTATCATTTTCCCAAAACAAAAAAAAAAAAAAAACAAAATAGACAAAATTTGCAATGATCACATGAATTTATGTCAAATGTGCCTTGCCAAAGGCGAGCTCGGTTGTTAGGGGGCAATTATCATACTAAATTTTTTTTATTACAGAAGAAAGGGAATACCCATACAAACTACGCTTACACTAAGGCTCGAAACCTAAACCTCCCACATAAGGGAGCAATCCGATACCAGTGGACCATAATACACTTTCAAATGTTAATAAGGGCATTCTTGACCTTTCACCTAGTGTTAGTATTGTAACCTAACCTAGTAGACATCTTCATTCTACCCCTTACAATTTCTAAAATTTAGCTCTACCTTCTCTCTAGAAAGGTGAGTAGCTTTTCCTCCAAGCTAAGTTGAGACCTTGCAAAGACTTCAAGAGTTGCTTCCAAGATTCAACCTTTCACCTATTTGGGCATCTAGGAGGGTAAGATCTAAGTCTATCTTGTATTTTGGTTCCATCTTAGGTGTCTTTTCTTAAAGGTAGGATCTTTATGATCTTTTGGTTTGTTCTTGAAGTGGGTTTGGAAAGTGAGCCTTGTAAGGAGCTTGTTGAGGTGTGAAGTGAAGTCTTTTAGTCTACAAGAGGTAACTCATGCTCTACAAAACCTAATTTGCTTACCTATATGTGATTTCTTGGATTTTACTTGTGTTTTGCTATGAAATGTGAGTGTTTATGCATTTGTCTTGTGAAAATGCATATCTAGAGCTTGTGTTAAGGGTTCTTGTGTGCTATTGCTTGGCATTTCCTATGATTCAATTCATTTTGTTGTATTGGGTGAGATTTGGCATGTTTTGGACTTGAATTTGAGCTTGGAGTTGAAAATCCCCAAAGGGATTATTTTTTGACACATGGATGTACCCGCGGGCGGAACGACGGGCAGAGCCCTACCCGCCGCCCACTCGCAGGTACATTGGCCTCGTGGGTAGTGTACCCACGGGCGGAACCACGGGTAGGGGCCTACCCGTGGGTCTACCCGCGGGGAACACTTCGGTGTTGTGATGGGATTTGTTCCCCGTGATTCTTTTGACTCGGTATTTGGTCTTTTGATTTCCCGATGTTCTTTAGTGGAACTATTTGAGCGTCTTCTTGATATTTCGTATGTCTAGAACTATGTGGTAGGTATCCATGTAGGTCTTTGGTGTCTTGAATCGTGCTAAGTGTTTAACATTGTGTTTCGTTGAACCGTGATGTGTCTTGTGTGTTCCTCGGAACTACCTTTGGTTTATCCGTTTGATAAGCATGCTAGTTTGGTGTCTAAATGCTAGCATGTGTGTTGTTTGTACCTTCCGTTTGGTTGATGATAACTTGTGTTATTCATCGTTGTTGTTGTGGGCTGTGACCCATTCCTTGATTGAGTATGTTTCATACCTTCGTTGCAATCCGTTAATTGATTCTTGTTGAAGTGTGATGCGCGTGTGGCTTTACCTGGATTGCACGATTAGTGGTATGAGACACTAGTCACCAAGGTATTGCAGCGGTCCTCGTGGTGGCCGTGACGTGATTATGGAGTTGTGGCCTGAGTGATGGGTCCACGTATTTCTTGGAAAGGCATGTGTTGCCATGTGTGTGTACGGTACCTTGTGTACTATGAAATTGGTGGTCTCGTTGGTGGTCGTTGGTGGGGGACGACGGTCCCGGAGGAAAAAGGTTGGACTAAGAAGTACAGGGGTCTTGGAGGTAATGGTTGGAAAGAAGAAACAAGGTTGGGGGTAGCCATAAGGTTGGAACCAGGCATAAGGCAGACATATCAACTCGTGATGGGTGATGTCACGAAGGCTATTGTAGCCGGTGTTGTGTGTTCTTCTCTTGTGACGTGTGTAGTCACAAAGGCATGTGTTACCTTGGCATGTGTTGTCGGTTGTGTAAGTCTTATTCTTTTGCGTTGTACTTGTCGGGTTTTGATCTATTGAGTGATGATAGATCATGCTTTGACTCTTTTGTGAGTCGTGTTGTTCTTGTGGTCTTGGGATGTGTTCCCGTGTTGTTTGTTGAGAGTGTTGAGTCTTATGTTGGCTTTGACTCTTGGTTTTACACTTATATATACGTATTCCGTTTCGAAAATGGTTTGACAACTTATATCTTACCTATGTATGATATTTCACATGTATTGGTGGGTTACCAGCATTATTCGCTGATCGGACGTCGTCCCATGTTTATTTGTGATCTTTCAGGTGATGTCTAGACGAGAGCGGAGTTTAGTGCCCGATAGTATAGTACCTTTTGTTGGTTTTACGGCCTGTGAGCCGATGTAGTGATAGACTTATGAGTTTGGGATAGTTGTATACCATGCAGATTTGGTCGTAGCGTTTATCATTGTTGGTAAACGTGGAATAACACCCCCGTTTTGGATTTACTTTTATCCAGTTACATTTTATCTTCCGTTGTGCTAGTGTTTTGTTGTGATATCTGCATGTGTTAAGGCTTTTTATATAGCATGTGTTTTTTTTTTTTTTGGGGGGGGGGGGGGGGGGGGGGGTGTTACAGTTGGTATCAGAGCCTAGGTTTGAACATAGAAAGAGTTAAGTCTAGACTTTCTAAGTGGCTAAGTGTGGTTTGAGACCTCTAAGCGACCTTAAGAAGCTAAGTGTTAGGCTTAAGACTCTAGGTTGCGCGGTGAGCTGTGTGTTGCTTTATGTTCTTGCTTGTTTGCTATCTTTTGGTAACCGTGTTGTTGTTGTAGAAGTTGCGATGCCTCCCCGTCCCCGAGCATGCACCCCGGAGACCTCGATCAACGAGCAGCTCGCTCAGAACATTCACCAGCTGACTCAGACCATGCAGACACTTAGTGAAGCTTTGTTGAACAACAATCACGCTGTGCTGCTTCCTCCCCCTGCAGGACACCGTGATGTAGGTCGTTTGGTTTCGGGACATAGGCCACCAACCTTCGCCGGCGAGGAAGACCCGGTAGTCTTGGAAGAGTGGCTACGGGTGTTTGACAAGATCTTCACCGTGTGGGTTGCCCCGAAGAGAGAAGAGTAAAATTGGCAACGTTCTACTTTTGCCATGAAGCGGATTTGTGGTGGGTCCATGAAGGTCCGGCTCTTCTTGAAGAACCCGAGTTCGACTGGACCGCACTCAAGGACAGAATGCGCGAGAGGTTCTACCCAGCACATGTGCGCACCGCCATATATGAAGAGTTTCTCCACCTGCAGCAAGGATCCATGTCTGTGGTTGAATACCACAAGAGGTTCTTGGAGTTGGCACGTTTTGCGAGGATGCTCGTGCCTACAGAGCTCGCTAAAGTCGAGAAATTCGTGGCCGGTCTGAACTATTAGGCGCGAAAAGCTTTGACTGTGAGTAGGCCGAGTTCTCTTAAGGACGCTTACGTGTGTGCCGCCGATCTGTATCGCTTGCAGCAGCTTCAGAGAGGATCGTTCAAGCAAGCTAGGAAAAGGACCGAGGGCGGATGTTATTCTACCTTTAAGAAGCCAAGACCGAGTTTCCCGGCCAAGAACGTGTCATCTTCTTCTCAAGGACCTATCAGAATGGAGCATTGGGATTAAGCTAAGACGGTTGTTTGCCGTAGATGTGGGAAGGTGCACGCGGGCCAAGATTGTCATGGCCAGGCGTTTAGGTGTTTCCGATGCGGGGATCGTGGTCACAAAGTCACGGAGTGTCCCCAGCTTGCCGGTCAGAGAGCGTTGCCGCCACCCCGGGAGTCGGAGGAGCCTCGGGAGGGAGTTTGGGTCGCGAAGCAGTCGGAGCTAGGCCACCTGGAAGGGTCTTTGTGATGGCGCGTTCACAGGCTGAGTCGGAGGGCTTGATGGATGATGAGTTGGCAGGTAACCCTTTTCTCTAGCCTATCCTTGTTTTCCGCGATCACCGTGTTCTTTGTTGCCTTGAGTGTTACCTTGTGTTTCGTAGTTGTCTATTTGAGCTACTTGGCAATCCTTGACATGTTTCCCTAGTAAGTGATTCTTTTGGAGCTTAGTGTAAACTCTTCTTGCTAAGTGATTTCTTTAGTTTGGTATATAAGTTTCGTTGTGAAGTTAGCAATCCATCCTTGTAATGTTTTGTGATTTGGCCAATTCTACAATCCTTATACTTGGTTGTTATTACAACAATTCCTTGTGAACTCCATAAATTTTCCAAGTATTCTTTGAATTTGGAAATAGCAAAATTCATACCAAAACCTTTCCTTGTGTAGCCTAAAAGCCAAACTTAATGTTCAATTGTAACCTTTGAGTTTCAAACCTGGGCCTATTCTTTATCAACCCAACCTCTAACCCATTTGAGCTAATTGTCTTCCTTGAAACTTATCCAATTTTAATCCCATCTAAACCATAAATTTTCACTTTACCCAAAATCCCCAAATTAAATCATCTTTTTCCCAATTTCCCCAAATCCCGAAAATTCCAATTTCTCTTCTTCTTCTTCTTTTCTTTCCACCCGTGAGTAGCCGAAACTCCACCCCAACCCGTAGCTTCACCGCCACCACCACCTGCCCGTCGCCGAGCCACCGCCACGCCGTCTTAGCAACTTATATCTTACCTATTTATATTATTTCACATGTATTGGTGGGTTACCAGCATTATTCGCTGACCGAGCATCGTCCCATGTTTATTTGTGATATTTCAGGTGATGTCTAGCCGAGAGCGGAGTCTAGTGCCCGATAGTATAGTACCTTTTGTTGGTTTTACGACCTGTGAGCCGATGTAGTGATAGACTTATGAGTTTGGGATAGTTGTATACCATGCAGATTTGGTCGTAGCGTTTATCATTGTTGGTAAACGTGGCATAACACCCCCGTTTTGGATTTACTTTTATCCAGTTACCTTTTATCTTCCGCTGTGCTAGTGTTTGGTTGTGATATCTGCATGTGTTAAGGCTTTTTATATAGCATGTTTTGGGGGGGTGTTACAGCTGCGACCATGGCCTCCGCGGGAATGTCGGCCAGAGCCAACGTCGCCTTGCCATCTGCCTCGTCCAGCGTAGAATGCCGAGGGTACACCACTCGTCATTCCAGTTGTCGCCGACAGGAAGTCCTCCGCGTGAATGAATTGCTGGGCTTGGAGGTAATCTTCCAGCTGTGGTATGGACACCAGATTGCCGGAGACCACCAATGAAGCCGCCATGGCTCTGAACTCCGGTCGCAGTCCCTGGAAGACATACAGGTTCTGCTCGTCTAGAGTCATGGTTCGGCCGGCCAACGCCAAGTCCTCTACCAGGAGCTGTGCACGCCCCAAGTACTCGGCAGGGCTGCTGTCTCCTTGTCGCAAATTCTGGAATTGACCCATGAGGTTAAGACATCGGACCCTTGTGGATGAGCCAAGTGCAGTCTCAACCGCCGTCCACACGCCCCGGGAGGTAGTCTTGCCAATGGCCAAATGCATCACCTCCTCCGACAAGGAGGAGATGAGAAGAGACAAGATAGAAGCATCTTGTTGCACCCACGCAGCATACGCCAGATTTGCAGCGGCAGAGATGGCGTCATCCGAGTTGTCTCCGGTGGGAACCTCCAAGGTTGGTGGCGGGCATGGCCGTTCTCCGTCAACGAAACCGAGAACTCCTTGACCCCGGAGAAAGGGAATGGTCTGCGTGCGCCAAAAGAGGTAGTTGCGATGGGTGAGCTTGATAGAAACGAAATGGTGGGCACTGTTGAGAGGGTTAGGAGCGGTGTTAGGGGAGGATACGATGGTGGCAGTGAGGGTACGCTCCGATGAGCTGCTCGATATGATTGTTTGAGATGAGAGAGAGGGATAATTTCTAGCTAACTGATACCAGATGAGAGTGGGAGAAGATAGATTCAATTGATTAACCGTAAACAGATACAGAGATACAATATAGAGAGGTTCTAACTAATAGGCTAAGGAATAGATCAAATATTCTACACCACAATATTTCAACATATAATATAACTTATACTAACACTCTCGTCGGCGATTTTCAACATATAATATAACTTATACTAACACTCTCGTCAGCGATCGTGTGGCGTTGGAGCCCCAAGTCAGCTGTTAGTATTGCATCTATTGCAAAGAAGGCATGTACTTAATAATCTAGGATATTTTAAGACAAAAGCGAATTAGCTCTATATCGTTTTGTGAATGCTATTGACTCTATTAGAGTGTAGTATATGTTCATACATATTTTCTCAACCTACTGACTCTATTAGAGTGTAGTATATGTTCATACATATTTTCTCAACCTACTGAAGCACAAAGAATCAATGCTCCGACACTAGGATTCAAACCCAAGACCTCTCATTTGAGGGTCACAACTATGTCGCTCGACCACAAGGCCTTTTGCGAATTAGCTCTATATCTAATCATTAAATTAGTTTAATTAAGTTAGATATATTTCGTTGCAGGATGCAAAATACAAAAACAAAAAAAAAAACAAAAAACAAAAAACAAAAAAAAAAAACACACACACACACGACTAGCTTAGCAAATCAACATAGCTTTTATTATTTTATTTTTATTCTTGGATCTATGAAAATTTAGTCTTGAATTTGTCCAGGATAAAAGGGTGGACCAGGAGTAGCACAAAAACAAATATGAAGTTTAAAGTCACAATAAAAGCATCCTGGGCTCTTTTCACAGTCCTTGTGGCTTTTGCATGGGTACACTGGATCTCCCTGTTCTGCTGCTGCTTCAATCCCACCTGTAAAAATTGTAACATACATTTCTTATATCTAATATTCAATATCTGTAAAAATTACCTTTTAAAAATTCACAATTTGTATACAACGAACACACAATATTATATGTAATTCATTACCTTATTTTGTATTCACAAGTGTCTTTCAAATATTAGAGCCACACAATATGAACAGATTAAGATTTGATGACCATGTATTGTATTCACAAATTGTCTTCTACAACTGTTATGTGTTTTGACTTAAAAATATAATTTATATTCTAGACTAGAAGTTCGTCACAATTCTAATACTAAAAATACACAATTTATACGTTATTTAAGACCAGGGTCCACCTTTCCATGGTATAACAACTCCATTGTTGAAAAGTCTCATATTTCCAATCACTTCAAATTTTGACCACATTTTGTGATTGGAAACCTAAGATTAGTGTACAATAATGATACTTTTAGTTAATTTTTTGACCATTTTCAAAATCCAAAAAGTTAAAACCCTGGTCCTTAATATTATCAACTACCCTAGAAGTGTTCAATAACACCAACCGCCAATAATGATCATCGTAAATTTTGGCTAATTAGGTTATCAAAATTTTCAACTACCATATATAATCGAAAATTTAAACAAAAAAAAAAAAAAAAAAAAAAAAAAAAAAAAAAAAAAAACACAGCAATCGTAGGTAGAAACCTTAAGATTGTAAAATATAGTGTACTGTCGATGTAAAGGTTGAGATTATGTGAATTTAAATACGAAGATAGACTTACAATATGCAATCATGAGGAGAATGAGAACACAAGACAAAGTTTTGGAAGACATGAAAATGCACTGATTGTGAACAATATACTGAAAGTCGGAAACTGTGATTTTTTTTTTTTTTTTTAATTTGTGGAGAGGCTTTTGAGGAATATTGAATATGTTTGACTCTATTTATAGCAAAGATCAGCCCGCATCCTAATTTGATTGCAAAAATCTCTTTACGGTTCAGGTGCGGCAGGGTCCTCCTGTGCGACGTCATCAACATTTGAACGATTATACACCATCAATGTTATGAAATACACCACAAAAATACACACAAATTAGATACGTATCACCAAAAATACACCATTAGGTGTGAGTAAACGCACCATACAGTATTCGGAAATACACCAATATGGGTGGTGAGTTATATAGTGTATTTTTTTTGGGTGTATTGTGTATTTTTTTTTTTTTTTTTTTTTTTTTTTACATTTCATTGTGATGTGTTTTCTTACACTATTGGTGCATGTTGTTAACGCTGTTGGTGTATTTCTGGAAACCCCGCCGCACCGTAAGCCCCCGCCGCATATGAACGTTAATATATATATATATATATATATATATATATATATATATATATATATATATATATATGTTTAATTTCGTTTAGTTATGAATGTTATGTGTATGTCCGCAATATGTGTATGTTTAATTTCTTTTAATTATGATCAAAATATGTGTACCATTAATTTTCTTAATTGATCGATTAGATAAAACCTACATTATGACAAATATAAAAAACAATGTAATAAAAGAATAATGTGTGAATTAATTTCTTAATTACTATAATTATTAAGATTTTATTCAAAAGTAACTATTAGCATAATTTTAATGTGTAATAATAATCTATGAATTGGAATAATTCGCATAATTACATGGACGTAATAATCCGTGAATTAGGGTAATATAATAATCTGTGAATTGAAATAATTATCATAATCTTTTTTAATCTCCTTTAATTATGGAAGTAATATGTGTATTATCAATTTTCTAAATTGGTTAGATAAAATTTATATTATGGAAAATATTAATTCCTTAATGGCCTAATTTTAAGATTTTATTCAAAAGTACTCAAATGAAGTGCACGGGTAATTAATATTATTTGAAGTAATATATATTGTTAGGAAATAAAATTTTTTGTGTATCATTGTTATTATTATTACTAGTAATTCACCCGCGCGATGCACGGGAAAAAATTATGTTATTATAAATATAAATAAAAAATAGAAAAACTAAAATATTTTAAATTATTTAATATAATAATATTTTTGAGCTTTCATTGGTCAAGTATTTATTATTTTTATAGAATACAAAATTACAATTAAAATTAAAATTAATATTAAAATTATAATTTTGTATGGTTAATATAATCTCTAATTATGTGCATATTCAAATAAACTTATAGAGAGAATTTACATAATTACATTGATTTATTCTTAATTGTATTTCATCTATATTATAATTTTCACAATACGAATAATGACTAAGATAATTACATTTGGAAAGCAAATTTTAAATTTTGTATGTGTAAATTTAAACTCTAATTGAACACATTTTTTATATGATTATATAATATATAGCTATTTTATTTTTCAAAAGTATATTTTTTATATGATTATATAATATATAGCTATTTTATTTTTTAAATGTTGTGTTTTTTTTTTTATAATAAAGGATGTTGTGGCATTAATTGTAACATTAATTATTTCCCAAACCATATAGCTTTATTATATAAAGGATTATTATTATTATTATTATTATTATTATTATTATTATTATTATTATTATTATTATTATTATTATTATTATAAGCTAAGGGTATTTATGTCTTTAAAACACATTCCATTTCTATTCATTTAACCAATGAAATATTATAATACAATTACTAAAGTCTATTCCTTCAGCGAATCAAACAATAGAATACAATTCTTTTTCTATTCCTTACATATTTCATTCCCTGTGAAATAACATTCTTATTCCCTCCAAATTCATTCCGTGAATTAAACGTGATGTAAATGCTTTACTTTACTTTGTTATTGTTGTTGTTGTTGTAATATATCAAACGTTTACATATCGTGACGATTTCACTCAACAAAATATTTTAATTATTGATAATTTAATACAAAAATTTAAAATATTGGTGCATAATTTTTCAAATTGATATAGACAAGATCCAATAAAACTCAAATTGATTTATAATTTTATAGACGAATATGTCAAATTTGATTATTTAATTTGTTTTTTAATTAAAATTTAATTTTATAAAATAAACAAATATTTTTTTTTATGTATAATGATTATTTATACTAGTTGCACTCGATATATTATAATAACTTTAACATAGTTTAATTTCAGTGTGATATTTCAATAAAATGATTGATTTAAGAGTAAAGACATTGGTTCCGATTTTAGCCATGACTTTGTGAAGTAAAACGCAAGGCAAATTATGTCGTGCACCAAGGCACACAATGCATTGTGCGTCCTGATCCAAAATGACGTCGTTTTGTATTTTATTTTATTTTTTTAGAAAATCTGTTTTCCGTTTCTGCAATTAACTTCTAAAAAAATCTCATGTTTCGAATGTACATAATTGTATAATTGAATACAGAAACTCCTAACATAATACACATAATCTTTTTTGAAATGATAATACACATAATCTAACATAATACATAATACACATAAACTCTTAACATAATACACATAAACTCTTAACTCTTAAAAAAAAATTCTCTATTTCGAATGTACATAATTGTATAATAGAATACACATAAACTCCTAATACACATAATCTTTTTTAAAAGGATAATACTAATAATCTAACATAATACATAATATACATAAACTCTTAACATAATACACATAAAACTCTTAAAGAAACGACGTCGTTTTGAATAGGACGGGGCACACAATGCATTGTGCTCCCTGGTGCACGATATAAGGATTGCGCAATTGATGGGCAAATGATACAATAGAATGGGCCATGTGCATGGCCCATGAGTATGAGATTCAATCTAAGATAGGTGATTTGTTTGATAAGAGGAGTATCTTAATTAGTTAAAAAGAGATATATATAATTAAGAACTTACATGCATAATTTGAATAGAATGCAATTGTGGGTCTAAATTTTAGAAAATTTGTCATAATTAAATTAGAGTTGCATACTTAACAGCTAGGGTCACTCTTCGGTCATACATACGTTGGCATTGCAACTAACGAGTGTAGGGATATTTTGTCAACTATTCCTGATGTTTCTTTTCGCTTAATTCCTAGGCGTTATAATTTGGTAGCGTAACACTTTATACTGAGATTATATCCCTCTTTATTTTATTTCAACTCTTTTGCAGTAATATAGCTTCTTTTTATTACTTTAAAAAAAAATTAGAGTTGCATACTAATTTATAAATAAAAGTCTTTTTTCATAATTAATAACGTAATCAATTACTCCATATTTTATTTCAAAGAAGCTAAGGCTTACAATGATTTGAGAAGTGATGATACCTTCATCAACATAGCATATATAGTAACTTTTTTTTTTTGATCTATAAATTTTCTATCTTAAAACTTATTAGTCTTTGATTCTCTCAAAGCCTTTCTAACTCTAGGATCAAAAGGTGGAGTATCGCAATCACAAAGTTGAAGCACGGGATCACAAGCTCTGCAGTGCGGGTATGGGTCACAATCACTGTATTTATGGCATATAAACGGTTTCAATTCTGCTTCAATCCCGTGTGAAATACCTGTAAGAAAATCATATGAAATAATTTCTCTTTAAAACATATATATCATTTTTACAAAGTTAAATAGCTAATGAGAAATATTTAAAACAAAAAAGACAATGATCAAGTATGTGTGCATGTATCTATATACACACAAGTATTTAAAAAATTATCCCAAGAAATTAATTTGGATGAAAACAAGATTAGACTTACATAATGCAATCGTGAAGAAAATGAGAGCACAATACAAGATTTTGGAAGCCATGGAATTGAATGTAATGAATTTTAGTAGTAGAATAAAAGTATAATGAATTTCTTTGTGGAGAGTGTGATGAAAATATAAACTATTTTTTGCTCTATTTATAGCCAATGTCAGCCATATATCAAGATCCTCTCGCCACCACAATCCTCTATATTAGGTATTATAAAAACTTGCCACAATCCTCTATATTTTGGGGGCAAGTATCTTCCACCAACCTAAAATAGAATCACATTAAAAAATTTGTTTGTAATTTATTGTACTATAGTTGATTATGTTTCCAAGTTTCCATACACGTAAGATTTATTATCATTAGTTTTTAATTATATTTAGATAAATTTATAAACAAAGTTTGCACTATAGTTGATTATGTTTCCAACTTTCCATACACGTAAGATTTATTATCATTAGTTTTTAATTATATTTAGATAAATTTATAAACAAAGTTTGCATATTTAAATTGATTTATTCCTAATTGTACTTTATATATATTACTTGTCTTTTTTATGCGCAATGCGTAAAATAGATGTCCAATATTAATACTTAATATACAATTTTAGTTATATTGAAATATATTTGTAAATAATAGTATATAATTTTTTTAAAAATAACTAGTATTTTCGCCCGTGCGATGCACGGAATGAATTTGTTAAAATATTTTAAGAATATTTGGATCGATATATAATTATATAAATTATTACATCGAATATTATATAATGCAATTGAAGAATTAAGTTGGATTGACTGTATTTTCTGATGTTATCATTGCTTCAATTCGATCAAATAATTGTCCAATTAATAATCAATGTGCAGATGTACGCATCTGGCGCTAAAACTTTAGAGATTTTAAATATCAGTGTTCAGTGAATTATATCTGGGGATGATATTTAATTTTGAGTAAATTATTAATATTCATTACCTTTTCCAATTTGTCTAATTTGTTTTCAATCTTTAAACAAAATCTTCCTTACACATTCTATATATAATTACACATCTTTATATATACCCATTGTAATGAGGTCCCATAATGTTGGAAAAATATGTGCTACAAAATCAGTCATAATTAATTTCTTTTGAATCATTCATACGTATTGCAAGAACATTTCCATCTTTAATTATAGAATTTTTCTTATAAATTGTGGATATTAAACGATTCTATTCAATTTTCCATTTGTAAATATATATCTTTACAAAACTATATTTCTAGTAACATATATATAAGGATTTTTAAAAATATTTCTAGTAACTTTACATTTTATAAAATGTATAACCGAGATTAATATTTTTTCCATCCCGACTAAACCTTTTTTTTTAGACATACTCGGTTAAACCTTATAATTACACAATCTTTATATTCTTAGTATAAAATAACATTTTGTGTAAAAATTATTAATTTCCATCTCGATTAATATTCATTCCATTTCAACTAAACCTTATATTTCCATCTCGTATTGTAAAACCTTTTCTATCTTTAATTACAAAATTTTCCTTATAAATTATAGATACTAAACGATTCTATTCCATTTTCAATTTTTAAATATATACCTTTACATAACCATATTTCAACAACATATATATACAATTTTTTTTATATTTTCAGTAACTTTATATTTTATAAAATATATAACCGAGATTAATATTCTTTCTATATACTGAGTCAGTTTGAAAGCATTTTTCATTTTCATCAATTATTAATAGTCATTTCCTATTTCAATTAGGCTAAATTTCGTGTCATTTTTATTCTTAATATATGTTCTTAATATATTATAACAAATTCATTCCGTGTATCGAACGGATGAAAATACTAATTTATATAATAACATAACTGCTGCCAAAGATTTGTGATGCCCAGGTCAGATATGTAAAAATCTGCATAAATATACATACTGTATTATACATGGTGATGTGGAAATACATATATAGGTGCATTTTGACATATGTATTCAATAAATGCAGGAATATATTACTATCTTAGAAAAATCAAATTAAAAAAATGGAATTTACGATATTCACTAAAAAAATCCAATTAAATTTACCAAAAAAATTATAAATATTTAATTTATTAATAAATTTACATAAGTAAATCAAAAAAAAAAAAGTTGTGTAAGTATTTGAGTCGTAGATATTTTAGTATTTTCTATATGATTAGCATGAGAATATTATATATATATATATATATATATATATATATATATATATATATATATATATATATAAACCATTCCTCAGGAAAGAATTAGTTATCAATCAAAACTGTCCATATGAAAAGATTCAACATATTTTAATCAATTGTAGAAAAAAAAAAATACCGTGACATTTTTGTAAATAGTAACTCAAATTTTAAAGCGTAGTTAACAACATTATAGAGTGCGACTTTCAACACTATAAGTGAAGTTGTATTCTTATGGATATGAGTTACGAGATTTAGAGCATGTCCCTCGCCTATCATAAGGGTATGGCTTTTATATTGAAAGATAACTACAAGACATAATGGTTAGTACATCGGCCTCCTAATAATTGTTGGTCTCTTAATAATTGAGGTGCTCTCCCCAATAAGTGCGCTGGTCCTCTATAACCCGTGCTCTTTGATGAGGTGGTGTTCTAATGAATACATTGGGCTATATATATGTTAAGTGCACCGCTCCACATGCTATCTACTTCACTCATGAGACCGTTACTATTTGACTGTGTTAATTGTTTTGAATCCTTCAGGTTAGACGAAGAGCATTCCGGGTCGAGTCCCATACCTTGTCGTCCAATTATCTCGTCACCAGACTTCCTACTTCTGAGTTGCGAACGCAACAGAGTCAGTTAGGGAGTAGTAATAGTGGTAGACTCATCTAATATACAGTCAAAGTATTTGTTGATGAATCCAAAATGCTAAACTATAAATACTAAACTCCTAAATAGTAAAAAGTGAACCCAAAACTAAATTTAAAGAACTAAACCATATATTTTAAAAGAGTTTTTTGCACTTTTGATCCCACGACTATAGTGGCACTAGCAAAATTGATCCACGACTTTTGAACATTGCAATTTTAGCCCACGACTATTGATTTTTATGCAAATATGGTCATTCCGGTCACTTTTCCGTCAAAATTCCACCGGAAAAAAATTCTCCATTTTAACATGGCTAAAATTGGCATTTTACTTATCTCAAAAAATAAAAGAAAAAAATTGACATTTGACTACATACAATATTACTGGGTTACATACTACTGCCCCAGGCGGCGGAGTTCCTGGAGTAGGCAGGGCTGTCAGTAAGCGGCGGAGCGACCATGGTGTTCCCCGGGCTAGTTGGGTTATCCGGCAGCAGCATTGGAGGCGGAGCCAGCACGCCTGCCGGATCATTCGAAGACATCGGAAAAGTTTCGCTGTATAGATTTTCGGCGAGAGAAGCGGCGGAGATTCTCAAATGCAATCGCTTATATTTTTTTTTGTTGAGATAAGTAAAATGTCAATTTTAGCCCTGTTAAAAATGGAGAATTTTTTTTTCCCGGTGGAATTTTGACGGAAAAGTGGCCGGAAGGACCATTTTTGCAAAAAAATCAATAGTCGTGCTAAAATTACAAGGTTCAAAAGTCGTGGATCAATTCTGCTAGTGCCACTATAGTCGTGAGACCAAAAATGCAAAAAACTCTATTTTAAAAAGTAAACCCTAAGTACAATTAACTTTCACATTTGGCGCAATTGATGATATTGTTAGTTGCACTTTATATTGTTGTTTTTAGGTGGATTCTAAAGGCAAATCATAATTACTAAACTCTAAAGTGAACTTCTAAATCAAATTTAAAAAATTGAACAATAAACCAAAGAAAAAAAAAACACTAAACCAACTTCATTGCACGAATATGTATCATGGGATGCACTATATGGTGTTGCTAAGTGCACACCATAGTGTTATCTTTTATGATGCGGATATTGGATCATATTTAATTTTCCCATAAGGATTAAGAAAAGAAACATGATTTCATAACTTTTAGAATAATGTTTGCAATTGAATCTTATTGAATTAAAACTTCAGCCCACGTGTATGTTTTATGTCACTAGATTTTTCAACCCATTTAATAATTGTTTTATTATAAAATTCGAGTTGGATCTAATTGGTTTAAAACTTTAGTCCACATGCAAGTTTTATATCACTAGTTTTTTTGTCTATTTGGTAATCAAGAAAAAAAAATATTATCATAAAGACTTAATTGGATTTATTAGAATTAAGACTTCAATCCACAAGTTTTATGTCAATAAACATTACTGTAAATTCTGAAATTTCCGACCACCTGAAAGTTATTTTAAATCAAGTCGAAAGCCTTGTTCCGACCACTTTTGGTATCCGGAAAAACCATTGTTGCTATTTCCGACCACTTTTTGCTTTTAACTTGATTTAAGATCACTTTTAGGTGGTCGGAAATTCAATAATTTCCAGTAGTGAAATCACTCCTGGAAATTATGGAATTTCCGACCACCTAAAAGTGATTTTAAATCAAGTCGAAAGTTTTGTTCCGACCACTTTTGGTATCCGGAAAAACCTTTATTACTATTTCCGATCACTTTTTACTTTCGACTTGATTTAAGATCATTTTCAGGTGGTCGGAAATTTCATAATTTCCAGTAGTGAATTCTTCAATCCATTAGATAATAATTTTCTCATAAGTTCTTAGAATTTATAAATTTAATCTAATTATAATTCTATGTGTCATGGTTGCATTGGCAAACTTATATTTAGTTACTCCGTATTATTCACCAAAATTTAGTAATATTATTTAATAATTGATCAACTTACTTGGTTCTTTAGACTAACCATAGTACATCTACTTGGTATTGTCAAACTTATACATATCGTGATGATATAATAATTACGGAGTATTATGTTATGTGGTATTGTTGATTAAAATTTAAAATGCCATAATATGTTTCACGGATTATATTCCATCTAAATATCCTTTTATGTATTTATTCATAAAACATAGTATAATGACATGGACCAAGTGGCTTGTGGTCCACTGGTATTCGGTTGTCCCCTTACATAGAATATGTGGGTATCTCCCTAACTTTGTAATTAAAAAAAAAAAAATATAGTATAATGACATGTTTGGTTCAGGAATAGGTCAGGATTGAAATAACATTCTTTGAAATAGACTTATTAAACCTTCTCCAAGGGAGCGTTATCTGCTCCCTCAAACGCAATGAAGCGCCATTTTGCCGACTGTCTACAGCAGTGCCTATAGCTTGACGCCAAATGGCGTTAAAAATTTTATTCCCACTTTGCCATTGGCCTTTTTTATTAATTCCTTTTGTATCCCTATTTTGTTTTTATAGATTTACATATTTTGTTAAATACATAAACATAAAATTTGAATAATTAAAAATAAATAATATGATTTGAAAGATCGCATCAAGACGATTAAAGCAAGCCTAATATTATATATAGATTAACATAATACACATAATCTTTTTTGAAAGGATACAGAAACTCCTAACATAATTGTATAATAGAATACAGAAACTCCTAACATAATACACATAATCTTTTTTGAAAGGATAATACACATAATCTAACATAATACATAATACACATAAACTCTTAACTTAATAAACATAAACTCTTAACTCTTAAAAAAAATTCACTATTTCAAATGTACGTAATTGTATAATAGAATACATATAAACTCCTAACATAATACACATAATCTTTTTTGAAAGGATAATACACATAATCTAACATAATACATAATATACATAAACTCTTAACATAATACACATAAACTCTTAATATAAACACATAAACACTTAACTCTTAACATAATACATATAAAACAGTGTCCGTCGCGTCAATTCGCACACAACTTAAAAGAACGATGTCGTTTTGGATATGACGGGACACATAATGCATTGTGCTCCCTGGTGCACGATATAACAATTGAGCAATTGATGGGCTAATGAAACAATAGAATGGGCCATGTGCTTGGCCCATGAGTATGAGATTCAATCTAAGATAGGTGATTTGTTTGATAAGAGGAGTATCTTAATTAGTTAAAAAGAGATATATATAATTAAGAACTTACATGCATAATTTGAATAGAATGCAATTGTGGGTCTAAATTTTAGAAAATTTGTCATAATTAAATTAGAGTTGCATACTTAACAGCTAGGGTCACTCTTCGGTCATACATACGTTGGCATTGCAACCAACAAGTGTAGGGATATTTTGTCAACTATTCCTGATGTTTTTTTCGCTTAATTCCTAGGCGTTATAATTTGGTAGCGTAACACTTTATACTGAGATTATATCCCTCTTTATTTTATTTCAACTCTTTTGCAGTAATATAGCTTCTTTTATTACTTTAAAAAAAAAAATTAGAGTTGCATACTAATTTATAAATAAAAGTCTTTTTTCATAATTAATAACGTAATCAATTACTCCATATTTTATTTCAAAGAAGCTAAGGCTTACAATGATTTGAGAAGTGATGATACCTTCATCAACATAGCATATATAGTAACTTTTTTTTTTATCTATAAATTTTCTATCTTAAAACTTATTAGTCTTTGATTCTCTCAAAGCCTTTCTAACTCTAGGATCAAAAGGTGGAGTATCGCAATCACAAAGTTAAAGCACGGGATCACAAGCTCTGCAGTGCGGGTATGGGTCACAATCACTGTATTTATGGCATATAAACGGTTTCAATTCTGCTTCAATCTCGTGTGAAATACCTGTAAGAAAATCATATGAAATAATTTCTCTTTAAAACATATATATCATTTTTACAAAGTTAAATAGCTAATGAGAAATATTTAAAACAAAAAAGACAATGATCAAGTATGTGTGCATGTATCTATATACACACAAGTATTTAAAAAATTATCCCAAGAAATTAATTTGGATGAAAACAAGATTAGACTTACATAATGCAATCGTGAAGAAAATGAGAGCACAATACAAGGTTTTGGAAGCCATGGAATTGAATGTAATGAATTTTAGTAGTAGAATAAAAGTATAATGAATTTCTTTGTGGAGAGTGTGATGAAAATATAAACTATTTTTTGCTCTATTTATAGCCAATGTCAGCCATATATCAAGATCCTCTCGCCACCACAATCCTCTATATTAGGTATTATAAAAACTTGCCACAATCCTCTATATTTTGGGGGCAAGTATCTTCCACCAACCTAAAATAGAATCACATTAAAAAATTTGTTTGTAATTTATTGTACTATAGTTGATTATGTTTCCAAGTTTCCATACACGTAAGGTTTATTATATTAGTTTTTAATTATATTTAGATAAATTTATAAACAAAGTTTACATATTTAAATTGATTTATTCCTAATTGTACTTTATATATATTACTTGTCTTTTTTATGCGCAATGCGTAAAATAGATGCCCAATATTAATACTTAATATTGCAATTTTAGTTATATTGAAATATATTTGTAAATAATAGTATATAATTTTTTAAATAACTAATATTTTCGCACGTACGATGCATGGAATGGATTTATTAAAATATTTTAAGAATATTTGGATCGATATATAATTATATAAATTATTACGTCGAATATTATTGCATACAATTGAAGAATTAAATTGGATTGATTGTATTCTCTGATGATATCATTGCTTGAATTAGATCAAATAATTATCCAATTAATAGTCAATGTGTAGATGTACGCATCCGGCGCTGAAACTTTACAGATTTTAAATATCAGTGTTCAGTGAATTATATCTGGGGATCATATTTAATTTTGAGTAAATTATTAACATTCATTACCTTTTTCAATTTGTCTAATTTGTTTTCCATCTTTAATCAAAATCTTCCTTACACATTCTATACATAATTACACATCTTTATATATACCCATTGTAATTAGGCCATTGAACACTCCAAATGTATGCAATTTCACCGGATAGCATGTTACCATCAATTTTAGCAGGTTACCTGCTTACGTTGCAGCTGAGTTGGCAATTTTAATAATTTTTAAATAATTTTAATAATATATTTTTTAAAAAATGAAAAAATAAATAAATAAATAAACCCCGTCTTTTTAAAAAAAAATTAAAATTTTATTATTAAAATTTATTAAAAAGTATTTAAAAAATTATAAAAATGCCAACACATCTGCCACGTAAGCAAGTAACTTGCTAAAATTGATGGTAACCTGCTAGCAGGTGAAATTGCATACATTTGGAGTGTTCAATAGCCTAATTGCACCTCTCTTTTTTTCGTTTAGTGGTCTAATTGCATTTTCAGGTTACGTTCAGTGGTCAATTTGAACCTTATTCCATTTTAATCTAGTGACATTCAATTCTTTCTCAGAATCAGAAGAAGTATCTTCATCAGATAAAGAGGAACCGCTTTCCACCACCTTCTTCAGAATCTTGACATCGACCTTTTTTTTTTTCCCTATAACTTGTTTCAAAGCTGAATCTTTTTTCTACTCCCCCCCCCCCCCCCCCCCCCCCCCCTTTTTTTCCCTATAACTTGTTTCAAAGCTGAATCCTTTTTCTACTTTTTTTTTTTTTTTTCGCTGGCCTTCTAGACCGCAGCTTCCGCTTCTCTCTTAACTACAAAGTCACCAAAAAAAAAAAAAAAAACAAAAAAAAAAGTGAACTCGGGTAGTATCCCTACTGACTCCATAACCATTGCATCGCACAAATAACAAAAACCATGCCTGGAAATAAAATATATAAACAATATTACAAAATTATTGTTTTAAACAAAGCAATAATACGAAGAAAAAGAAATACATATAATACAAAATTTTAAAAACAAAACAATAATTAAAAACTATGGAAGATCAATTACAGACAAAATAATACGAAAAAAAACACTTTTCTAAAAAAATTAAACCTTTTTCTCATCGGCTTAGTCGGAGCAACTATAGCTGGTCTGGAGTGGTATCAACCTGGACAAGTCCATAATAAAGAATGTAAATGAAAAAATAATAACTTTTTTTCACAGAGATAGAAATAGCTAGAAGAGAAATTGTACCTTTAATGCTTTGACCTGCACACCTTTGCTTACTGTGCACAAGAAGCCCCCCTCACCCCTCACTTTGAGAGGTTGCTCCCATACTGTGGCTAGTGAGACTCGATCCCTGGTCATTCTTCTAACTTTTTACCTCTATGACCAATTGAGCTACCCATGCTAGTATTCCTAATTAATTCATAATTGTTGGTTTTAGCGTTTTTTGGGGCCCACGGAAGTCCAACATAATCCGTTAGATTGGAGGATTCACCGGAAAAAAAACTAAGAAAGATAACTTAAGGAATAGGAAGATGACAAAAGAAACAAGCTCTTCTGTAATTTTTGGGGGGTCTCTTTATATTCTCTGAGCTATCTATTCCCTTTTACACTCGGGGAGGGGTCCTTTTTATAGGGGACTATCTTCTACCGATTAACTACAAGCTTAAATGCGCAATATAATGAAAAATAAAGGGCTAAGAGTCGTTGGGTCGCCGTTACGCGACCCTCCCAACGGCTGAATTGACCCGTATTAATGGCGGGCTTTTAAGCAGCAATGGTCACTAGTTAGGCCGACTCATGTTGGTGCCGACTCCAGCTGGTGCCGAGTCCCTGGACTCGGCCCCCTACTCGTCCAAGGTTTCTTCAGGGTCTGCTTAAAAGCCCACAACGTAGATCTCTTTTATCCTTTTGGGCCTATTGCAGCAAGCCCATTCTCTGGTCCACTCTTTCTTGGGCCTCTAACCCATTGGGTCCACACCTCATCAACTAGTCTTCACTTTCTAGTACTGAGCCCACTTGAGCTAGTGCCGGAAAGTACCCAGCTCCTGGAATCTTTCCTCCTACAATTTCCTTTTCCTTCACCTGGATTTGATGTCCTGAATCCCCTTGATTGCCTGCATTCAATTTCCATCCCCCTTCTCTACTTATAAATTGGATAGGTGCTCTGCCTTCTTTCATCACTTCTTCTTCGTGCTCCTCCAATAGAACGAACGTAACAGGGCCTCACATACAGAGCAGGACATCACTCCACTTCAGATGACTCCACCAAATATCGTCCAGCCGATGAAATTTAACTGTGGAAAAGTGCACGGGATCCTGTAACCAGGTTTCGGAAATGGATTCAAAGAGAAGGTTGGTGGGACACTGCAGCTGAATCACAACTTCGTAGCAGTCTCAGGAAGCAGGTTAGTAACATTTCATTTGCCCAGAGACACAGTCCAAAACAATTTGACTATGTTTGGATTTATCTTATCGAATTTATAGACACCACCTAATCAATCTCCTGTTTTAAGTCTCTGAATGATGGATATCTTGTGGTGCTGCCTGCCTGCCTGCAGGTGTTGCATGCAATTCAAGTAGCAGAAAGAACAGAGAAACCACCTATCACTGTAGTGTTTACAGATGTTTATGATGTTTATTAAAATGTCCTTAATAATAGCGCACTTATTCAAGCAAGAGTTACTACAAATTTTGTAGTTATATTCTAATAAAATAAAAAATATCACAGCGACGAAGCTTTTTCAGCTAAAGAATCACCAACTGCCTTCAACAGAGCAGGCATCAACTTCTGGTTGGTAACGATGATGCCAGTGTCCAAATCCAGGTACCTTCCTTTGGAGAAGTCCAATGGGTTTCCTGCAGCATCTGTCACAATACCTCCAGCTTCTGCAATATTCATACCAAAGCTCACCGCAAGTTAAAGCTTGGAAACAAAGAACCAACACCCTTGACCATTATGTGATTGAATTTTGTTTTCTATTGAGTAGTTTTTTGTTTTTTTTTTTTAAATAATTATTGTGTATTGGGAATATCAGTGGATCTATATTACTTTGTATAATTAAGTGAATATCAACATAAGCACATAGTGAAAGTGCCAAACCACTCTTGAAAACCATTGTCATGTCCCAAATTTGCATATAGAAAGCTGTTAAACAATGGTGATAAATGCAAGTTAACATCAAGTACATTCAATTGAAAGAAAAAATTTTACCTGAAACAACAAGATATCCAGCTGCATGATCCCATATCTTCTCACGGTATCCTTTATGAGGAAAGCGCAAATATATAGCTCCGTCTCCTCGGGACAACGCACCATACTTAGCCTGACTATCTATTCGAACAGGTGGTGCTTTCACACCTAGTTTCTTTGGTTAAGTTTTTAAAGTTAGAAGAGTATTCATGGGACATGACAGATGTGAAGAAAGGAGAGAATTGTACCTTTGCTATCAAGCTAGATAAGTCATGCATCGAATGTGCTGCTTCAACAGATTCAAAAAATGATGCCTCTTCAGGGTTTTCAATATCTGTAACATGTACCTGTTGGGTAACAAGGACAAGAGGCATGAGAATAAGATTAATCTTAATTACTATCACTAAATAGATTGAATGTGGATGGGAGTAGAGAGCCACCTTTTTGGGGGAAGAGCCATCTAGACTTTGCATGTAGGTTCCAGCTCCAACTTGAGCAAAAAATAGACAGCCACTGTTCTCTTGATGATCATGGTATGCAACAGAAGCTAATGGAAGATTGGGGCAGGCTAGGACACCCAAAACTACCTTCCCTTCATCTAACAATCCCAATGCAATGGCATATTGGTCACCTCTTAGAAACCTACAAAGGGAGAAACATAAACCATATTCAGTGGCTCATAAGTTCAATTGCAATAGACAACTTGTTTCCTCTTTTGACTGCTCTCATTTATTTCATTCTTTTGCACCAACTCATTTCTATTATTCTAATTAACACTTCTTCCAATGAAAACATCCCATAGACAGCAATTTCAGCGAAGAGGAAATTAGAAGAAAGGATGAAAACTAATTTAAAAATTTACCCTTTGGTCCCATCAATAGGATCCAATACCCAATGGCGACCAGAAGGACCCCCATTAGATCTACCACTGTCAATTGCAGCAAGCACGTCTTCTTGAGACAAGGGAGAAGTAATGCCTAATTCATTGCTAGCAAGAGTTTCATTCACAAGTTTTGTGATGCGTTGAATTGTTTCTTGTGACTCTTCTTTACGGAGGTCTTCTGAGTCCTAGACAAGTTCAACATCCACATTTTCAACTTCAATTAAAACTAAATTATTATTTAAGTAGATGATTCCTTCTGTAGGCTGTAGCACCATAGAATATACACCCAGTACTAGAAATCTATCCAAAGAAATGAAAGGAAAGAAACTTGAATTGGTCAATGGACCATAAAATGGATGTTAGTATTGTTTATAACCACCCCATATGAACCATGTTAACACTTATGTTAATAACTTATTTCAACAAAATTGGAGTTAACCAGCAAGTGGAGAATCACAACTTCACTTTTTTTTTTTAAAAAAAAAAGTTTGTTTGATAAATTGGAGTAAATATCTCCAATATGAGCACTCCTTTGGGCACAGCAATGAAAGAATACTAATACACTAATATATGAATATATGATTCCAACATTTGAATAGTGCTTAATCTTCAAAGTTTCCTTCCTAAAAATTTTGTGATTTTCTTTCCCATTCCACACATAAAACTGCAACCCCGAACCATATGTCAGCAGACTAGAGTCTTTAAAACTTTAAATCCCCAACATAAACCTAAAATATTTAAACCCAGAGAAGTTTCTTCTTTCATTTAAACAAGATTCAGATGCAGTAACTGTTCTCAATGACATAAAAGAAACAGTATTGATTAAAGGTTTGTAATAATGAAAATGAACTGAAGTCACCTCTTCTGCCACTAATGAAAACGAATTAGAAGGCAACTCCTTCTGCAGAATAAAGCTGACCACAGCCTGTGAACCTGACAATCAATTGTAACAACCAAAACAAAAATCTCATAAATGCCATCACATGTTCACTAGTTCATGAACCTCATAAATGAATACAAAGCCTTAGCATGAAAGAATGATTTCTTATGCCCTATCAACCAATTACTCATACATATTGGTCTGTCTTAGTCTCTTAATAGTTAATCCATCAAAACCAATAATGCATTTGCTTAATCAGATGGGACACATACAGAAATCAAATGAATAAATCGACACACCATACCATAATCAGCCACAGTGACAGGACTCTTATCTGACTTTGACTGCACATCGGCTTGCAAAAGTGCTTTCTGAACTTTCTGCAAAGTAAAACGACACTCATGTCAAGCTAAATTGAATCACACAATTTTGAAGAAGGCCACGCTGGCTGAGTGAATTTGCAGTTAATTCAACATTCAAAACTAAAAAACGAACAGAAACAATACCTTTCCGAAACCAATTTAAGGAGAAATCAATGTTAGGTCGTCAAATTACAGCGCTAAACATTATACGACCTAATTCAAAGTCAACCTGAAGATAGAAATTCTGGAGAGGTACCTGGCAGAGGCGAGCAGCGAGAGAGGCGGCCTTTTTGGCGGCGTCGAGTTCTGCGTGGTACGACATTGAAGAAAGAGCTCGCACTCCAAATCTTCGAGCAAGAAAGGGATTGAAAGTTGCAGTGAGATTGAAAACGGCAACTCTATTTATACAGCCACATCCGGAGGAGGAAGCCCCCAACACAGCTGACATTTCTAAATTCTAATCCGTGCTTACCATTCAGAGTAGACTGATAGAGTGGTAGGTGTACAATGCCACATTTAAGTACTCCGTAATTTTATTTTATTTTTTCTAAGTACTTTTTATCAAATAAAACCATATTATCACTTACATTTTTCAAAAATAAAATTCTCCATAAATTTTTTCTAGTAATTGTGTAAGTTTTCAAGTATATATATAAGAAAAAATGTCGACTACCATGTAGCAGTGTTGTAAAAATCGCCCATAAACGTTGATTAAGCGCTAGGTGGACACTGGCCGCATCGAGGAAGACCGGAATCGGCCTCCTCCTCGATCGGGTGGCCGATCCGTGAATCCGTCTCAACCTTCCTTTTTTTTTTTCGCGAAGAATTGCGACATCAGGAACTCAGAAGTCAGAAGCCCCGCCGTTAGTAGCCGACCACGCCCCTCCGCCTCCTTTAGTCGCCGGTCACCTCCGCCTCCGGAGCGTCACCCATGCGACCACACTCCTCCGCCAGGCGCCGACCACGCCCCTCCGTCTGCGTTAGTCGTCGGTCGCCTCCGCCTCCGCCTCCGAAGCGTCACCCATACTACCACGCCGTAGGCGGTTTGGCCCTTTAATTTCTCCAAAAAATGCTTCTTTTGCTCTTAATTTTAATTTTTTATATATCTATTTTAGATGGTTTCAACAATATTTTGAACGATTTTACAATCACTTACGTAAATAATTTGTAAGAAAAAACTAGATAAACTTTGTGTTTTATTAGTGAATTTTATAATTTTTAGTTTAAAATTTTATTTTTTTTTAAATAAAAAATAAAAAATTTAAAAATAAAAAAGTAAAAATAAAAAATCGGTTTCCTGCAGCATCTGTCACAATACCTCCAGCTTCTGCAATATTCATACCAAAGCTCACCGCAAGTTAAAGCTTGGAAACAAAGAACCAACACCCTTGACCAGTGTCTCAATTCTCAACATATTATGCGATTGAATTTTGTTTTCTATTGAGTAGTTTTTTTAAAAAAAAATAATTATTGTGTATTGGAATATCAGTGGATCTATATTACTTTGTATAATTAAGTGAATATCAACATAAGCACATGACATATTGAAAGTGCCAAACCACTCTTGCCGTGTTAAATTACTGAATATATATTTTGTATGTTATGATTACCTTCAATAAGAAAATGCCTTGTCGTGTTAAATTACTAAATATTGTATGTCGTGATTACCTTTAGTAAGAGAATGTGTTGTCGTGTTAAATTACTGAATATGCGTGTTATATACATACATACATATATATATATATATATATATATATATATATATATATATATATATATGATTGAAATAAATTGATGCCTTTCAAATCCTTTAGTAATAATCCTTTGGGAAGACTATAAGTGCAAAAATATATACCTGCTGTGAGTTTATATTATGGGGTTTGTTGCAGAATTGTATTTGAAAACGTTTAAATTGGCATTTGGTTGTGGCATGAGCGATATTTGTTGTTGCCATGCATGCATGTCGCCGGAAAACTGTTGCTTTAGACAGTCTCGTCTTTGGTAACCGGAAGAAGTGCCGTTGGGCACTGCTTAAGTTTGTTAACGCCGTCGGATGTTGCTAGCGTTCCCCTGGAAGTTTTCATTCGACGACATTGTCGGTGGTGGCACCGTTGGTCGTTTAGATTGGCATCCCTAGCCGTAGCACTATTGGGCGCTATTGTCAGTGCTCCTGGGTGGTGTTGTCACTACTGGTGATTGTGCTCCGGCGAAGGGCGATAATGACGACAATGGTTGCGGCGTTTTGTTTCTGGCTTCATTTTGGAGAACGCATCGCTGCAACTTCCGACATGTAAGATGAGGACCGCTGAACCGTCCTAAGGCATGAAGAAGTGAGGCGGTTTATAAATTATTATTGGCAACATATAATGTGGTCCAATTTGAAATTTCCATTTACATTTGAAACGTGTTCCCCAGTTTTAAATGCGCTAACTTTTTAAATAATGATAATTGTCATTATTATTTATGGTAATCTATGATTTACGCTTGATTGTCACTTATTTATGGTATAATTGTTTATAATGGTAATAAATTTTTGTATATAAACCGTTTTCATATATGATATTATATGGATAATATTTTGGTCAAAAATTATGCTGTTATTGACATTTCGGCTATTAAATGTTTTTCAGATATAAGTGTTTTTAAGCTTCAAAACTTCTCTCGAAAAAACGTTTTAAAAGCTTTCGGTTCCAACAAATGTGTTTCCATTTTAAATCTCCTAATTGTGATAATATTATGTGATTATTATGGCTATTCATTTTGGAGTGTTATTTTTGTATTCGCTTTTGGAAAAGCATTTTTTTTTTTTTGGCATTTAGATATTGCATCCTTTTCAGTCTTGCCATAATGATTTTAATTATGAATTAATCATATTTTGAAATTGGTTATCCAAAAATTTTATGGTAATAATGATGATATTATGTGATATTAAATAATAAATATTAGTAAATGTTGTTCGGTTACTATATAGAAAATTGATTATTCTGTTATTACTATTATGTAATAATTATTAGAATTATTATTGTCATAACGATTATCATTTTTTGTGTCGAAGAATCAATGATTTGTGTCGTTACTATCGTCATTAGTTTTGGATTTTGATAGTATGATTTGAAATCATAATTTTGAAAACAAGTTCATTTTTATCCAAAATATATGTGTTAATAATGATAATATTTTGCGGCATTTTAATAATTATTGCTATTAAATGTCAAGTGTCACGATTGAGGAAATTGATTGTTCAGTTATTACTGTTACATAATAATTATTAGTATTATTATAGTAATAACGATTACCAATTTTGAATTGAAGAATCAATGTATCGTAACATTATTGTCATTATTGTTTTGGACTTTGATGCTGTGGAAACGTGTTCACCACGCGTATGGTTAACACAGGGGTAGATTCATAATTTCTATGTTGTAGATCCATAATTTCTAGGCTGTAGAAGTTATGAATCTACAGTATAGAAGTTATAAATCTACAGTACGGTATAGAAATTATGAATCTACAATATAGAAATTATAAATCTACAACTTAGAAATTATGGATTTATCTCGTGTTCACCATGCGCATGGTGAACACGGTTCCACAGTATAACTATTGCGAGGGTGGCACCTAGCGCCTTCTTTGGGTTTGTTGTTACGCTGTTAACAATCGGTTGCTTGGTTAATACATATTTATATCATTAAAAAAACATATTTATATCAAAAAAAAATTTTCAAATCATATGCCATTTCTACAAAATATAAGAGACTAAGAGAGATAATTATTTTCCTTTTAAAAGAAATTTTAATAGAATATAGTAAGATCACTAGACAAGAGAGAGAAATATTTGTTATATGCAATATTGATCATCAACTTAGTAACACCCACTATTATATTTATTCAACAACCATGAATTACAAAGAATAAGTTGAGGATGGAGGAATGAAAATCCTCAATATCCATGAAACCAACTTAGATATATATTTTTGTGAGTACTATTGTAGCTAATGTAAAATTATTTAAGATGTTTGAGGTTTGTAGGACACATACAAATGAAGTGATCTGGGTCACAAGTGCAATGTTTCGATTGGTCACAATCCTTGTCTGTCATGCATCCGACATTATTCGCGTGTGATTTAGTAGGACAGATGCACTCGTGTAGATGTGCGTCACAGGAACACAAGTTGTAACAATCTGCATTGGTTTTGCACCCAGCAACCATCGCGGGTGATGTGCCTGCAAAAACTTTAATCTTTAATTTTTCATCTCCCAACATATACAATGACTTGCATATAATCTGATTATTTTTTAAAACATTGAGGACCATTGGAAGTCATTTAAAATTCGGAGGATCACAACTGGTAAACCCTTAATACTCGAATGATCATTGGAGGTATTAACTCAGGCATTTTCACTTTAATGAAAATACCAACCAAACACGATTAACACCATAGTTTTTCAAAAAAAATAATATTTAAAAATTATATTACAAATTGTTTTAAACACCAAAAGATATTGGTATGGTATTTATAAAATTTTGTTAAAATTTAACAAATAAATTAAATGTACAATAATTTAAACTCCAATGGGGAGGATAGTATTCTGAAGAAAGAAAAAAGGATTGGACTTACAGAATGCAATTAGGGAAAGAAGGAGAGCACACCACAAAATTTTGAATGCCATTTCGAAGGGAGGATTTTCTTTTTTTTGGACGCTTAGAAACTGAATTACGTTTAATTAGAGATCAGATGGAATGAGATTATTGGACACTTTTTCCCTATTTATAGCACTAAACTGCCTACAAGATTAACATCCCCCAATTGGTATTTTTTTTTTTGAAAAATCCCCCAATTGGTATTTTTTTGAAAAATCCCCCAATTGGTATATTTGGTGAGCAATGATTCATTTTAAACAAAATAAATTCTTTCCAAAACTATGCTTACCTTATTATATTAATTAGCATTGGATTATGTTGGTTTTAGGGTTTTTGGGCCCAAGGAGGTCCAACAAAATCCGTTAGATTGTCACCGATAGAAAATGTGATAGAAAGAACTAAGAAGAGAAATTGCTATGGAACTTTTACTATAATTGCTTAAAGTCTTTTGAAACTTTCCTGTGACTTTTCCGGCTGATTACCGACCCTTTCTAAATTCTCAAAGAGGACCTATTTATAGTTGGGCACCCTTTACTAAATTAAATACAGGTTTAAATACGTAGTAATGAAGGGTATCAAGGCCAAAGGCCGTTGGGTCGCCGTTACTGGGCTCTCCAACGGCTGGATTTGACATACATTAATGGCGGACTTTAAATGGCAACGGTCATCTACTGGGCTGACTCCTGCATGCCAAGGCCGACTTCTAGTGGTGCCGACTTCTGGGACTCGGCACCCCACTCGTCCGGGCTCTTTACAAGGCCTGCACAGGGCCCATAACGTCGATTTATCCTTTTGGATTTATCGTGGCAAGCCCATCTTCTTGCTCGTTTAAAGTCAATTTAGTTATTATAAATTATTATTTTATAATCCTTTAAGTTTTGGATTTATGCTATTCTTTGAATAATAATTTTATAGCTCATTTTAAATTGCTATTATGATGTACAATTTATTTAGATATGAGCTTATTGAATTTCATGCATAATTGTTTAGTAGCATAACATTATATTTTCTAGTTATGTGAATTTATATATGCCCTTAGTGTTAGAAAACATGAATCGGGGAAAGTTTATCAGGAAGTGGCCAATGTGACACTTGTTCCTTTGAAACATTGCTTTGTCTAATCAGTTGGTTTTTAATGTGACTTTGTCCCAACCAACTTTTCTGGGAGTATACTTGGAATTGTTCATCACATTGTTGCATGATTGTTTTTTTAGGCTTTATAGTTGATGCCTAAAATATCAAGATAAACGTCTAGTGATCATATAATTTTGATTAATTAAGGAGTAGCCACAACATCTTTAATTAATTGACATTTTCTGAGATCACATATAGTCATAGACAAAATTGATTGTGATTAATAATATATGATATAACGAAATTTAGCCCACAAGCAATTTTGTTATATTTGTATGACTAATTAGGATAAAAACAAAAAACTATGATCGTAATTTAACCCAAAGGTAATTATGTATCGGAATATAGTTTTGGTGTGTTTTAATAATTATAGATAGGAAAGTCAATTTATTTGTGCATGGTTATAATGTAAATAAATTGTCGTCTTCTATCAAAAAGTTGAGATATATGTACATATTCAAAGAATATTTGTGTACATATATATTATGGTATTAGTCTAGTTTCTTTTGTGTGTATTTATTATGCATAAACAATTAGATTAATAATTTGGTACATTAATATTCTTTTGTGTACAAATATCAAGTGATCAAAACAATTTCATAACTGGAATTTTTAAAATATTTTGATCACTTTGTGACTAATTACATAAAGTATAATAAAATCTACCCACATGATTTTTATTATATTAATGTAAATAGTCAGGATAAAATATCGAATCATATTTCTTAATTTACCCACATGGATTAAGAAAATGAACATAGTTTGATAGTTTTATCATAAAATTATAGATGGATCTAATTGAATAAAATTTTAGCCCACATGCAAGTTTTATGTCACTAGATTCTTCAATCACTTTGATAATAATTTTATCATAAAGTTTTAGTTGAGTCTAATTGAACAAAACTTTAGCCCACAAGCAAGCTTTGTGTCACTAGATTCTTCTATTTGATTTTCATAAAGTCTTAGTTGAGTCTAATTGAATAAATCTTTAGCATACAGACAAGTTTTATGTCACTAGATTCTTTTATTTAAATTGATGATCAAGATAAACTTTTATCATACCATTTTTAGAATTTATAACTTTGAGGCCAGTTATAATTCTATGTCGAATGGCAACCATTGACAACACATGTATTTTGTTAATCTCCAAACTTTAGTAACTTGAAATTGTTACTGTATGTGGGTTACTTTGTTTTTCAGCCCAACCGTACCATAGTAGAGCTTTTTAATTTTGGACATGATATGCTTTTGGATCCTTATATTGGAAGTGTACATATCTAGATAAATTTCAGCTAAAGCAATTTAATTTGTTTTAATTAGTTGGAAATTGTGTCTGTTACATGTACATATTTAGCATGTCCAACTATGGAAGGAAATTATAACCCTTGTTAAATTAGTTGGACTTGATGATCATTAGTGTGTATATCATTTATGCTTAAGAATGACTTTATTAGTGAGAGTAATAGTTTGATCAGTGGGAATGATCATTTGAAAAGATCAATAAGTTCAGATGCCCATCAGTGAGAATGATCATTTGGAAAGATCAATAATATATCTCGTTTGATCAGTGGGAGTGATAATTTGGAAAGATCAATAAAATGTCCCACTTCAAGATTGTTCCACTACAATGATAGGACATCATGTCTTGTTATTATAAATACAATAGTTTAAATTATTGAATTACAAGTTGTGCAACATATATATGAAAATGTTGTAACATTAATATGTTTATTATAACAAAGACATTGAGTTATGGTGAACTATCCTGTGTTTGATTCTTTAGCATTATTGGAGTCTTTAGTCTCATCAAATTGATCCTGGGTTATTAAGATTTGAAAAGACCCAAAATTCAATATTTAGAGACATAAAGCAAACAAATACTCATGATGTTGGTTCAT
The DNA here is from genome assembly GCF_001879475.1 of Ipomoea nil. Taxonomy (NCBI): domain Eukaryota; kingdom Viridiplantae; phylum Streptophyta; class Magnoliopsida; order Solanales; family Convolvulaceae; genus Ipomoea; species Ipomoea nil. Next base: position 3,925,836 of record NW_017619273.1, on the reverse strand, counting down.
ATGGATGAATCTTGAGGATCGTTGGATATGCTGACACGATATGTGTTGTTTTACACAAAATTCATCAATCAAATCCTCATTAGTGTTCTCTATGAAAGTTGGTCTTTATTTTCTATTTTGGAGAATGTTTATAATTAAGGTGTATGTTTAATGTTCCATTTGTGGGCTTAGACTTATGGATTTGCTATCTAAGCTTTTGGAATATGGACTACTCAATTACCGTCTTTGGTTAAGGTTAATGAGAAAGGGAATGACAGAGGAATCTAGAAACTTGGCTGCATGTTAACAGATAGTATTAAAGAAAATGAGTTAGTCATGTAATATATTAGCATTTTGATAATAGTTTTAGTTCCATACTTAAGGCATGCTTATAAGAATTTTAGGGATCATATAGTGCACATGGAACTTTTGTGTGACTATATTGTACGTATATTCATGTTGTCACTTTCATGTAATTTGGATGGTTTCTCGTATGGTTATGCGCATATTTATTTGAGAAACAACCTTACGGTTGGACCAAGAATAAACGTAGGGTTTATTCATAATGGACATGAGTTGGGAATCAAAATGCATGTGATGCATAGATGATATTGCTCACACTTTAATTTAGAGGACATACCACTATGATTCATGTTTTTTATCTTCAATGAAGGTTGTGCCAATACTTGTACCAAATAGAAAATTGTAACTTTTTTCATTAATGTTGTACAAATCAAGTGGTGTTAGTTTATTAGGCCAAATTTAGCCATTGTGTCAATAATTAGTTTTTGCTAACTAATTACAATCAAGAATGAACATAATGTTTATTCATTAAGTTTTATACCACATAAGGTACTTAGAGAACAAGTTACATTGTAATCATAAGTGGATACTACTCACATTAAGAGGAACTATCTCTATGATTCATGTTTTTTGTTTCATTGAGTTAATACTTAGCTTGCACCGTACCAAGTGGGATAATGTAATATTTTTCATTATAATTAATGAAACTATTAAGTGGGGCAAATTTAATAGATCATTTATGACCATTATGTTGTGGTTTGAAACGGATGTAATAGTTTCCGTTACAAAGCCTATATTTGTTATATGAAACATTGATCATCAACTTAGTAACACCCACTATTATATTTATTCAACAACCATGAATTACATAGAATAAGTTGAGGATGGAGGAACGAAAATCCTCAATATCCATGAAACCAACTTAGATATATATTTTTGTGAGAGTACTATTGTAGCTAATGTAAAATTATTTCAGATGTTTGAGGTTTGTAGGACACATACAAATGAAGTCATTTGGGTCACAAGTGCAATGTTTCGATTGGTCACAATCCTTGTCTGTCATGCATCCGAGATTATTCGCGTGTGATTTAGTAGGACAGACGCAGTCGTGTAGTTTTGGGTGACAGGAACACAAGTGATAACAATCTGCATCGGTTCTGCACCCAGCATTGCCATCAACCATCGTGGATGATGTGCCTGCAAAAACTTTAATCTTTAGTTTTTCATCTCTCAACAATGACTTGCATATAATTTGATTATATTTTTTTGAGTTAATACCATCTAGGATCTTCCGAGTATAATAATTTTGCCACGTTTAGTCTTAAACATTCAAATTATCACCCATGGTCCTTCAACTTTCAAATTATTACCATCCGTAGTCCAAGATAACACCCATGGTCCTTCAATTTTCAAAATTTAACCAGCCGCGATCCTCTTGAAAGGACCATGGGTGGTTAAAATTTTATAGTTGAAGTACCATGGGTGATTAACTTGGACTACGATGGTAACAATTTGAAAGTCGAATGACCATGGGTGGTAATTTGAAAATTAAGGACTAAACGTGGCAAAACCACTATACTCGGAGGATTCTAGATGGTATTAACTCTTATTTTTTAAAACATGAAGGACCATTGGAAGTCATTTAAAATTCGGGGGACCACAACTGGTAAACCCCTAATACTCGGAGGATCAATGAGGGTATTAACTCAGGCATTTTCATTTCAATGAAAATACCAACCAAACACGATTAACACCATAGTTTTTCAAAAAAATAATATTACAAATTGTTTTAAACACCAAAAATATTGGTATGGTATTTATAAAATTTTGTTAAAGAAAATAATTGAAAATAAATATTGATTTAACAAATAAATTAAATGTACAATAATTTAAACTCCAATGGGGAGGATAGTATTCTGAAGAAAGAAAAAAGGATTGGACTTACAGAATGCAATTAGGGAAAGAAGGAGAGCACACCACAAAATTTTGAATGCCATTTCGAAGGAAGGATTTTTTTTTTGGACGCTTAGAAACTGAATTACGTTTAATTAGAGATCAGATGGAATGAGATTATTGGACACTTTTTCCCTATTTATAGCACTAAACTGCCTACAAGATTAACATCCCCAATTGGTATTTTTTTGAAAAATTCCCCAATTGGTATATTTGGTGAGCAATGATTCATTTTATACAAAATAAATTTTTTTCCAAAACTATGCTTACCTTATTGGCTTATTATATTAATTAGCATTGGATTATGTTATCCACCAAAAAAAAAAAAACATTGGATTATGTTGCTTTTAGAGTTTCTGGACCCAAGGAGGTCCAACACAATCTGTTAGATTGGTGGATTCACCGATAGATAATGTGATAGAAAGAACTAAGAAGATAAATTGCTATGTACTTTTACTATAATTGCTTAAAGTCTTTTGAAACTTTCCGGTGACTGTTCCGGCTGATTAGCGACCCCTTCTACATTCTCAAAGGGGACATATTTATATTGGACACCCTTTACTAAATTAAATACAGGTTTAAATATGTAGTAAGGAAGGGTATCAAGGCTAAAGGCCGTTGGGTCGCCGTTACTGGCTCTCCAACGGCTGGATTTGACCTAAATTAATGTCTGGCTTTAAATGGCAACGGTCATCCACTGGGTTGAGTCCTGCCAAGGCCGACTTCTAGTGGTGCCGACTTCTGGGACTCGGCACCCCACTCGTCCGGGCTCTTTACAAGGCCTGCACAGGGCCCTTAACGTCGATTTATCCTTTTGGGCTTATCGTGGCAAACCCATTTTCTTGGTCCATCCTTTCTTCTTGGGCCTCAAACCCATTGGGTCCATATCCCATCAACTAGTCCCTCACTTTCTAGTACTGAGCGCACTTGCGCTAGTGCTGGAAAGTACCTGGTTTATTGTTCTAAATACTCAAAAGGAGAGATTAATTAAACGAAAAAAACTTAACTTTATTTTTAAAAAAGTTAGAAAATAATTTAAAAAGTTATTTATTTGTAATCTTTGATACTCAACTTTGAATGCAATGTATATATATAGCCCTACTATTTTTTTTTTTTTTTTGAAAACTAGCCCTACTAATTAATTGACCAGTGTTTATATTAAATTTTATATTGTTGACTAAATGTTTTGTAACTTCTTTTAGTAACATTATGAGAAAAATAAAAAAGGATAAGGATAAATGTTGAAAGATTTTATAATCGTATATATGTATGTATGGAGTTAATTACCAAAATGGTCCCTTGACTATAGCGAAATTATCAATTTGGTCCTTGATTATTTTTTTTTAACCAATTAAGTCCCTCAACTTTAAATTTTTTAACCAATTTGGTCCTCCGTTTGTTTGACCGTTAGTCAACCCTTAACTTGGGACTAAATTGGTAATTTCGATATAGTCAAGGGACCATTTTGGTAATTAACTTTAGGGGTGGGCAATTCGATTTAGTTTTCTCGAATTGAACCGTACCAAACTAGTTTGGTTCAGTAATATACCGAACAACCGAACGGTATTGGATTCTTGTATACCGAACGGTTCGATAAAAAACCAATCCGAACTGATCCGAATTGTTCGGTAAAAAATTAAACTGAACCGAATACCGTTTGATTTTTTTTTAAATATAATAATAATAATAATAAATAAATAAATAAATAAATAAATAAATAAATAAATAAATAAATAAAAAGTAAATCCAAGTCCCTTGCTGCTTGCTCTGCCGTTCAGCTCATATTCTCACGAGTATCTCTCGTAAATGTTTTATTTGATTTCTTTATGGTTTGTTATCAAAAGTTCTATATTTTGTGTTATGGTGTTTACATAGTCCATATCCAAAGTCTAATATATATATATATATATATATATATATATATATATATATATATATATATATATATATATATATATAACAAAATAGCAATTCAAAGTTCAAACGGTATTTGGTTCGGTTCAGTTTTTACCGAACAATTCAGTTCGGTTCGAGTTTTTACCGAACCGTTTGGTATACAAGAATCTATTACCGTTCGGTTGTTCGGTATATTACCGAATCTAACTAGTTTGGTACGGTTATGTTCGAGAAAACTTAACCGAATTGCTCACCCTTAAAGTTAATTACCAAAATGTTCCCTTGACTATAGCGAATTACCAATTTGGTCCCAAGTTAACGGTTGACTAACGGTCAAACAAACGGAAGATCAAATTGTTAAGATTTTTAAAGTTGAGGGACTTAATTGGTCAAAAAAAAATAGTCAAGGACTAAATTTGTAATTTCACTATAGTCAAGGGACCATTTTGGTAATTAACTCTGTATGTATGTATGAAACTTTAACAATTTAAGAGTAATTTTGTCTGATAAAAAAATAATAGTACACTATTTAGAAAGTAATACGTAGTATATAATGTTATCATTATAGAAATGTAGATAAAAATTAAGAATATCATAATGATCTAGGGGTGATCGCGGTTTCGATTCGGAACCGCTGGTTCCGGTTCCGCAAATGGACAAATCGGAACCGTCGATTCTAACCGAATTTATTTAAAAAAAATTTTAAAAATACTATAATTTTTAATTTTTTCCGGTTTGGAATCGGAACCGCCGGTTCCGTTCCTTTTCATCTTGAACCTTAACCGGAACCATATTGGTTCCGGTTAGGAACCGTACGAACGGTTCGATTCCGGTTCCAGTTCAATAGTGCATGGTTCGGTTCAAACCGAACCGTGGTCACCCCTATAATGATCTAAATCATTTCCAATAATAAAATGAAAAAGCATAATTAGAATATTGAATCTTTTTCCAAGTATTCAAAAGGAGATTTAAAAAAAAAAAAGGAAGGCATAACCTAGCTTTGTTAAAAAAAAGTTATTAAAATGATTTTAAAGTTTTCTTATTTGTAGTCTTTGATGCTCAACTTTGAATGCTATGTATGTTGTCTAGTTAATTAGTTGACAAAAGTTTACATTAAACTTTATATTGTTGATTGTTAAGTTTGGTAACTTCTGTTATTACATTATGGGAAAAATAGAAAAATAAAATAAAGATAAATGTAAAAGATTTTATAATTGTACAAGAGAGGAATCAAAATGTAAAACTCATTATTGCAAATAATTGCACTAGCACATTTTGTATTCCCGTTATACCCTTATTATATTTTATAAGACAAGATATGTATGTAAAATAATTGAATATATGTGGGTGAGAGTGAGATGAAAATTAAAACTGGTACAATTTTAAACAAATGAAAATGGAAAATGAGAATTATTATCTATTTACTAAAAAAAAAAACTAAATATTCGGAAAAAGGCAAAAAATGCTCTACTTAATTACAGTTAAAAAAAAAAAAAAACTAAACATGATTTTCACTATAAAAAAAAGAAATTGAGAAAAAAAAAAAAAAAAACAAAGTTGAAAGGTACAATAAGATGAAGCAGGTGATCTTTTCACCGCTTGGGCGAGTAGTACCCCCCTCATTTCTTCTTCTCCGGGCTCCGGATCCCTCAAAGCGCTCTCGCCAATTCCTCCCCCATTCCAAAAATTCAGTTAATGTAAAACACAGACACTGCTCAACTTTTTCCATACAGGTTTATCTTCTCTCTCTCTCTCTCTCTCTCTCTCTCTCTACACACTTGTATATGTGTTTATAGATTATATATCCGCTGTTTATAACGGAAATATTTGATTCGAAGTGCTTTTTCATTTGCCTTTAAGTTTTGCTTCTTATGAATTTCTTTGTTTTAATGAATTTTTGTTTGGTTACTACGTTTCCTAGATTGTGAGATTGGTGACTGGTGAGATTGTTATGGTTTAGGTTAGTGACTTTACTTCCTGGATTTTGGGAACTTTTTGTGCTAGATTTTAGTTTGTCATCTCTAATTTTTCATTCTTCTGTCGTGTTTTGGGCTGGAACTGGAACTTTCCTCTACGTAGTAGTGCAATGGCTTCTGTTTCTCTGTGGTAGATATTCCAAACATTTTTTTTGTTGGTTCTAATCTTTTCCCATTAATTGGTAATTTTGTGTTTTTCCTTTACACGTAGCTGAATCACTTAGTAAATCAATGCTAATGAATGAGTGCATTAACATTAGTAAATGAGGCTATGGAGTTACAGCAGTGGCTGTTGGGCTAAATGGAGTTGGGGTTGGAAAGGCAAAGAAAGAAGAGACTGAAATGATGTCATTTACACTGAATTTGACTTGAGTATAGTACATTATTTGTGTTTCAATATACCGTTTGGTTCTGTGTTCATACTATTGAGTATCTTTTATTGTTTTATAGTGTCAAAAAATATTTTTCAATGCTGCTTCTTCTTCTCAATATTACATTACATATGTATATAATAGAGTAAATTTTTACTCTTGGAGTCTTGGCAATTAAAATATTGTTTTTGCTACTTTTCTTGTCAAGTTTTGAACTGGAAATGTTCATATTGTATGAATTTTAACCTTTCTAGATAATAGTTGAAAGTTTTGATCTGTAATGACTGACTTCTTGAAGTAACTTATTTTCTAGGATTTCATATTTTTTAGCAAGTGGTGGAGTTTACTTGAAGGTTGAGATGAGCATAAAAATTGGGGAAGCATCTCACAATATGCAGAGCACTACAATGGCTCCAACAACAAGTGCTGCAAAGATCTCCATCTTTGCCAACAAATCTGGGTTTGTGATACCAAAGAACAAGTTGTCAGGTTCTATGGTTCCTGTCCTTCGAGGAGGTAAAAAGGAGGGTAGTGAGTCAGTAAATGAAGAAAGCACTAAACTGGTGCGGAGGAAAACTAAGTGGGGCCCTGATCTGACACAAGATACAACTGTTAGGAAAGGAAGAGCCTTAGCATATCAGGTATTTGGACAGTGCTATAATTTCTTAACAAATTTCATTCATTGCTTATATTATCTTTTCATTCTCTAACCGGGAAATATTGAGTTTCCTCTTGTTGGTTTGAGATTTTATATATTGGTAAACCACGTTGGTGCTTCATTTTGAACAATTATCTTTTTCTTCTAGCATTTGCCTTTTAACTTATTCGTATATTGCTTTGTCCATTCATGATATGTTATTAAAAATTCTGTTAGAAACAGTTAGGGCCGGGTTAGGAACTGGAGAACTTTCCATTTTTTTTTTTTTTTTTTTTTCTCCTTTTTTTCAACATCAACTATATTTCAAATTAGAAAATGAAAAATGGAAACATTGTTTACTTAATAAAGGAATTTGGTAAACAACTAAACACTTTCTCATGTTTTTCAAATTTTCCAAATACAAAAACATACATAACTTCACCTATCACTATTACCATTACCTACAAACTTTCATCTCATCAATCTGTCTACCCATACATTAACTTTCCTACTTACCCACCCACTATTACTTGCCTACTTTGCCCTACTACCACCTACCTATATACCCAATACCTCAGCCACCTACACCCCATCACCACCACGACTACATTCATTATCATTGTTGCTTATTTTACCCACCGCTATTTGTTCACCCTAACCCCTCTCTACCTATTCCATCATAACCTACTAATCCACACTACCACCACCACTCAATAATAATAATAATAATAATAATAATAATAATAATAATAATATTATTATTATTATTATTATTATTATTATTATTATTATTATTATTATTATCATCATCATCATCACTGTCATTTGTATTTTTGTATAAAGAAAAGAAAAACTTGAATCTCAAATAACTTTGTATTTTATAAATTAGAAAATAGTTGAATTTGAACATGTTTTCTAGTATTCCAATGGAAAATAAAATCTTTGAAAATTTTGGAAAATTAGAAAGCTATAACTAAAGAAGATAATATGTTTTAGAAATAGATTGGTGCTTTATAGCCCTGATTTTTGGGAAGAATATTTTTATTGCTCAGTGGCAATTGAAAAATTTCCTTTTCCCCATTGGGTGCTGAGATGTCAGTGTCTTTTGTGGGATTGGCTTGTAGCAACTATTCCATACCAGGTGCCAATAAATGATTTTGCTCCCTATGTGATGGTGCAAATTTTGAGCAGACTCGTGTTGATCAAATAGCACAACAGCTGAGTTCAGGACCTATGGACTGGGAAGAGAACCAAGACAGATTAACAGCCTCTAGTATTCTGGATTATAAACTTGATGCTGAGGTAACATAATGTTGAAAGATGTTAGTGTATTCAATTTTCACCTGGGTATGTCCTTAAAAAAATCATATATATGTGCTTGCAGAAAATAAAATCATTGGAACTTGAAAAGCGAGAAGCCATTGGTATGTTGAAAAATTCAAATCCCTGAATTACTCTTCATTTTAATTAATTTGTACTTATACATTTGCTATAATATCAGGTGAAGTTCTAAAACTAAATCCTAACTATAAGCCACCTGCTGGCTACAAACCTATCCAGAAAGAAGGAAAAGTTCCTATCCCTGTAAGTTCTGAACAAAACTTTTGATTTTAGCAGCTCTCTCTCTCTCTCTCTCTCTCTCTCTCTCTCTCTCTCTTCCACCAAAATAATGATTTGGTTTAACACATGCTATTTTCACCTGAGGGTGATTAATCTGTACCTTGCTGCCTAATTTTGAACATTGTTGATAATGAAATTAAGATTAAGGGTCATTGTAAAGAAGCTTACTAGTTACTACTACTCATTGCACTAAAAAAGTTAATTATTTAGTAACTAGCATGCCTATCTCTTAACATCTGGACATGTGATAAAGGTGATTAATCATTCATGGAGGCATTTCCACTATGATTCAATGCTGAAGGTAGTTTTTGAGGATTGTAAGATGGGAATAGAAGTATTATTAACAGTTTATAAATGACTGAAATATTAGAGTTGTTAATTTTCATTGTGCATATGAGTTGACTATCCCTGCAGAGGTTTTACTATTTATGGTGTAATATTTTTGGCACTCTCAAATCTAAGTATAGTGTATATGCCATGGCATTAATAACTAATATTTCTTTCCAAAACAGGGGAAGTGATAGTCCCTTATGAGGCCTTTCTGCTTGTTTCCCTGCAGATCAAAGAGCATCCTGGGTACAATTTCATTGGCTTGATCTTTGGACATGTGAGTGACACTCATAAACGACTGGAAAAGGTAAAGGGCTTCTCTTATTCTTTCCTTGAAGAGTTATAAGTTCTGATAGTAAGTATGAGTGACATTATAGTAAACCAAGACTGCTACCAACTATGCTGACCATTTTTAATTTTTTGGAAATCAGGAAACTGGAGCTAAAGTAAAAGTTTATGGTATTAAAGCAGATACAGGACAAAAGGTAATGCATCCTAGGCTGATATGGTTAACACTGCTCAAGGTTTCAAGTGATCTCCATATTTACCCCCAATTGCAAACTTTTCCATTTTAATTTGCTGCATGACTGCATCTTGAGTATTTCCCTTTACACATTATACCCAAATTTAGACATAGTAAACATGGAATGATAAAATACATATAATAGAGTTTAGCAGATGTAAGTTATTTTAGCCAACATAGTTTATCATGTTTTACTTACTTTGCTGTACCCCCTAACTAGTTGTAGTTTTGGAATGAGTGAGGTCTTATGTTAGTTTTGTGAAAGGGTTACAGACTTGCAGTTTTGTTTTGTTTTTGTTTGTTTGTTTTTTTAAATCTCCTATAATTTTCTTGCTAAGGAACATATGTTATGTGGTTGCTTCTGTGGGACCCTTCATGTCAGCAATTCTTAAGGCTAGGGCTATGTTTGTCAAAGCTAGCTGAAAGCTGAAAAACTAGAAACTAGAAGTTAAAAGTTGAGATATGTTAAGATAGCTGATTGTGGTTAGAAGTGTTTGGTAAAATTCTTTGTTGGATAAGTTGATAAATGTAAAAAGACAAAAATGGGTATCTATTATTATTATTATTGGTAAAAATTACCACATACTCTCAAGGCATGTAAAATCATATTATTTAGAATGAGAAAATAGAAAAATCATACAAAAGAACAAAAACGAAAAAGAACAATAAAAGAAATCCAAGCAACTAAGGTGAGATTAATGATTCCTCTGAAAATTAGAACCATTTGTGATTGGAAAAGGCATTGATACACTTGCCTCCATTTTGGCTTGGGTAGTTTAGCATTGAATCCTCGTGAACAGTAAGGCCACCTTTGAAAGTGCTTTAACTCACTTGATACACAATTCTAGGCTTCTAGCTATACTACCATGCTTGCATCACTCTGCCACCCAGATTATAACTATTTTATGTCACACCATTTTGCCACAAGTCACAACTTTTTGTCCACACAAATCTTTTTTCTTTTTTCTTTTTATCAACTCACATATTTACTATTTTAACTTCATTTAAATCCCTTACACTTTTATATCTACCTCCACGTCCCAGGTCGAAGTTACCTCTGCTGATGGAAATGAATCATGCAGTTCATACCAGGAGATGTATGTTCAAGTGTTGGCTGATACATATGAGAAGGTTGATGCTGCAGTGTCTTTAATTGAACTGCTGGTCAACCCAGTTTCAGTGAGTGTAATTGCTATGAACTTAATTGATATAGTTCATCCCTATAGGCTATAGTTTAGTTGTATCATTGCAATTAATAATGGGCCCTACTATGCTTTCAGGTAAAGGCAGGTTCTACATCAATGACTATTTCTAGTAATGGCATGGCTGCTACTGATAACCCAGGAGTGGTTCAACCAATTGCAGGGTCTGGGGTTGCTCCAGCACATGGCCATTTCCAACAATATCCATGGTTTCCTGGAAGTGCATCTCAGAATACAATTGCTACACTACCGGGATCAATGTCCTCTACGGATCCTCCAGCTGCTGTAGTTGGCAACCCAATCAGAGTATCTTCACTGCCAAACCCCTCAAGTACACCCTCACTATTTGGCTCACCAGGTATGGTAGCTGGGCTTGGTTCGGTTCCTCAAAATCCTTCACTTGTATCTTCAAGACCGAATACACCTCTAGTTTCTCAGCAGCCATACATGCCTCTCACTCCACTTGGACAAATTGGTGCTCCTAGAAATCCTCTGGTGACTGCTTCTGAATCTACAGCTTTTCATCAGAATATGGTAGTTCCACCTCAAATATCTGTTAACCAATCCATGGCAACAGGGACCTCACAAGTTTTCAGACCGCCTATCTCTAACCAATCACTGCCTTCTGCTGGGGGCCATACTGGATGGTCAGGATGGAACTCTCCAGTGGCTCAAGGTACAAACATGATGCCAATGACTCCACCGATTGCTGCCGCACAAGGAAGTCATCCATTGGTCTCAAATCCCATGGGTATTTCTGTTGCACCACCAGTAGGCTTTCCACGTGGTAATCCTTCTGGTTCTGCACCAGCTGGTATAGTTGTTAATCAGCAGCCAACCGCACAAGGAAGTCATCCATTGGTCTCAAATCAAATGCGGCACCCTCTTCCACAACATCCACCATCTGGTCATCCTAACTCAACACTTCCACCCCAACCTGTAATCCCAAACTCTGTAACTGGAAGGGCTTCGAACTTTGATGCCATGAATCCCCTTTCTATAGGTGCTCCAAGACCACAGCAATCTGGTTCCAGTGATTTTATATTCCAGCCTCACAGGCCAAATTCTGCCTCTCAAGTTATTCCAAGGCCGGTTAGTCGTTTTGATCCTCCGAATATTCCATTACAAAACCAATTAATTCAGCCAGGTCATGCACCTCAGACCCCATCTATTAGACCAGAAATGCGCAACTTGAACCCCTCACATGCATTGCCGAGTTTCCCTGAACTCCAAGTAAACAACAGAATGATTCAGCGGCAACCTGTACCAGTCAACTTTTCTGGAGGTCCTGCTGGCCCTCCACCTCCAATTAGGCCCATGCCATTTCCAAATTCAGGTAATCCATCTACAATTTCTTTTGCTCACATGCATCCAAGGAACTTCAATCCAGTGGCTCCACCGGTGAACTCTGGTAGTTATCCTCCTAGAACAGGAAACCTGATGTTTCACCAGAATAATCCAGCAATGATGACTCATCCACCAAACTTTCCAACTTCGAACAACGAATTTCGACCCAGTAAGCCAGCCCCTGGCCCTTTTGGAGTGCAGCAAACATATGATCCCTTTTCACCAACATCTCTCTCTTAAGCAGCTTCCCAGTGGTAGTGCAAAAGGCACAAAAAACTTGGAGTTATCTTGAGTGCATGAACTCAGTTGCCCAACCAAGTCAAGTGAGCTTTTCTAGCCAGTTCTAATTTGTTCAGATGCACTTGGGAACTAATAGGACTAAGCTGAAGAAGGCATGACACTGCTGTGTTGGTAATTCACAAATGTTTACAGTTCATGAACTGCTTCCTTAACATAGATAAGCAAGTAGGTTCTTTCTGCTCTAATAGTTGATTGTACTATTAATACTTTCTAGGGTTAGAAAACTTGCCCCCCCACCCTCCCTAACAAAGGGGGAAAAAAGGGTGAAAAAAGATTCCTTTAGTTTTGTTATTTGAATTTGAAGTAGGAGTACATTATACAGTCGAAATGGTTGAGCAAAAGTTTAATCAGCTGACCAAACTCCAAAGTGTTGTCAAGTTATCAATTTGTGATTGTTCAATGTGCTTTTCCTCTTATTAAGGCGGCTCATCAAGTTATGTTGTCTTTGAGATGGTCAACTCTATGATTTTTTGGAAAATCCTTTGTTCATGGTCTTAACTAGAAAGTAGATGTAGAAAATGAGAGTTGGTTCTTTTAATACTCCCTATGTTCTATTTTGTGTCTGATTCGGTTAACGAGGCTTGATTGAAGTTATTTTTAATCTAATTTTTCATAATATTATGTTTAGTATTAGTATACAAAATTTATATATTTAGAAACTACACTAAAAGTTGCCTGACAAATTTTTTTTTTATTTTTTTATTTTTTATTTTTTGCTCTATTTTTCTTTTCTCCTTGTTGGCAAAATAAATAAATAAATAAGAATTCTATTAAAAAAAATCAATAAATGTGATTGCCCTTATAAACCTCAATCCAAATAAACATTTATTTAAAAATCCAATTTTGTTAAATAACTACTGAAAAAATGCAGTTTGAGTGGAGTGATAGACTATCAATATTATTGTGCAGAGTAGCAAATACTATACATATATAGCAGTTCCTCGCTCTGATCAAGCTAAGCTATCCTCATCTTCAAAGATTCAAGTGGTGTTTTAGACTGTTGAAGTTGTTACTCTAATTGCATGTCTTTCAGAGAGTAATAAGCTAGCTCTGAGACTGTTTTGTCTTTACGCGTACTCTCATAGACCAGCTGCAGATATATTTCGAGAAGGCCAGAAGCTAAGGGGTTAGAATCTCACTTCACTTGTTCATGGAAAGATGAATTGATTGATAGTTTAAAAGAGAAATTGCAACCAATGAAAGTGCCAAAATATTAAGTTCATCTCTTTCAGCCATCATCTGCAACAAATATAATGTTGATTCTCATTCTGCATGTCTTCATAAGCATGACCAGTAGTCTGCAAGTAGGTAGTTTACCAAAAAAATTAAAGAAATTCAAGTTCAAGAGTCATTTGGGACAACAATTTTTAAGGCATCATATCAGAAACAAAGCAAGTCTCCATTTTATGTAACCACAATTCTTAGTTGTTGATGGAGGTAAGGGAACCAGTGATATAAAATGGACAATACAAGCGAAATGGTAAGAGATCATATTATAAGATCCTGAGCAAATTACAATTCAATATTTCATTGGACTGCTATCAGAATATTCAGAAAATACTGTATGTACAATACAATCCAAAAATTAACAAACACTAACTAGCATTCAACAAACTCTCGAAATCTCTCATTATTTGGCATGCATCGTTGAATTCAACCGTTTTTTTCATCTTTTCTAATGCTATTCCGGCAGCTTCTCTCTTGATTTTGAGTTCGGCCTCTGCCCTAATCCGTAAAAGTGTTTGGGCAGCTTTGACTTCTTCTTCAATCCTCGCTTTCTCTCTTTCTTCTTGTTGCTTCATATGGTCAGCAATATCTCCCTGAGTTGCTTTGAAAATGAGATGTGCATAACGTTTCTTCATCATCGCAGCACGTAGAGCCTTAGTTGGAGAAAGTTGATGAGCATCAACAGTAAGTGAAAGTGAAGTAGTAGTAGTAGTGCAAGCATGATCAATGGCGGTACAATTTTCCTTTTTCTTTTCTCTGTGAATCATCTTCTTCTTCGGCAGCGCCCTCTCGCAATCTTCCCTAATACCCATTCTCCGCCGCCTCTTAACTTCTGCTACTTTGAAGTCATCGTCATCGCAACCTGGACGCTTCTTCTTGGATTCAGCGATGATCATCTTCTTCAAACCCTTTTCCCCATTATTATCTCCTTCCCTTTCCCTTTTGTTGAATGATGAAATTCTGATCGGTAGCCCTCGATCAGCAGCTAGAGTCGTCATTATATTGATGGCGTAAAATTAAAACAAAACTCTGATAGATGGAGAGATGGATGAGATATGAGCGAGCGATTATATATGGAAATCTATCGAAAGTACGTATGTAGCTAGTGAGAGCGCAGACAACTGAGATTAAGAATCTTTAAATAGATACAACAGAATGCCTTTTTATTTAACGTTTGATTCTTGAATCTTGATTATGTCATCATCCTATCCTATCCTATCCTTCAAAATAATTAATATTACTTCTCTCCCAAGTAAGTTTAGTTTTTTTTTTTTTTTTTTTTTTTTTTTGAAATAAGAAAATGGTAATTTTAGTTATAAATATATTGTAAACTTAGTCATTAAATTATTATCATATACAAAATTTTTATTTTTATTTTTTGAATACACAAATTTTTTAATTTAATTATGTGTAAAATGATACTTTTAATCTACCACTAACAAATTCTATTAAAAATAATGTTGTACATTGAATTTTCAAATTAATGAATGACATTTGTCATTGTATAGAGTTTTCTTAAATTTTCCCAACTAAACTTTTATATATACCGATTCTCTTTATTCGTAATATATGAAAAAAAATGTTAGTTTTCTGATCAAAATATCATCATAGTATTATTGTGTCATGACCATTTTTGGTCTTTTGTCAACAAAATCATTGAAATATCCTTAAATACAAAAATATTTTGATTTTTTTTATAGACAAAGTAGTTTGGCCGGCTATATTTCTTATATTTATTTTCTGAAAAAAAAGTCATAATTGAAGACTAAAATGTCATTGTATTTAACAAAATTTAAATTGTTTTGATGATAGAGGATCGAAAATAGTTATGCCACAATAATACTAGGACCAAAAGAGTTTCTTCTAAAAAAAAAAGGACTAATGGTAGAGTGCCACATATAAATCTAAGACTAAAAATAAAAATAACTCTTAATATTAATAGAATTTGTTAATAGTAGATTAATAATTCATGGTTTGAGTCTATAATATATATGAATATAATTAATTAATGGGTCAAATTAAAATTAAACTATCATTTTTTTCAATTAAAAAACTCATTTATTAAATATTAAATTTATTAAATAAAAATAAAAATGTAAAGTTAGTTTATAAAGTCAGTTTATATGTAAAAATTGATTTGATCCTTCAACTTTTAAATTTCAATCAGTCATGGTCCTTCTGAAAGGACCACGACTGGTTAAAATTTAATAATTGAAGGACCATAGGTGATTAACTTTAAAGTTGAAGGATCGCAGATGGTAACAATTTGAAAGTCGAAGGACCACAGGTGATCAATTTGATAGTAATTTAGAACTAAACGTGACAAAACCACTATACTCGGAGAACACATATAACATTAAGGTAAAACAAATTCAACAAATCAACAGAAGCACTGAAAATTCAAACTGTCTTCAACTTAACCATCTGTTCACAGACAAAGATGATGTACATAAATCATCCTACAAGCTACAACCCATCTCCTCTAAACCCTATCAGGATTTCTATTTTTTTTTTGTTTTTGTTTTTTCCAACCTTTTTTTTTTTTACTGGGGACAAACTTAAAGAAAGGAAAGGGAAGAAATAGAGAGTTGTTGCTACTCTACATTCAATGGAATCACCACCCCCCTCTCAAATACGCCGAAACCAAAACAGTAACCTGTTATCCTTTTCACAACTGTACAAGTTCAGTTCAGCCTGCAATG
The DNA here is from genome assembly GCF_001879475.1 of Ipomoea nil. Taxonomy (NCBI): domain Eukaryota; kingdom Viridiplantae; phylum Streptophyta; class Magnoliopsida; order Solanales; family Convolvulaceae; genus Ipomoea; species Ipomoea nil. The sequence goes on along the minus strand of NW_017619273.1, from coordinate 3,909,470 downwards.
GTTCAAATTTTCACGAACCGAACATCATTCTGCCCAAATGCAGTTCCACAGCCAGGGCATTTGCGGTGGCGGAGCTCTAGGTTTCTCTGTATGCATGGATTGCAAAACAGATGATAACATTTGGCAATCACCACCTGCAAAAATGAAAACATTATACTATACACATTGGCTCAGAATTCAAGATATTTCGTGCACTGAAAGCATCAAATAAAGTTTGGTTTCAACCAAATAAGCTCGGAACCAAATCTAAGAATTATTGGATGAATAGAGTATTTAATGAATGATCCGTGCTTTATCTTTAGTATTCACAAGATGATATTGCGCTATAGATGTAAAGCTCAACAAAACTGAGAATTTCGGGCAAAAGATGAATCAATATAGTAATACTTAAATTACGGTATTATATAGAAATATATGAAAGATCTGCAAACTCATATATATAGATGCCATAACTAGTCTTTTCCTCAAAAGGAATTCAGTACTATGAGATATCTGAACGCAAACCTATACACTTTAGATTTGAATGTTATTCCAAGGATGCAATGAAGAATTACGCAAGAAATAAATGAACAAATGTCAATACCTCCTTTGGTCGATCACAACAGACACCACATTTGAGGATAGCTTTGCAGTCATTGATTTCATCTTCGAGTCTCTGTATTGCAGCGTCCCCACTCTCAGAAGTCAACTCAGTTACAGTTCTATTCAAATCTGTTAGCTCTTCATCAAGCTTCGCCTTCTCACTTCTGTTTGAACAAATAATGAAATAAGTCAAATATAGACCTCTAAATAAGAAACTCAAAATATCACGAGATTGAAGATCAAAGTCCTACAAGATTATAATGAGAGAAACCCAGGAAAACCCCACAGATCCAAAGACACGATGAAGATAAAATAAAACGTACTTTAGAAAAAGAAAAAGAAAAAAAAAAAGTATAACCTTTCAGTGTCAAGTTCAGTCTGTATTTGATCTATCTTTCGCTGGATCTGATCATATTCCTTCTGAGAGGAAGAAACAGAAGATTTCAGCCACTTCAATTCCTTCTCGGCATCCATCAATTCCCATTTCACACTTTCCAGGGAGACTGCAAGCTCTCTGTCTTCTGGAGTAGAACTTAAAGCCTCCATAATATAACCTTTCATCTGCATGGTCACATATTAGTTGAAGAAAAGTTTTTATAGCAGAAATAAACTATTATGTGCAGAATAGCAAATACATACCAGTTCCTCGCTCTGAGCTATCCTCATCTTCAAAGATTCAAGTGACGTTTTAGACTGTTGAAGTTGTTTCTCTAATGCATGTCTTTCCGAGAGTAATAAGCTCTGAGACTGTTTTGTCTTTACACTCTCAGAGACCAGCTGCAGATATATTTCGAGAAGGCCAGAAGGGGTTAGCAACTCTAAAGCTATCATCTTACTTCACTTCTTCATGGAAAGATGAATTGATAGTTTAAAAGATAAATTGCAACCAATGAATGGGCCAAAACACAGACCTTGATATTAAGTTCATCTCTTTCAGCCATCATCTGCAACAGATGTTGATTCTGATTCTGCATGTCTTCATAAGCTTGACCAATAGTCTGCAAATAGGTAGATTAGCCAAAAATAAATAAAAAAGCGGGGAAAATCACAAATAAAATAACCACACATCTGTGGTGTAATAAGAAAATGTCAGAATTTTTTTTAATGATAAGTAAACTTTAAACATAGATTTTCACCTCAATCTCAGAAATGTATGTTTCCGACTCTGCTTCTTTAATTTTCAAGGCCTCTCTGAGCTCAAAGACATCCCTGTAAGAGATAAAAGCAATGTACAAGAATGACTATGCATAACTGAACAGCAGACATTTGTTTACAGGAGATTGGCATGTGTAACAGATATTAGCGAAGCAAACAAACAGGTCAATGTGTCAGTACAGAAAACAAGCATGATTTATTGCCTTTCAGATTTTGCACTCATCCTTCTGTAGGTTAGTAGGTAAAAACTCAATAGTATGCTGACACTGATCTGCAATTAATCATGGTTCAGAAAACTCTATATGAGTGAAGATTTGAGAAAAAAAAAAAAAAAAAAAAAAAAAAAAAAAAAAACCTATATCACCACATCTTCCAGTCGGGGGTATTTTATTGTCATTGAATCTCCTACACCCTTTGTTTTGATTAGCCATTCAGATGTTGTCTTGCTTAGGACTGACTTTAATTATAACTTTATTTGACCAGATAGCATGTAATTCTCAACATAAGTATTGAAACAACAAGACTGACTTTCTAGGATACAGGTTCAATATGCCACTTTATTCATTCATCTATTTCATATTCTGCTGACGTAGATGTCAAGAGCCAAGGAAAATAAATTTGGCTACACCATCACAAATGCAAATCAACATGGATGTGCAAACATGGAAACAATGGTGGAAAAGTTAAAAATGATATGGTCTGAAAACTAGGTTTAAATGCTTGAATTAAAAATAATAATAATAATAATAAGTATTCAGTAAATGAACCTGTCTGAAGCTTCCAATTCAGCCCTTAATTGAGCAAGTTCTGCTTCCGCAGCAGAAAGCCTCGGCTGGCAAGCTGCCTCAGCTTCATTGGCAGCTTTGATTCTCAATTCAAGGCCATGTTCATCAAGAGCATTTCTCAAAAATTCAGCTTGTGAGCGAGCTCTTCGTTCTGATTCTTGAATTTCCATTATATTTCTAGCATAAGTTAAAACTTTTAGAGTCACTATAGAATATCACATCACATTAACATATTACTTGATTAAAAGTATGACAGTTAATAAATGTACTTTGTCCATCTCATTCGGAAAAACTTTTTTAAACAATCATTTCTGTATTAGAAGCATTTTCCCCATATCACTTGCTCAAGAATATTATCCTTAACATAGACTAAGTATGCTCAGTTGAACCTACCTATTATCATAGATTTGCTGGCTATACATGTCCAGGATTATTTTCCGCTCTCCTTGTTCCTGCTGCATTTGCTCAACCTGCCATATCATAGAATGAAATATTGAGAAGTGCACAACTTATTACGGTAGTAATAGGCGAGCGTAGTAAAACTTACATGCATCTTTAATGATTTAATTGCTGCAGAATTTCGACCACATTTGTCAGCCAAGTCCTTTTGCTCAATAGTCTGCCAAAAACAAGTCTGTAAATATCATGATAACAAAAGCCACTCACCAGCAAAAAGAAAACTAATCAAGTTCCCCTTCCCAATCCCATCATCCCTGCAAAAAGAAAAATAATCAAATTGCACAAGAATCTCACACTCAGCAATGACTTATATTCCCACAGAAGAAACCTGTTGTTACATGCACTTCCTTGAAGAAACTAATACTAGTTCCCTTCTCCCAGATAGAGAGAGAGAGAGAGTCTGTGTGTGTTTGCTCCAAAGAAATTCAAGTTCAAGAGTCATTTGGGACAACAAATTTTAAGGCATTAGAAACAAAGTAACTCTCCATTTTATGTAACCACAATTCTTAGTTCTTGATGGAGGTAAGGGAATCAGTGATATAAAATGGCAATACAAGCGAAATCGTTGGATTGGGAGATCAAAAGGAAAGGTTTTCTGTCAGATCATATTATAAGATCCTGAGCAAATTACAGTTCAATATTTCATTGGATGGCTATCAGAAAGACCTAAGCTCCCATAAGATTCTTGTTCTTCAGACAGTGGACAGTTTCTCATGATATGATCAACACAGGAAAGAATGCAAAGTGGGAAACTACTTGCAGATAGGTAATGCATATGCAAAATGATAGAATAATCAGTCAGTGATTCCTTTCTGCACTGCAAAGTAGCTCTTGGTGATTTTTGGAATGCCCAGGGTGATGTAGAAGTCAAAAGAAGATATATTTTGGGAAGAAACAACTAATCAAGCAACCACTGGCTTCAAGCGCAGGTGGTTGAGATATCATGTCACACATCAAAACTTAAATGACACCAAGAACAAACCTTTCTGTCCAGTGAAGTTTTGAGCGACTGTGCTTCTTCACGCAACGAAAGGGACTCTTGAGCTGCATCCTTCCACCGATTCAACTGAGCTCTCATCATTCCTTTTTCCTTTGACAAAGCAGAAGCCATTACCTGAAACTCAGCTTTAATGTCTTTTCGTCCTGCAAAAATGAACCTTCTATCAGAGATCTTTTTTCCAACATCAGTGTGAAACATTCAAAATTAAATCAACCTGAATCTTGAATGGCTTCTTCCATTTTGACTGCTAGTTCATTGTTTTCAATAATGTATCTCTCAAGCTGATGTTCCAGTTCTTCAATCTTTGATTCTGAATCACTTATAATCTTCCGTGCAGCATCCACAGACTCTGCTTTCACTGTCAATTCCTTGTCCTTCCGTGCGATGAGAGACCTGTCAACCTGAATCAAACTTTAAGCCATGGCTGCAAGCTTGAAATACAAACTAAACCCCGATGATTTTATTTTTTTATTTAATTTTTTTTTGGGGGTGGGGGGGGGGGGGGGGGTGGGGTCCTTCAATGAACTAAATCTTCAACTAAACCTCAAACACTTCCATGGAAAGTTAAGTGGCTTAACCTGAGGATGCTCCACTTGCTCTTTGTACCGTTCCATCTGAGCAGTCCAGTGATGAAGTTGGTCATTCAATATAGTATAAGCACGAGTTGAATATACAAATTTATCATCCTTCAGTTCAGCCTGTAAAAAGAGAGCATCACTTTTTAGCTTCAGCAGTTAGCACTTGTTTGATTATATACCAAAATGCTAGTAATGATAATGATTAGAGGTGGTCCAGGGACAAGTATATCATTCAATATAGTATAAGCACAAGTTGAATGCACAAAATTTTCATCCTTCAGTTCAGTCTGTAAAATCACTCTTTTGCTCCAGTGCTTGTTTGATTATACTCTAATGCTAGAAATGATACTCGTCAGAGGTGACAAATAAGCAGGTTGGTTGGGTAAATAAAATTTGGACTCCTAAAATTGGTATCCGCCTGGGTAAAAACTAAAAAGTCACCATAGGTTGTTTTCCTTTTTAAAACTTTTTTCCTAATACTGGAAAAATAAAATTACTTCATAAAACTCGATTTAAACATAAGAATATTGGTAAATTGGATAAGCAACCCAAAATTTGGGTATATATTGCCACCTTTTAATAATGATAAAATGAAAATTCAAACTTCAAATACCGAATCAAAAAGTTCTGATTAGAGACCTTAAGATCGTGCAACTGCTTTTGCAGGACAGAATTGTCATCTCTAGCATCTTGAAGTTCAATTAGGCGGTCCTCTGCCAACACCTATAACATATGAAACAAATCATATTTAAAGAAAGACTCACACAGGCAAAGACACAGAAGCAAGCAATAAAGCCAATGACACAACACCTTTGTCTCCTCAATAGAATCCTTCAGTTCCTGAACATCCATTGTCCTCTCTGTATATTCTGGTGACACACTCCAATTTACTGAACCCAAAACTGGTTGCTCTCGTACTGATGCTGCATCTTTCTGCATTTTCAAATTAACAAGCTTTCTTCTACTTTCTTCAAGTTCTGCCATGCTTTCTTCTAGCTCAACTTTAGTTATGCAAAAAGTAAAGGATGAAAGCCCAACCATTAAGTACCAGTTGGAGAACCAGAAGACATGAAGCCTAATATTTTCATTCCAAATCAATTAACTTCAAAATTTTCAATTCATTTTTGTAACTAAAATTATTTAACAAATAGGGTTGTCTATAATAGTCTCTCCGTGCATAGTGCAAGCCTGTCACATGATCTTCATTGCTCAGAAATTGAACTACTAAAATTAATTCCGCTTCTGTAACTAAAATATTTAGAATAGATTTTAGTGCAAGTGCATTAAATATGCTTGGAGAACCATTAATGTATGAATTGGAGGAAAGTATTCCACATACCCTCAAGGCGCTTTAACTCCGTTTGATCTGTTGTGTCTTGCGCATAAATCTCAATTACATTAGCATATTCTTTATGCTTTTGATGAAGAATATCAATTGCATCATGCAGTACACTAGCCTCATCTTTCAACAAATCATCAATCTTGCTTGATAGAGCAATAGCATCTGAAGCATTCAAAGTTTAATAACAACAACAACAATTAATTATTAATTTATGTTCCTACCCAGACCACTAGTGTCTAGTGCTACAGATAATAACATAGATATCCAACTCAATCCGTGATTTTTAATCCCAAGCATACAGTAACATTCTCGTCATTCTATATGTTCACATTGCTGTTTTTTATTTTATTTTTCAGTGGTTGATTTGGGGGGAGGGGGGAGAGGAAAGGTTGAACACTCATCTCAGTCTCTCCAGAGTCCTCACCTTCTGCAGATGGTATTACATCCGAAGAATTAGCAACCTCCTCCAGTTTAGAGCTCTGAGCATCAAAAGCATCTTTCAAGGATGTCATGAGCTCCCGTGTGTAGGAACACCTGATATCAAGAGCTTCTTTGACATCTGTAATTGATACACCACTTCCACTGCTCTGAATAGAATCCTTATTCAATATTCTACACAGAAACATCTCTTCTGCAAGACATGATGGAATTGAACCTAAATGGGGAAATGCAAGAGAGTGAGAGATGCATATGCACAGTCTAACATTGTATAAAAACTTTAGGGCATGTCAAATTTTAAGGGTAGCATAAGAACTTCATAGCACTTATACAACTAATCCATATAGAACCTCGAGAATGATCGGCATGACTCAAACTTTGTAAAGCTCTTGGATCTGTCCCAACTTTTGCTCCAAGAAGTATCATATTATCATCTACCTACAAGAGGTTATTAAAAGAATATATTATATATGAGAGGTTACAAGAACAGAAAAACATGAGGTCCAGGAGGAGAAAAACAAAAGCATTCAGAGAAAATACCTTATTCCAAAGTTGGTTTATTGAAATCAATATACCATCATAAGCTGCTTGTTTAACTTGTAATTCTTTCATTTTTTCTTCAAGGTCATGCAGTTCTTGTTTCTGTACATCTAATTGCCGGACAAGTTTCTGATTCTCATACTGAAGAACAGCAGCATCAACCTGCCAAAGAAAGAAATTAACACCCTTGCCTTGCAAAATAGTCTCAACTTGCAAGGGTCCACAAAACTTTTGTACAGTATTCTTAAACATTTAGAAATACATTCTCCACGTAGGTTTACTAAAAGATCTTTTCTTGAGCTTAGACCACATTAGGTAGTGCAAAATATAAAAATAAAGAAGAGGAAAAGTGTTGACAGGGAAATATATATTATTTCCTACGGTAGAAGTTTTTGCTTTTCACAAGCACAGGATTTGCTCCTTTTTCTTTTCCAGTTCATTTCCTACACCCTGCCTTCACAACATCTGTGAGGCATTAGTAACAACTAAGGATAAGTGCACCCATATATGCTGGCACATATAGACACCTAAAAGCCTATGGCATTTCATTATAATGTGAAAATAATTAATGAATAGACACATGATAAGATCTAGACAAGGATTATACCATGTTAGACAAAATAGAAAGAACAACAGTATCTAAAAGCTATAACTTTTAGTATTAGAGGAGATGCCTGTGCAAATTACCAAATTTAAAACTCCCTTTCCCAATTGGCCTAAATCTAACATGTGCTCAAGATTATATATTCCATAATGCACAACATTGGGCTTAAATTCGGTAATGATAAATTCTAGCATTTCAAAGCTCAGTTTGTTGTAATAGAAAAACCCATGCAAAGCATTCTATAGAAAAATCAAATCTTGAAATGTTGTAAAACCTTATGACTCAGATTAGATATTTCCAAACTCCAACTTTGCACTCAAAAGAATCCTACTTTATTTAATTGACTTTTTTTTGGCACAAAAATTTTACGTATCACATAAAAGATCCAATCTTTCGATTTGTATTAAATAAATAAATCATGCAAATAACAAACCTGAATTTAATTTTAAAACTTATGTCACACATTCCAAAATCATCTTTCAATTAACTAAAGATTCTTTTACATGAAAAGACCCAAAACGGACTCACCAAACATGGTTAAATTTTGAGCCTTTTGTTAAACCCTTAAAGGCTAAGCAAATTAATGCAATTAAGAATCAGAGCTGATTACAATAATTCACTCACTCTCTCTCAAACACAGTAACGAGCATATATGCATGCACATATTACCTAAATCTAAACTCCCTTTCTCAAATATAGCTAACCCATGCAGTGCAACGACACAAGCCTAAACCGAAAACATGCCAAAGACTATCTTGTGCCTTGCACAATCAGACTAAAACAGAACAATAGCTTAGGAACTAATAAACTATTAAAGTCAAGGAATTTATACTTGGAAAAAGAACACCTTTTACATTTCACAAGACCTTAAGTTTATTACAATTTGTAGCCCTAATTTTATGAATCGGCATTTAATGTGCTTCGCAAATCTAACTTTGCACTCAGCAAAATCCTATGATAACAGCATGTTATATAATAAACCAAACTTTATGCTTCAACCCTAATTCACACAATTCATAGCAAAAGCATAGACTTCAAAAAAATTGTTTGTTTTACATATCACAGAAAAATTCCAATCTAAATAAATATATCAAGCAAATAACTATCCTGAGTTCAACTTCACAACCAATTCACTCATTCTAGATCCATTATCCAATTACCTTCAGCTTCCTCCATAAGAGAAAACTCAAATTAGAATTAACAAAGAAGGGAATAGGGATAAGCTTTTAACTTAACCCGTTCTCCACCCTTATATGAAACTCAAATTGAAAATCCAATTCAGTAAACAATAAAAGCTCAACACAATAATTCACTCATTATCTCCCAAACAAACCATAGAAGAACACAGAGAGAGAGTGACGGTTACCGGTTTGTTATCAGAAGAAGAGAGGGTGTGACGAGGCATGGGAGAAGAGACGAGGGGATTGAGGTGAGGACGCTTCTTGTTAGGCTCTCCAGAGGCAGTAGAATTCTCCATTTATACGAGAAAAGATGTACTGAACTCGATCACTTCAATCCAAATTCAGTTCAATTCATATTAGCCACCGAACTCACTCTTCAACCGACCACCGACCACCGACCACCGCCTACGGCCTTTTCAGGAAGCAGAGAAAAGCTACAGAACAGAAATCCCTGGCGGTTTACGGTGGCCTGGTGAGACTTGCCGGTTTAATTTTTCTTTTGGTTTGTTCTTTTCTGATGAAAAAAGTGTGTCTATATATATATACACATCTCTTGAGCTAAAATGTGTAAAAAAATCTTAAGATATTGAATATTGATCATCTATATTTATGGTATTTTAATTTTTTTTTCTATTTTTGCATTTTGGTGTCATAATAATTATTTAATTGGTAACTACAAATTAAAGGATTTATTATTTTTCTAAACTTGAAAAAAATTTGATCTTATATGATTTCTTTTTTTACACATTTTAGCTCAAAATAATAAATGCGTACAATATAGCTAAAGCAATGCTACATTTCTTTTCAAATTTTACCTTCAAGTATTAATATTTTTACTTAAGAGTACTTATTTGATTCATTTTGTATTTGATTAATAAGTAGATTTTATATATATTTTTAACATGGGGTGATGTCAGTTCATTCATAAATAGCCTCGGAACTCACTCTTCAACCAACCCACCACCTACGACTTTGTTAGGAAGCAAAGAAAAGCTATTGAAATCTCGTTGATTTGTTATAAAAAAAAAATGTGGGTAATACATACACATCTCTTCAGCTAAAATGTGTTAAAAAAATCTTAAGATATTGATCATCTATTTATGGTATTTCAATATTTTTTTTTTATTTTTTTATTGTTTGTATTTTGGTGTCATAATAATTGTTTAATTGAAAACTGCAAATTAAAGGATTTATTATTTTTCTAAACTTGAAAAAGAAATGATCGTATATGATTTTTTTTTTTTTTTACACATTTATGCTCAAAAAAATGAATGCATCCAATATAGCTAAAGCAATGCTAATTTTTTTTTCCAAAATTTACCTTCAAGTGCTAATGTTTTTAACTAGCCGTATTTATTTGATTCATTTTGCATTTGATTAATAAGTAGATATATTTTTAACATTGGATGGTGTCAATTCATTCACAAGTAGCCAATAGATAAAGAACTTTATTGACATGTTAAAAAGTAATTAAAATCAATAGAGGAAAAAATGAAAATTTTCACTAATATACACATTATGACATTAATAAGTTGAATTTTTTTTTTTTTGCATTTCGATGTCATAATAATTACTATTTAGTAACGTTCCTTTCAACAAAAAAAAAAAAAAATTGTTTAGTAACGGCTAATTAATGAATTTAATATATTATATTTCTTAAATTGAAAATATGGAAATGATCTTATATTAAATGTTTATTCATTTTAACTCAAAATAATGAATACTTTATAGCTAATATAGAATTTAATGGATACATTTAATTATATGATGATAATAGATTATACATTTGGG